>NC_050100.1:169725922-170028953 GCF_902167145.1 Zea mays | reverse complement strand
AGTGGAGAAAATCTTCCGCCTACATAATTATTCAGAGGAGAAGAAACTTGCAATGGCATCTCTTGAGTTTGAAGGATATGCTCTGATTTGGTGGGAGCAACTTCTTCGTGATCGTGAAGAAGATGGAGAGGACCCTATTATTACTTGGCAAGAGATGAAACGAGAAATGAGAATTCATTTTGTGCCGAAGCATTATCGGCGTGATCTTTTTGATAAATTGCAGAATTTGAGGCAAGGAAGTTTCTCTGTTCAGGAGTATTATAAGGAGATGGAGAAGGCCATGATTAGAGCCAATGTGTATGAAGACGAAGAGCAAACCATTGCACGTTTCATGGCTGGGTTACACTGCAACATTCAGCGTATTGTTGAGTTTCAGCCATACCAAAGTCTTATTGATTTGGTACATCAAGCCACCAAAGCTGAACGCCAGCTGCAACAAGATGCTAAGAACAGCAAGCCCTTGCCATATGGTACACGAACCATGACTGGAGGAAGCAAATCAATCTCAAGGTTTACTGCTGCATCCTCAGCAACAAAAGGTTCAACTGGGGGCCTGCGATCCAATATTCAAGGCAATTCTAGTGGAAAGAACGGTGCTGCTCCAAACCCGAGTTATAAACAAGCAGCATCCACTTCAATATCAGTGGGTTCAACAGCCAAGAGTAGTGGTATTCAGTGCTTCAAGTGTGGAGGTCGTGGTCATGTCATAAAGGAGTGTCCAAATAATCGTGTGATCCTTGTGAATGATGATGGAGAATATACATCAGCTAGTGAAGAGGAAGCTGAAGCAGAAAATGTAGAAGATAAAATTGAGGAACACACTAGATGTGAATTTGAGCATGGTACTACTCTTGTGGTTACACAAATCTTGAGTGTTCAAATGAAAGAAGCTGAAATTGGACAACGACATAATCTTTTTCAAACGCGAGCCAAAGTACAAGACAAAGTAGTAAAGGTGATCATTGATGGAGGGAGCTGCCATAATCTTGCAAGTCGTGAGATGGTTGACAAGCTTGGCTTGAAGTTGCAGCGACACCCTCATCCATATCATGTACAATGGTTGAATGAATCAGGAGATATCAAGATTGGTTATAAGGTGAAAGTTCCGTTCAAGATTGGAGAGTATGTTGACACAGTGGAGTGCGATGTTGCACCCATGTTTGTGTGTCACATGCTGCTAGGAAGACCCTGGCAATAAGACCGATATTCTCAGCATTGTGGAATAACAAATCAATACACGCTAGATCTGAAAGGGAGAAAGTTTGTACTCAAGCCTATGACCCCTCAACAAATCATGGCTGAACACTTACAAAAGAAAACTGAAATTAGTACCGCAAGTAGAGGAGGAGAAGAGCAAAAGAAATTGAGTGCCATCCACAATTCGGTGAGCGAGTGCTACAAGCCAAATTCAAGAGATAAAAGGAAGGAAGAGGGAGAACATCTAGTTATGCTAGCCACAAAATCTGAGATGAGAGAAGTGAGGAACAACCCATATCAAGTACTCTTTGTACTTGTGAACAAAGATGTTTTGATTTCTGCTAACGACATAACATCTCTTCCTAGTGTTGTGGCTGATCTTTTGCAGGACTTTGAAGACGTGTTTCCACAAGAAACACCGGCTGGACTACCTCCAATTCGAGGGATTGAGCATCAAATCGATCTTATTCCAGGGGCTGCACTTCCTAACCGTCCACCATATCGAACCAATCCTGGAGAAACTAAGGAAATACAAAGTTTTTGCACAGACCATGTTGTGTTTCTTGGCTTTGTTGTTTCAGCAAAAGGAATAGAGGTGGATGAATCGAAGGTGAAAGCCATCAAGGATTGGCCAGCTCCAACGAATGTAAGTCAAGTAAGAAGTTTTCATGGTCTTGCTGGTTTTTATAGAAGATTTGTGTGAGATTTCAGTACCATCGCTTCCCCTTTAAATGAATTGACAAAGAAAGGTGTTGAATTTAAATGGGGAAACTTACAAGAAGATGCTTTTCAAGAATTGAAGAAACGTTTGACTGAAGCACCTGTACTTATTCTTCCTGATTTCACTAAAACTTTTGAAGTAGAATGTGATGCTAGTGGGATTGGGATAGGAGGAGTTTTAATGCAACAAGGAAAACCTATAGCATATTTTAGTGAAAAATTGGGAGGCGCTCAATTAAATTATTCTGTGTATGACAAAGAATTGTATGCTTTGGTCCGAGCGCTTGAAACATGGCAGCACTACTTATGGCCAAAAGAGTTTGTTATTCATTCTGATCATGAAGCTTTGAAGTATTTGAAAGAGCAAGCCAAACTGAACCGTCGCCATGCCAAATGGGTTGAGTTTATCGAAACATTTCCATACATTGTGAAATATAAGAAAGGTAAGGACAATGTGGTCGCTGATGCCTTGTCTCGAAGGAATGTGTTGTTGAATCAACTAGAGGTAAAAGTTTTGGGTCTTGAAAATTTGAAAGAAATGTATAATGATGATCCTGAATTTTCAGAACCATACAATCATTGTAAAGATGGAAAAGGTTGGGAAAAATATCATATACATGATGGATTTTTGTTTAGAGCTAACAAACTTTGTGTACCAAATTCTTCGGTTAGATTGCTTTTATTGCAGGAGTCACATGGAGGCGGTCTAACAGGTCATTTTGGACAAAAGAAGACTTATGAAATGCTCAGTGATCATTTCTATTGGCCCAAGATGAGGAGAGACGTCATCAGATTTGTGGAGCGTTGTGTCACCTGTCACAAAGCTAAGTCAAAATTGAACCCTCATGGTTTATATACTCCTTTACCCGCTCCTAAAATTCCTTGGGAAGACATAAGCATGGATTTTGTTTTAGGACTGCCGATGACTCGAAAAAAGAGAGATTCTATTTTTGTTGTGGTTGATAGATTTTCAAAAATGGCTCATTTTATTCCATGCAACAAGAGCGACGATGCTTCATATGTTGCTAATTTGTTTTTCAGAGAAATCGTGAGACTACATGGAGTGCCCAAGACCATCGTATCTAACCGTGATGTGAAGTTTGTGAGCTATTTTTGGAAGACATTGTGGGCAAAGCTTGGGACTAAACTTTTGTTCTCCACCACATGCCACCCCCAAACTGATGGCCAAACTGAAGTGGTGAATCGTACTTTGTCAATGCTGCTGCGAACAATGGTAAAGAAGAACTTGAAGGATTGGGAGGAATGTTTGCCACACGTGGAGTTTGCTTATAACAGGGCAGTACATTCTACAACTAATTTATGCCCCTTCGAAATTGTATATGGGTTCAAACCTATTGCTCCCATAGATTTGTTGCCCCTTCCATTGCAGGAAAGAACCAATATGGAAGCTTCCAAGCGTGCTGCATATATAAAAAAGATACATGAGAAGACCAAAGAAGCAATTGAGCTCAAAGCAGTGCGCAAGGCTGCAAGTATGAACAAGCATAGGAAGAACGTGTTATTTGAGCCGGGGACTTGGTTTGGATTCACTTGCGTAAGGAGTGTTTTCCTGATCAGCGCAAATCCAAATTGATGCCACGAGGGGATGGTCCATTTCGTGTTCTTGCCAAGATCAATGATAATGCATACAAGATAGTTCTTCCACCAAGCTATGGCGTGAGCAACACGTTCAATGTTGCTGACCTCTTACCATATACAAGCGAAGACACTTCAGAGTCAAGGACGACTCCTTTTCAAGGGGAGGATGATGATATGACCACGCCATTAAGCAACATGTTACAACCCCCAAGTCATACTACATCAACTCAAGTACAACCAACATCATCACCAACCCAAGTCTTTGATGGACCAATTACACGTAGCCGAGCTAAGAAGCTACATCAAGAGGTGCACGCGCTACTTTATGAATTTCATTTAAACACTAATGAGAATTTTATGCTACCTAAGTCGTGTATGTTGATATTACTTAGGTTCACCAAAGAGGAAGGACAAAACATATCAAGGATGAATCAACAAGAAGAGCTATATCCGAGTCAGTCCAGCGCAACAGAACCGTCCAGAAGAAACAGTCATATCTTTTGATTCCCAAAAGCTATGAAGGCCCATAAGTACTTTTTGGAAAGATCTTGAAGTCTAGTTTCCAATGCTTCTAAAGCCGACTTAACCACTGTTGGAGACTTGTTCTCAAATGCTATGAATTAAGAACAAGGCAACATAAAATGTTAAATGTTAACGTCCTTCGTCCGTAAGACGTTATTCCCTTGGGGATAATGAACCTCGGACGAAGGTTAATAAGAATACAATTACGAAGGTTAAATCTTCATAATTAGATTTTGGTGAGTTGCATAAGACAAAATAAAATAAAGGGTATAAATAGAGGAATAAATCACAAACGAATCATGTTATATCATCGAATACATTTATACCTCTGCCTTGACAAAGTCTGATTCTCAACAGATGCGATTGCGAAAATCAGAAAGCGTGAACAGTAATGGAATACTGTTCACTATTTATAGGCACAGGACGCAGCCTGTGAAGAATTACAATTATGTCCCTTATAAAAGCTTACAACATTGACTCAGACCTTTATGGACTAAAAGGTCATTCTATGTTTAAGTCGGTTTGTAATGACGAAGCTTCACGAAGAGGACCCTTCGGCTATCTTATGTTAACAGCTTCAGCCGAGGACCACTTCTTTCTATAAGACCTTCGGCGACGAAGCATAGACCCAACAGTAGCCCCTTTCGCGGTGCTAGATCGTTTTTCGTAACGAGCTTGATTCGTGAAAAAAGTCTCTTAAGCTTCGGAGCGCCGAAGGTCTGAAAAACACCTTCCTTGAGCTCGTTATCGAGAAACGATGCCATCTTCCAGCGTATAGCGGCCCCACCTTGCAGAGTTACTGTTCGGTCTCTGCGGTCCACCATGCAGCGAGTGCGAGCGGGTGTCCGCCTGGTGTAAAAATTCTGGCGCTTCGCCTTCTTACCTGCAGCACTATATAAACAGACGAGTAGGTGTGAAGTTACCACAGCATTCATTGCTATTTGCACTGTTTCGCTGCCAAAAGTTTTAGCCATCGCCGAAGCTTGACTCTAGGAATCGAACGAAGCTCCAGCCTGAAGCCTGCTTCGTCCAGAAAAACTTCGGAAGAAAGATATTTTTAAATTCCACAATTTCAGGTTTAAATGGCCAGATTGCGTTCGACTGCTAGGGTTGAGCGTGAGGGAGGCGAAATTGAAGCTTCGGAGACTGTCCCTATCTCCGAAGCAATGCGACGTTCCGGGCTGGTAACTACAGAAGAAAACCCTACTGCTGAAACAGAACAAACAACTGCCGTAGTGGAAGAAGAAAACACTGAAGAAACTGATCCTGAAGATGATTCTCATATTGCCGCGCCAAGCAAGCCCATCCATTTGGACTTTGGCAAGTCAACTGTTTCCAAGGCTGACTTCCCCAAGATGGTGAAGTCGGGTTATTTTACTGAAAATGAGAAGAAGTTACTTCGCTTTGGGGGGGAAGAAACTACCCCGAAGCCAGAAAAGGATGAAATAGTCATTTTCAAGAGCTTCTTAAAAGCTGGATTAAGATTTCCTTTAAATAGGATAATTTCTGGCGTACTAGATCAATTTGGTATCTACCTTCACCAGCTGACTCCCAATGCGATTGTCAGGCTTAGCGTATACATCTGGGCTCTCCGAAGTCAGGCGATGGAACCATTTGCCGACAGCTTTTGTCGAGTTCATGAACTACATTACCAAACGAAAGCCAGAAAAGACGGATTGCATGAAAATTTTGGTTGCTATAACTTTGCTTATCGGAAAACCACGAAGCTTCCCGTGATTAGCTACCGAAGCAAATGGCCGGCAGGCTGGAAATCAGAGTGGTTTTATGTCAAGGTTGACGAAGATAAAGAGAAGCTGGTTCAGAGCCCTCTTGAACTAACTTTCGGAGAGACAAGACCTCGATGCAAAATGACATTAGATGGTCCGACTTTGGCCGCGCTGAGCGAATTCAAGATTATTGCAGAACATATTGGAACTAGGGATCTAGTGCAAGAATTCCTATCCTTCAGGGTTTTTCCTACCTCAAAAGAATGGGAAATGCCGAAGCTACAGGGGGAGAAGAAAAAAGGGGAACTTGTACGGTTGCCCTACTATTACAAGTTCAAGAAATACTTTAAAAAACCTTGCCAAGAGTGGTTGGAAACAATTGAATTTATGTGTAATGAAATACTTGGCAACTATTCCAAAAAAGAAGATCAATTGATGACCGCGGCCTTCGGCACCCGTCCGAAGCGAAGATTAAACCGAGTGCTGGACGCCCTGGGCTTCGAATACCCTGATTACGAAAATCTGAACAAAGGCGCCGAAGGCCAAAAAAGGAAAAGGACAACTGAAGCCTTAAATGAAGATGAAAAAGAACTACCAAAAAAGAAATTTCTGAAGAAGAAGAAAGCGTCCTCTCCGAAGCGTATCATATCCGACGAAGAAGAAGCCCCCGCATCACCCTCTGCCGCTGTCGTTGAGGAAATTCTGAAGGTAATGACTGAATCCTTACCTGCGAAGCTAAGTCCACTGGGGCCCCATCTGACAAAGTTTTTTCAGAAGAACAAGGAGCCCGAAAAATCGATGAAAGAAATCAAAGCAAAGAGACAAAGAATTATCACTGTGACAGAGGTAATTGACAAGACCCCGCCAAGGGCTTCAACCCAGAAAACACCAGCGGCTGCAGAGGGGACAAATATTGAAATTGCACCTTCGGAGGCCGCAGCTGCCGAAGCTACCTCAGCTGAAGATTTGAACCTGGAGAGCACAATTGAACACATTGATCAAATACTGCTGGACATGGCTGCAGAAGAAGCTACCACCACCGCCGAAGAGGCCGTGACCGCAGCGTCGGGGCAAGGAAAAGAAATTGCTGATGAAACTTCAGAGAACGAAGCCTTCATGTTCCAGAATTTAGTTGGAGGACAACTATCAAAAGCTGAAATAGAAGAGCTTAGAGAGTATGCCAAATCCTGTGGATACAAACCTGGGGCACTCCTCTTCGGAGGCGTTGATGATGAAAGATTAAATTGTATTCGAGATCAAACAGGGGCCAAAGTTATCAGTACTTTATCCAAGAGCATCGGCTTCCCGAAGCTAGAAACAGACATCAGCCGCTACCGACGACAACATGTCGTTGGTAGTTTATTTTATTCCAACTTCAAGGTGAACTACTTGTCCCTTAACTTTTATTCTTTCTAATAGTAAAAACATGTCTGACGAAGGTTGTTTCCGTGCAGAGTATGCTGTTGAGCAAAGCCTTGCAAATGCAACAAGATTTTGAAGATAAGAAGCACGAAGTTATCATTGAAAGTTTGGAAAGCAGAATAAAGGAACAATCAGATGCTTTCGAGAAAAAGAACTTTGAGCTCCAGGCAACCGAAGGTTTATTGGCGGAAGCTGAAGCAAAAATAACAGAACTGAACACGAAGCTTCTCCGCCAGTCTGAGCAGTTCGAACGAGAAAAACAAGATCTTAATGCAAAACTTGAAGCCGAAGCTCAACAAAATTCAGATTTGAGAAAACTACTGACAGGTCTTCAAGAAAAATGCTTGGAATTTAGCAACAACTGCATTCAACGATTAAGAAAGATTTTTTACTCAGTTGGAGCCAGCAGTGAAAAATTCACCCCCTCAGCTGAAGATCTACCGAAAACCTTCGAACATATTGAGGGGGAGATTGACGAGCTCGACGAAGTCATAGCTGGGCATGGTGACTTCTGTGCCTGGGTGGCTTCTCGAGGCACTGCTGCGGCTTTCCTGAAGGCTGGCTGTGATCACGGGAAGATTGTCAATAGGCCAAATTTCACTTTATCACCATCAATCCTGGATGACATCCCTGATCTTGCCTGAAGTATCTCGAATCGATTTGTAAAAATGATATGGACAAAAGGTGGGCGAGAGAAGGCTGGAAACGAAGCTCGTAGCCACCTTGATCCAGTAAGAAACCATACCTTGTGCTTACCTTTTCCTGTAAACTTGATTTTGACTTACAACGACCTTATTCATGTAGGATGACGAAGCCGAAGCTGATGATCAAAAATGACGCCGAAGCCGAAGCTCCTTGGAGATTTAGATAGTAGACTGTAGACAGTACTAGAGAAACTTTTGAGATAACTTTTGTAAATGTAACTAAAACTTGTCTTTAATGAATTCTGTTCATACCTTGTTATATATCCTTATCCTTCCATTGATGTATGAGGAATGCTTTGGTGTGGACGAAATTTTCTTTTGAGCCGAAGGCGAAAAAACACTTTCCCTTCTTTTCATACGCAACGAAGCATAGAAAACAACATTTTCCTTTCTTTTTTGTGCACGAAGCTCTTTTTTCCTTTTCTTTTTTCTCTTTTTGCCGAAGCAACCATTTATGCCATGAAGATGATTATCCTACATATGCCTAGATGAATGTTTATGAATGCAAATGCTATGATGTAATGTGATGTGCAAATGAATGGCCAAACACGTATCCGAAGCCATATTCATAGCCATTACTTTCTTTAAAACAATCACACCTCAGCTCTGCATTCCCTTAGGAACGACTTTGGAGCTTCTTCGCCTTTACTTTTGGCGGAATCAGCGTTGACTTTTCGCTGTAAGCTCTGCATTCCCTTAGGAACGACTTTGGAGCTTCTTCGCCTTTACTTTTGGCGGAATCAGCGTTGACTTTTCGCTGTAAGCTCTGCATTCCCTTAGGAACGACTTTGGAGCTTCTTCACCTTTACTTTTTGGCACTCGATGGTGCGTTCTCAGCTTTTACATTTACATTCCTTGGGGGATTTTGCTCTTATAGAACTAAAAAAGGAAATTACATATGCTGGCCCCATTAAAAACCTTTCTCCCCCTTTGGAAAGGAAAAGGGTGCCATGAAAGAAAAAATAAAAAATATGAAAAATTACATCGAGTTATACATAATATCGCCGAAGCTCATCCGCATTCCAAGACCTAGGAATGTCATTGCCGTCCATATCCTTCAATCTGTATGAACCGGGTCTTGACGAAGATGCTACTAAGAAAGGTCCGTCCCATTTCAACTGGAATTTGCCCACTGTTTCTGGGTTGGCCACTCTCCGAAGCACCAAGTGCCCTGGCTCAATATTTTTTAGCCGAACCTTTCTATCCCGCCATTTGACTGTTTCGGCTTGATATTTATTGATATTCTCCACGGCTTGTAGTCTGATCCCTTCTAAAGCATCTTTTTCTATAGAATAAGTAGCTTCGGAATCTGATTCTGCCGAAGCTAATATCCTTATTGATCCGGTTTTAGCTTCCTCCGGAGTTATTGCTTCGTCACCGAATAACAACTTAAATGGAGTAAAACCTGTAGACCTTGATGTTGTTGTGTTGTGGCCCCACACCACTTTGGTTAACTGATCTGGCCATTTTCCCCTGGGTTGGTTGAAGATTAACTTCATTATTCCTGTCATTATAATGCCGTTGGCTCTTTCAACGAGTCCATTTGACTCCGGGTGCCTAACTGATGCAAAATGGATCTTCGTACCAATTTGGTCACAGAAATCCCTGAAAGCTTCGGAGTCAAACTGTGTCCCATTATCCACAGTGATAGCCCTTGGCACCCCGAAACGACAAACAATATTCTGCCAGAAAAACTTTTGGACGGTGGCCGAAGTTATTGTGGCTAAAGGCTTCGCCTCAATCCATTTAGAAAAATATTCTACAGCTACTATAACATATCTCAGGTTCCCTTGGGCCGGTGGTAACGGACCTAACAAGTCAAGGCCCCACCTTTGCAATGGCCAAGTGGGTTGTATGAGCTGTGTTAAGGACGAAGGTTGTTTTTGATCTTTTGCACATTTCTGACAACCTTCGCACTTTTGAACCAATTCTGCTGCATCCGAAGCTGCCTTTGGCCAATAAAATCCTTGGCGGAAAATTTTTCCAAGTAACGGCCTAGATCCGATGTGAGATCCACACAGGCCTGCATGTATTTCTTTCATTAACTCTATACCTTCGGCTCTGGATAAACATTTGAGTAGCGGAGCACAAACTCCATGCTTATACAACTCCCCTTCTATTATGACATATGGACGAGCTCTTGCCTCTATCCTCTTGTTATAAGCTTCGTCATCTGAAAGGAATTTACCCTGAAGGTAAGAGATGATCTCGGTTCTCCAATCTTCACTAAAAACAGGAGATATATTAAGGACTGCTCTTTCAAGAAGCTCCACCGAAGGTGCTTTTATTGTTTCGAAGAACACATCCGAAGGTAAAGGCAGCCCCTGTGCTGCTGACTTAGCTAGCAAATCAGCATGCTCATTTTGTCCTCGAGGGATATTTTTGACAGAAAACCCTTCGAAGGAAGCTTCAACTCTTCGAACCATATCCAGATATTTTTCAAGCTTCGGATCCTTAGCCTTGCAACTTTTGTCAATATGACCCGAAACAACCTGGGAATCTGTTTTAAGTATGGCCCTTCTGATTCCCATTGCTTTTAACTTCCGAAGACCTAGAATCAATGCTTCGTACTCAGCAATGTTATTTGTGCAACTAAAATCAAGCTTTGCCGCATAACAAGTTTTGACTTTGGAAGGTGAAACCAACACAGCAGCCGCTCCTGCTCCGAAGGTTCCCCAAGATCCATCACAAAACACTGTTCAGGCTTCGTTGTCTTTATTCGTTTCCTCCTCCTGAGCCCCTGGCGTCCAATCAGCAATGAAGTCTGCCAACGCCTAGGACTGAATCGAAGATCTATGAACATATTCAATACAAAATTCATTGAGCTCTGCAGCCCATTTTCCAATCCTTCCAGTAGCTTCCCGGTTCCTCATAATATCCTTCAGAGGTTGTGAAGAAGGAACAATTATGTTGTAAGCTTGGAAGTAGTGCCGAAGCTTCCTGGAGGCCATCAAGACAGCATACAGTACCTTCTCCAACTCTGTATAATTTTTCTTTGATAGACTAAGAACCTCGGAAACAAAATATATTGGGGCCTGCCTCTTGACTTGACCATCAAGCTTCTCCTGTACAAGCGCTGCACTTACCGCTGAGTGCGAAGCTGCCACATATAATAATAAAGGAGCCCCTGGCATTGGTGGAGTCAATGTTGTTAGATCTATCAAATACTGTTTCAGTTCTTCGAAAGCCTTCTGCTGGATTGGTCCCCATTGAAAGACTTCGGCGGACTTCAGCACTTCGAAGAATGGTAAGTTTCTCTCTGCCGATCTAGATATGAATCTATTGAGAGATGCCAATCTTCCTGTCAATCTTTGAGCCCCCTTCTTTGTAGTTGGTGGCTCCATCCGAAGTATAGCTTCAATTTTACTTGGATTAGCTTCAATTCCCTTTGTTGAAACCAAGCATCCAAGAAATTTCCCCTTCTTCACTCCGAAGACACATTTTTCTGGATTTAACTTTAAGCCAGCTTGCCTGAAACTGGCGAAGGTCTCCTGCAGATCAGCAATATGATTTATGATTCTCCTGCTTCGTGCTTTTTACAATGATGTCATCAACATAAGTTAGCACATTTCTGCCTATTTGAGATTGGAGAACCTTCGCAGTCATTCGGCTGAAACTGCCTCCAGCGTTTTTGAGCCCCTCAGGCATCCGAAGATAGCAATATGTGCCACTTGGAGTTATGAAGCTAGTCTTCGGCTCATCTTCTTTCTTCATCCAAATTTGGTGATAGCCTGAATAACAGTCTAACAGACTCATGAGCTCTGAAGAAGCTGCTGCATCAACTAAAGAGTCTATCCTTGGTAGTGGGAATTCATCCTTCGGACAAGCCTTGTTAAGATCTGTAAAATCGATGCACATTCGCCACTTGCCATTGGCCTTTTTTACCATAACAGTGTTAGCTAGCCATTCTGGGTACTTCACTTCTCTGATAACTCCTGCACTGAGGAGTCTTTTGACTTCGTTGCGAGCACCTTCGGCCTTGTCATCTGACATTTTCCGAAGCCTTTGCTTTCTGGGTCTGAAGGATGGATCGACATTGAGCGAGTGCTCAATAACATCTCTATTAACTCCGCAGAGATCATTGGCTGACCATGCAAAACATCTTTGTTATTGAACAAAAACCTTATCAAGGTTTTCTCCTGCTCTTCGGATAATTGAGAGCCTAACAGCACCTTCTGCTCTGCTATGTCCTCACATAAGAGCATAGGCTTCGGCTGGTCTGCTGAAGCTGCTTTCTCCCTTCTGAATTTGTATTGTTCACAAGCTTCAGCTCCATCTATGTTATGGATTGCTTTTGAGTCAGTCCAATTGCCTTCGGCCCTTCTTGCAGCTTCCTGACTTCCATGGATAGCAATGGTTCCCTGATCCGAAGGTATCTTCATGCAAAGATAGGCAGGATGAAGGATTGCTTCGAAGGCATTGAGGGTACCACGACCGATAATTGCATTGTAAGGGTATTCCATGTCAACAATGTCAAATACAACTTGCTCAGTTCTAGTGTTGTTGATGAACCCGAAGGTCACTGACATGGTGATTTTGCCCAATGCTACAATCTGCCTTCCTCCGAAGCCACAGAGAGGATGTGTAGCATCATGAATCTTATCTTCTGGTTCTTGCATTTGTCTGAAGGCCTTAGAAAATATGATGTCAGCTGCACTGCCTGTGTCAACCAAGACATTGTGGACCAGAAATCCTTTGATAACACAAGAGATAACCATGGCATCGTTGTGTGGGTAATCTTTGAGCTGAAGGTCCTCTTGGGAGAAGGTAATAGGAATGTGAGACCATCTTGACTTGATGAAGGGTCCTTGCACCCCAACATGTTGTACCCTTCTCTGTGCTTCCTTCTTTTGTTTCTTGTTAGCTGGTTCTGAGGACGAGCCACCTGTGATCGGGAGCACCAGCTTCGGGTCCGAAGCAGCGCCAGCTTGGTCGTTGAACGAAGCCATCAGCTCAAAAAGTGGAAGTGAGTTCACCGGAGGTGGGCGCCAATGTTGGAGACTTGTTCTCAAATGCTATGAATTAAGAACAAGGCAACATAAAATGTTAAATGTTAACGTCCTTCGTCCGTAAGACGTTATTCCCTTGGGGATAATGAACCTCGGACGAAGGTTAATAAGAATACAATTACGAAGGTTAAATCTTCATAATTAGATTTTGGTGAGTTGCATAAGACAAAATAAAATAAAGGGTATAAATAGAGGAATAAATCACAAACGAATCATGTTATATCATCGAATACATTTATACCTCTGCCTTGACAAAGTCTGATTCTCAACAGATGCGATTGCGAAAATCAGAAAGCGTGAACAGTAATGGAATACTGTTCACTATTTATAGGCACAGGACGCAGCCTGTGAAGAATTACAATTATGTCCCTTATAAAAGCTTACAACATTGACTCAGACCTTTATGGACTAAAAGGTCATTCTATGTTTAAGTCGGTTTGTAATGACGAAGCTTCACGAAGAGGACCCTTCGGCTATCTTATGTTAACAGCTTCAGCCGAGGACCACTTCTTTCTATAAGACCTTCGGCGACGAAGCATAGACCCAACAACCACATCTACCAGAAAGGCAGCCGACCTACTTTAGTGCCGACTGGTCAGAAGGTCAACAGTCAGCTTGATGATCAAGTTTTCGTATTAAAATGCATCATTCTACGAAGTTTCATTAAGCATGCTATACATGGTGAGAAAGCTTATCAAGTTAGCTTTCCAACGCATCCAGCCCCACGTCATTTGAAGATTCCTAGAAGAATTTATTGTCAAAATACTGAAGGCTACGCAGAAGTCAAACAGCCACACGGAAATCAGCTCTGCAGATCTCCCGAAGAGGCTCATTCACATTAGCACGTGAAAATACTTTTGTTTCGTGTTTATACCTCGCTAAGGCTGGTTGTTACTAGTATAAATACCCCCCTATGTCTATGATGTAAGGCAGCTTATGATAATCTAAAACAGAACCCCTTTGTTCAGCTGTGTGCTAACAAATATTGAGAGTGATCTCTACCCCTTTGCTCTTGTGAATTCCTTTGCGGGATTGTAGAAGCGGTGGCTTCATCCGCTCCCAATTGGTGCTCCTACTCCCTTCGAGGTCTCCTCGATTGATTGTAGGCTGTGTTGGTTGGTTCTTTGAGAGTGTGGTTGGGCGAATCCTCGATTCAGGTTGCCGGTTAAAGACGGTGGTTGGCTTCGAGTTTTATTTGTCAGGTTGCACTAGTTATCGCTGCTTGCCGCAAGTTATCTTGGCTTCTTTGAAGCTAGTTATCTGAAGATTGATCCTACGTTGTGAAGATTGGGCATCATGACGCATCATCATAGACATCTCGGATTTTTGTGTCATGATCCTACTAAATTCTTCACATGTAGATTCGTTAGTAGACCCAAATATAATATCATCAACATAAATTTGGCATACAAACAAATCATTGTTAAGAGTTTTAGTAAATAAAGTAGGATCGGCTTTTCCGACTTTGAAGCCATTAGTGATAAGGAAATCTCTTAGGCATTCATACCATGCTCTTGGGGCTTGCTTGAGCCCATAAAGCGCCTTAGAGAGTTTATACACATGATTAGGGTACTCACTATCTTCAAAGCCGGGAGGTTGCTCAACATAGACTTCCTCCTTGATTAGTCCATTGAGGAAGGCACTTTTCACGTCCATTTGGTAAAGCTTAAAGCCATGGTAAGTAGCATAGGCAAGTAATATACGAATTGACTCAAGCCTAGCTACGGGTGCATAGGTTTCACCGAAATCCAAACCTTCGACTTGTGAGTATCCCTTGGCCACAAGTCGGGCTTTGTTCCTTGTCACCACACCATGCTCGTCTTGCTTGTTGCGGAAGACCCACTTGGTTCCTACAACATTTTGATTAGGACGTGGAACCAAATGCCATACCTTATTCCAAGTGAAGTTGTTGAGCTCCTCTTGCATTGCCACCACCCAATCCGAGTCTTGTAGTGCTTCCTCTACCCTGTGTGGCTCAATCAAGGAAACAAAAGAGTAATGCTCACAAAAATATGCAACACGAGATCTAGTGGTTACCCCCTTATGAATGTCGCCGAGGATGGTGTCGACGGGGTGATCTCGTTGGATTGCTTGGTGGACTCTTGGGTGTGGCGGCCTTGGTTCTTCATCCTCCTTGTCTTGATCATTTGCATCTCCCCCTTGATCATTGTCGTCATCTTGAGGTGGCTCATCCTTTTGATCTTCTCCTTCATCAACTTGAGCCTCATACTCATTTTGAGTTGGTGGAGATGCTTGCGTGGAGGAGGATGGTTGATCTTGTGCATTTGGAGGCTCTTCGGATTCCTTAGGACACACATCCCCAATGGACATGTTCCTTAGCGCGATGCACGGAGCCTCTTCATCACCTATCTCATCAAGATCAACTTGCTCTACTTGAGAGCCGTTAGTCTCATCAAACACAACGTCACAAGAAACTTCAACTTGTCCAGATGACTTGTTAAAGACTCTATATGCCCTTGTGTTTGAATCATATGCTAGTAAAAAGCCTTCTACAGTCTTAGGAGCAAATTTAGATTTTCTACCTCTTTTAACAAGAATAAAGCATTTGCTACCAAAGACTCTAAAATATGAAATATTGGGCTTTTTACCGGTTAGGAGTTCGTATGATGTCTTCTTGAGGTTTCGGTGTAGATACAACCGGTTGATGGCGTAGCAGGCGGTGTTGACCGCCTCGGCCCAAAACCGATCCGAAGTCTTGTACTCATCAAGCATGGTTCTTGCCATGTCCAATAGAGTTCTATTCTTCCTTTCCACTACACCATTTTGTTGTGGGGTGTAGGGAGAAGAGAACTCATGCTTGATGCCCTCCTCCTCAAGGAAGCCTTCGATTTGAGAGTTCTTGAACTCCGCCCCATTGTTGCTTCTAATTTTCTTGATCCTTAAGTCGAACTCATTTTGAGCCCATCTCAAGAATCCTTTTAAGGTCTCTTGGGTATGAGATTTTTCCTGCAAAAAGAACACCCAAGAGAAGCGAGAATAATCATCCACAATGACTAGACAGTACTTACTCCCGCCGATGCTTATGTAAGCTATCGGGCCGAATAGGTCCATGTGTAGGAGCTCCAGTGGCCTGTCAGTCGTCATGATGTTCTTGTGTGGATGATGAACACCAACTTGCTTCCCTGCCTGACATGCGCTACAAATCCTGTCTTTCTCAAAATGAACATTTGTTAGTCCCAAAATGTGTTCTCCCTTTAGAAGTTTGTGAAGATTATTCATTCCAACATGTGCTAGTCGGCGATGCTAGAGCCAGCCCATGTTAGTCTTAGCAATTAAGCAAGTGTCGAGTTCAGCTCTATCAAAATCTACTAAGTATAGCTGACCCTCTAACACTCCCTTAAATGCTATTGAATCATCACTCCTTCTAAAGACAGTAACACCTACATCTGTGAAAAGACAGTTGTAGCCCATTTTACATAATTGCGAAACTGAAAGCAAGTTGTAATCTAAAGAATCTACAAGAAAAACATTGGAAATGGAATGATCAGGAGATATAGCAATTTTACCCAATCCTTTGACCAAACCTTGATTTCCATCCCCGAATGTGATGGCTCGTTGGGGATCTTGGGTTTTCTCGTAGGAGGAGAACATCTTCTTCTCCCCTGTCATGTGGTTTGTGCACCCGCTATCAATGATCCAACTTGAGCCCCCAGATGCATAAACCTACAAAACAAGTTTAGTTCTTGATTTTAGGTACCCAAATGGTTTTGGGTCCTTTGACATTAGACACAAGAACTTTGGGTACCCAAACACAAGTCTTTGACCCCTTGTGCTTGCCCCCAACATATTTGGCAACTACCTTGCCGGATTTGTTAGTTAAAACATAAGAGGCATCAAAGGTCTTAAATGAAATGTTAGAATCATTTGATGCCTTAGGAGTTTTCTTCTTAGGCAATTTTGCATGGGTTGATTGCCTAGAACTAGATGTCTCACCCTTATACATAAAAGCATGGTTAGGGCCAGAGTAAGACTTCTTAGAATGAATTCTCCTAATTTTGCTTTCGGGATAACCGGCAGGGTACAAAATGTAACCCTCGTTATCCTGAGGCATGGGAGCCTTGCCCTTAACAAAATTAGACAATATTTTAGGAGGGGCATTAGGTTTGACATTGTCCCCCTTTTGGAAGCCAATGCCATCCTTTATGCCAGGGCGTCTCCCACTATAGAGCATGCTTCTAGCAAATTTAAATTTTTCGTTTTCTAAGTCATGCTCGGCAATTTTAGCATCTAATTTTGCTATATTATCATTTTGTTGTTTAATTAAAGCCATGTGATCATGAATAGCATCAATGTTAATGTCTCTACATCTAGTACAAATGGAAGTATGCTCAAAGGTAGATGTAGAGGGTTTGCAAGATTTTAATTCTACAACCTTAGCATGTAATATATCATTTTTACTTCTAAGGTCGGAAATAGTAGCATTGCAAACATCTAATTCTTTAGCCTTAGTAAGCAATTTTTCATTTTCAATCCTAAGGCTAGCAAGAGAGATATTCAACTCTTCAATCTTAGCAAGCAAATTATCATTATCATTTCTAAGATTCGGAATTGAAACATCACAAACTTGTGAATCAACCTTAGCAATTAAACTAGCATTCTCATTTTTAAGGTTGACAATAGTATCATGGCAAGTGCTTAGCTCACTAGATAGTTTTTCACATTTTTCTACTTCTAGAGCGTAAGCATTTTTAACTTTAACATGCTTCTTATTTTCCTTAATTAGGAAGTCCTCTTGGGTGTCCAAGAGTTCATCCTTCTCATGAATAGCACTAACTAATTCATTCAATTTTTCCTTTTGTTGCATGTTAAGGTTGGCAAAAAGGATGCGCAAATTATCCTCCTCATCACTAGCATTATCCTCATCACTAGAGGTTTCATATTTAGTGGAGGATTTTGATTTTACCTTCTTCCTTTTGCCGTCCTTTGCCATGAGGCACTTGTGGCCGACGTTGGGGAAGAGGAGTCCCTTGGTGACGGCGATGTTGGCGGTGTCCTCGTCGGAGGAGGAGTCGCTAGAGCTCTCGTCGGAGTCCCATTCACGGCACACATGGGCATCACCGCCTCTCTTCTTGTGGTACCTCTTCTTTTCTCTCCTCTTTCCCTTCTTGTCGTCGCCCCTGTCACTGTCACTAGATAGTGGACATTTTGCAATAAAATGACCGGGCTTACCACATTTGTAGCAAACTTTCTTGGAGCGGGATTTGTAGTCCTTCTCCCTCCTTTGCTTGAGGATTTGGCGGAAGCTCTTGATGATGAGCGCCATCTCCTCATTGTCGAGCTTTGAGGTGTCGATTGGTTGTCTACTTGATGTAGACTCCTCCTTCTTCTCCTCCGTCGCCTTGAATGCGACTGGTTGTGCTTCGGACGTGGAGGGGCCATCTAGCTCGTTGATTTTCTTTGAGCCTTTGATCATCAACTCAAAGCTCACAAAATTCCCTATTACTTCCTCGGGGGTCATTAGTGTATATCTAGTATTACCACGAATTAATTGAACTTGAGTAGGGTTAAGGAAAACAAGTGATCTAAGAATAACCTTAACCACTTCGTGGTCATCCCATTTTTTGCTCCCGAGGTTGCGCACTTGGTTCACCAAGGTTTTGAGCCGGTTGTACATGTCTTGTGGCTCCTCCCCTTGGCGAAGTCGGAAGCGACCGAGCTCCCCCTCGATCGTCTCCCGCTTAGTGATCTTGGTCACCTCGTCTCCTTCATGCACGGTCTTTAGCACGTCCCAAATCTCCTTTGCGCTCTTCAACCCTTACACCTTATTATACTCCTCTCGACTTAGAGAGGCAAGGAGTATAGTGGTGGCTTGGGAGTTGAAGTGCACAATTTGGGCTACTTCGTCCTCATCATAGTCTTCATCCCCTACGGATGGTACCTGTAGACCAAACTCAACAACATCCCATATACTTTTGTGGAGTGAGGTTAGGTGATATCGCATCATATCACTCCACCTAGCATAATCTTCACCATCAAACCTTGGTGGTTTGCCCAATGGGACAGAAAGTAATGGCGTATGTTTAGGAATGCGAGGGTAGCGTAGGGGGATCTTACTAAACTTCTTGCGCTCATGGCGCTTAGAAGTAACGGACGGCGTGTCGGAGCCGGAGGTGGATGGCGACGAGGAGTCGGTCTCGTAGTAGACCACCTTCCTCATTTTCTTCTTCTTGTCACCGCTCCGACGCGACTTGTGTGAAGAGGATTCCATTTCCTTCCCCTTCCCTTTGTTGTAGGATCTCCCGATGGAGCCTTCCCGTGGCTTGTAATGGGCTTCTCGCCGGTCCCCATCTCTTTCTTGGCGTGATCTCCCGACATCACTTCGAGCGGTTAGGCTCTAATGAAGCATCAGGCTCTGATACCAATTGAAAGTCGCCTAGAGGGGGGTGAATGTAGCATCCCAAAAATTCAAACCCTGAAATTTTCTCGAACTCGCTCTAAATTCAAAATGAATTTCAAATTTCATTTCAAAATGTTTGTTTGCGAGTTGATATCAGCAAATAAAATATAGTGGTCTATACTCTCTCTAAAATCCTCCTCAAAATATCCTACAAATATTTTCCCAGTGATCCCCCTCAAATTGTTTACAGAAATACTGCCCAGATATTTCCCTAGTGATCCTCTTCAAGTTCTTTCCAGAAATACTGCCCAAATATTCCACCGATATATCTCCAGGTATTTTCCTCTTGAGAAATACTTTCAGAATCATTTTTCAAGTCCCTACAAATATTTTCTTCATAACTTTCCTCATGCTCATACGTATACGTATGCCTCCAGTGTCATACGGTGAGCTCTACAAGCTAATCTCACTTATACAAGACAAATACATGCTAATCTCCCACTAATCCTCTCATCCTCCCACTAATCCTCTCATCCCTCCCCCTAATCCCCCCACCATGGCTATAAATAGAGGGGCAAGGGCCTCCTCTCATCCCACCCCAAGCCATTTCATGGCAACTCTCTCCCCCCCACACACACCCACTCCATGTTCCACACAAGCACACACTAGCACAAGGATCGTTTGATCGTTCTTCGATCGTTCGTCCCCTGTTCTTAGTTTGTTCGTTCGTTCGTCCGATCGTTCGTCCGATCGTTCATGGTTCGTTCGTCCGTTCGTCCGATCGTTCGATCGTTCGTCCGTTTGTTCGTCCAAATAATCTTTTTCCTACCGTTATGCTGCCGAAATTCCGATCGTTCGTTCGTTCGATCATTCGATCGTTCATCGTTCGTTCATAGTCCCTATTCATCGATTCATCGTTCGTTCATAGTCCCTATTCATCGTTCTTCCAGATAATCTTTGTCCTGTCGTTATGCTGCCGAAATTCCGATCGTTCGTTCGTACGATCATTCGATCGTTCGTCCGTTCGTTCGTCCAAATAATCTTTTCCTGTCGTTATGCTGCCGAAATTCCGATCGTTCGTTCGTCCGATCATTCGATCGTTCGTCCGTTCGTTCATAGTTCCTATTCATCGTTCGTTCATACGAACTATTCACTATCACTATTCACCATTACTATTCATCGTTACTATTCACATACACTATTCATTATCGTTACTATTTATCATTACTATTCATCATCGTTACTATTCATCGATGATATCTATAATTTCTTTTCCATCGCCACTATTTATCGTTACTAATCATCGTTACTATTCATCGGTCATCTAGTCATCCCAAATTTCAACTACTCATCCATCATGCTGTCCAGTCCACCTAAGACCAGCCAGACCCATGTTCCAGTCATACGAACTCCGGTGACTGTGATTTTCCTTCCAGTAGGAACTTCCCATCTGGTCACCCAT
Source organism: Zea mays (assembly GCF_902167145.1). Lineage (NCBI taxonomy): Eukaryota > Viridiplantae > Streptophyta > Magnoliopsida > Poales > Poaceae > Zea > Zea mays. The sequence continues at coordinate 170,008,233 of NC_050100.1, read as the reverse complement.
CCCAGGTTTCTCCAAGTCGAGCACACTTAACTTTGAGATTCCTTCGAACCAGGCTCCCAAACTCAGATTCCAATAAATCTCATTTCTAAATTCTTATCAAACTATTCCCTACCCAACCATGTCATCCCTTAAGCATGGTCCATATTCCAGAAAACTCCCAAAATACTCTTGTCCCATATTCTGCCTATAACTCTCCTGTTCATACTAAGTCAGACGATTCATTCGTCACTATTCTCACCAACAGTGAACTTCACTGTGCTACACCACATACACCCAGCTATAAATACACCCAACTACCCTCTCCCTCTCCACACACACTCAACACCCTCAGCCAAGGCAAACACCCCACCCACTCAGTTACTCTGCTCTGCCGGCTACACACATAGTGTCGCTTAGCCTCCAGTCCACCCTCCTGGTAAGCACCTCCGCTCCACCACAAGTAGTATCTCAACACCACATGACACATATTCTACTCAAGACTCTACCCATCCATATATCACTATTCTGACCACTATACTAAATATTTGTTGGTATACTTGCTTGTTTGTATGTTTGCTTATTCATGTTGCATAGTTATCGGAGCGTTCGTGCCATCTCGTGGAGGCCAGATCTGCAAGTCTACGCTAGGCGGTGGAGCCAGAAGCCAGTTCCGCGAGCTCCCCTTCCCCCTTTGCCGAATAAGCACGGCAAGCTCACTGGATCCCTTTGATGCATAAATTACCTATGTCTTTCAACCACAACCCTCAGCCTGTTATTTTATGCATGATATGATTTTGAGACAAGTTATTATGGCCACCCAAGCCGCTTGCCGCAATCAATCCTTAATATATTTGTTACAAATGATTTGAGAAAAGGGTGTGAGTTTTCAAAAGAAAATGCTTTTCAAAATGTGTATGATGAAGGGTTTTCACCCTTATCACCTTGTGAGTGGGATAATCAGGGACTCCCTGGTTTAGGGGAGGGCCTAAGGTGATGGCTCAGCTGGTTTAGGCGTGAGTAGAAGGATTGTCCCCTCGTATAAGGACCGGTTTGTCATCTTCACTACCTGTACTCTTTAATAGTACAACCACTCGAGACTGTGTGGGCAGTCACTCAATCTGAACTCGTACGGTCCAACCCCAGGGTTATGAAGGCTGGGGAGCACCGAGAGGATAAGGAGGGGGAAAGTTTTGTCCGGTTTGGACATGGTGGTGGCCTGAATCCTTTCGGATAACCATTAAGGTTAGGACGTGCGAGGAAAGAAAGAGATTCGGATTCGGATCTCATTGATCATGAGATCGCAGAGCCGGACTAGTGGGTAAAGTGTACACCTCTGCGCAGAGTTTGAAAACCTATTTGAATAGTCTGTGTCCACAGGAATGGACGAGTCTGGTATGGTATGGCAATTAATGTTTTGTTTTCCAAAAAAAAGAGATGCTTTTGAAAAGTGGTTTTTAAAAGGTTCGGCGGTTGAGCCGTGAGCTATGGTGGACGGGAAGTCCAGTAGCTGTTTTTGAAAATGAAAACCAGTGGGAAACTGCTGAGATACCTGGATGGTTTAGTCCAGGGGATTTTGTTATAATACTGAAAAACTTCCTGCTCCTTTTGGAGAGGATGCGCTTTGCAAAAATACAAAATGTTTTTCAAAACAACTCTGCATTAAATATTGTTGTTTCTGCAAAATATCCTGAGCTCCACATATTCCATGCATTATATCTGATTTCCCCATTACGCGGGTGAAGGTGGGCTGCTGAGTACGTTTGTACTCACCCTTGCTTATTTGTTGTTTTTCAGAAAAAGGAGATCGGGTAAGAGTTACAACTGTTCCCAACCTTGCTTGTGGCGGTTGGACCGCTGATTTGCTTCGTTGCGTATATCGGGCTGCTTCAGCCCCACTCTGATGATATGTCCCGAGTTGTGGACCAACTCTTAAAGTTGATCGCCACCTTTATAGGTTTGTCTCGTTTAAGCAGATCTGGAATCATCTGATGTATAAATGTGTTTACTAGCCTCCTGGGACTAGTAATTGTATCACATTTGAGTCCCAGAGGATTGGGGACGCTTCAGGTGGTATCAGAGCTGTTAGGTTGGCCGCAGGACGTAACCCTTAGCCTGATCAAAAGTTTTTGAGTTAAAACTATTTTCTTAAAAAAAATTCTTGCTCTCATCCCTTCATTTCAAAAATGCTTTCCCCTTTCCTTCTCTCAGAAGTCAGGTGGAGGTTCAGTGCCAAACCAACTTCTGCCAGAATGAAGATGGTTTCCCCAAGTTGCTGGGAGCATGCACAGTTCGCCTCGGAATCAGGAGTCAGCCAGAGTATGATGGTCGTGAATTCGTCGAGCATGGCACAGAGAAGTGCGTCGTGACTGTATACATTGGATCCAGTCCACACCATGTGGAATGGAGTGTCACTGCTGCTGGGCACAGATTCAAAGACACCTGCCAAGTCGTCGCTCGCAAGGCATTGAGGACCCTGTGTCAAATCTACAAAGAAGAAGTGGCCGACACTCCGCTCAGATTCTTTCCGCCCTTTCAGAGAGACCGTCCCGCTTGGATGGCCAGGATGCATGCATTGGAAGGGCAGCAGCTGCTTGAGGATGACCCCACAGTCGTGTACCTCACTGCATACCTGCTCACCCTTGATGCACAGTATGATTTCTTGGCTCGACACCACCGTCAGATGATTGCCCGAGCAGAAGATGCAGAGAAGCGCAACTGTCAACTCCATGTGGATCTCACCATAGCTCAAGCCCGTGTAGCTGCCTTGGAAAGTCGTGGAGTCATTGCTGTGGAAGCCCTGAAGCAAGCCAAGGATGAGCACGTCTAGAAGTTGATGGAGGCCTACTTGGTAACCCATAACCAACGTAGAGCCCTGCGGATCCAAGAGCCTGCTCCATCCAACCCTGTTCAACCAATCAAAGCTGAAGACCCCAGATTCTTGAAGGTCACCCGGTCTCTACCAGAGGAGAAAAGAAGGCTTGGGAACTCCCGGAAGGAGCCATAGTCTTGGAAGGAATTCCAGTCTCCCCTAAGGCTATGGATAAGCAAGAGCACCCCGAGTCCTCCCAAGATCCCCCGCCGGAGTTGCATGAGCCCCTCACCATGAAGAAGATTCCAGCACCATCCCTTGAGGTCAAGGAAGAAGCTGCAAGCACCCCGCCAGCACCACCGCCCTCTGAGGAGCTACAAGAGCCAGTCCCGCTTGAAGAAGAGTTCAACCCCGTGCTGCCATCTCAGTCGCTGCCAGAAGAAGTCATCAACATCAGCTCCCTGTTGACCCATCCAGGAGATGTCTCAGATTGAAGTTGTGCGTCAGCCTTGCCAGAAGAGAAGCTGCCAGATCTGAGTTAGTTATACCCAGTCCTCTGCGTGCATTGGGTAGTGAAGTTTTTCTTCACTTTGGCCAGAGCCCTGCATGTATGAGAGGTAATCGTGTAGACTCGTGTTTTGAAAAACTCTAATTGTGTTGCCCCCTAGGGCATTTCAAAATGAATTTCGCTTAATGTTTTCTCCCCTTTTGAGTGCATATGTGATGCTTTAACGTTAGTGCTCATAAGTTGCATTTAGCATAGTTCTCAATTCAGGAGCCAAGCAATAGTAGTTATGCTTAGCCCCCGAATCTGAGTAGCCCGTGCTTTGGAAAAACTCTATTCTACCCTTATTCAAAACATTTGATTTGTTTGTGCTTATCATTGCTGAGCTTGTGTGTTTTCTTTTCGTTTTTCTTAAAAAGGTTTTCTCTAAAAACATAGATCACAAATTAGAGCTAATCCTTACCTTATGCTTCCATTCTCATCTTAACCCATCTGAAGAGAAAAGTGCCTTACCCAAGAAGATACCGGGAAGCTTACCCTTGAAGCCTGGAACAAGCTACAGAAGAAACCAGTCCAGCCGCTCAGTCAAAAGGACCGACCGTGAGAATCAAAGCACTGCCCCTAAGTCAAAGTAAACAGGAAAAGAGGACAGAAGGAGTTATTACCATACAGAGAGGCAAAGATTCTTGGAACCAGAGACCACAAACATCAGGGTCATTGACCCCACCACTCACCCGCGCCCCCCGCACACGTGCCCGCCTCCATGCGCACTAGCACCGCCGCCCATGCCCCCTTTGCAGCGCACTACCGCCGCCCACCCCCCTTTGCAGCACACCCACCGCCGCCATCATCGCCGGCACTAGGCCCCCCTTCCCCTCTGTCGCACCTGTTGCCACGTAGCACCTACTCCATCACCACTACTCTGCAACCGAACGCCAACGCTCGCCTATAAATCCCCCCCACCAGCTCCCTCAACTCCCATCTCACTCAAAGCAAAGCACACTCCAGATAAATCCCCTCTGCCAAGTTGCAAGCAACTCCATTTTCCACTCCCTCGCCCCTAAGATCACAATGCTTGGTGATTCTTGGGTTGAAGACTGTTGCACATGGTTCATAGTCTTTGGTTTCCTCCTCTGTATGATGGTAATACTCTTTGATAGAATCCTCGAGTGGGAAGAGCAAAGAGAAAGAAAGAGGCAGTGAAAAGTGAGAAGAGAAGATAGTGAAGAGAAGATGAGAAGAAGGTTGTCCCAGAATCAACCCTGTGTCAGTCATTTCTCCGCAGCCTGCTCAAGCAGCAACAGCAGAAGAAGGCCCCGTAACACCTTTGTTATGTGGTACTTCAAGGAGTTCAAATCCCCAAGATTCAAGAGTTCTACCCTCATTCTTTTTAAGTGGGGTAGTATTCTAGTAAGGTTCCTGCTATGGAGAAAAAGAAGAAGGCTTGTAGCAAGCTTGTGGAGGACCAGATCATCAAAGCATATAAGTTTCTGGATGATAAGTGGTCACCCAAGTTTTGTTGATGAAGCACCAGAAGACCAATCAAGGAAGGAATCCATGTGGAAGTTCGCAAGAGAAAGGTTTGCGTGTTGGCATCGATGCTTCTTCAATAAGCTAGCTGCCAAGCGAAAGCTAGAAGCCTGAAGATGATCTTTGAGTAGCCAGAATCAGCGTTTGCAATCAGCAACCAGATGCTCCGCAAAGGCCAGATTTTGTTGAAGTTCCATCTCCTCGAAGAGTGTGCAAAGTGAAGATATGTAGCTGAAGTAAAGCTATACCCATAACCCTTCTAAGCCGAATCTCGAGGACGAGATTCCTTTAAGTGGGGTAGATTTGTAGCATCCCAAAAATTCAAACCCTGAAATTTTCTCGAACTCGCTCTAAATTCAAAATGAATTTCAAATTTCATTTCAAAATGTTTGTTTGCGAGTTGATATCAGCAAATAAAATATAGTGGTCTATACTCTCTCTAAAATCCTCCTCAAAATATCCTACAAATATTTTCCCAGTGATCCCCCTCAAATTGTTTACAGAAATACTGCCCAGATATTTCCCTAGTGATCCTCTTCAAGTTCTTTCCAGAAATACTGCCCAAATATTCCACCGATATATCTCCAGGTATTTTCCTCTTGAGAAATACTTTCAGAATCATTTTTCAAGTCCCTACAAATATTTTCTTCATAACTTTCCTCATGCTCATACGTATACGTATGCCTCCAGTGTCATACGGTGAGCTCTACAAGCTAATCTCACTTATACAAGACAAATACATGCTAATCTCCCACTAATCCTCTCATCCTCCCACTAATCCTCTCATCCCTCCCCCTAATCCCCCCACCATGGCAATAAATAGAGGGGCAAGGGCCTCCTCTCATCCCACCCCAAGCCATTTCATGGCAACTCTCTCCCCCCCACACACACCCACTCCATGTTCCACACAAGCACACACTAGCACAAGGATCGTTCGATCGTTCGTCCCCTGTTCTTAGTTTGTTCGTTCGTTCGTTCGTCCGATCGTTCGATCGTTCGTCCGATCGTTCATGGTTCGTTCGTCCGTTCGTTCGATCGTTCGATCGTTCGTCCGTTCGTTCGTCCAAATAATCTTTTTCCTACCGTTATGCTGCTGAAATTCCGATCGTTCGTTCGTTCGATCATTCGATCGTTCATCGTTCGTTCATAGTCCCTATTCATCGATTCATCGTTCGTTCATAGTCCCTATTCATCGTTCTTCCAGATAATCTTTGTCCTGTCGTTATGCTGCCGAAATTCCGATCGTTCGTTCGTACGATCATTCGATCGTTCGTCCGTTCGTTCGTCCAAATAATCTTTTCCTGTCGTTATGCTGCCGAAATTCCGATCGTTCGTTCGTCCGATCATTCGATCGTTCGTCCGCTCGTTCATAGTTCCTATTCATCGTTCATCGTTCGTTCATACGAACTATTCACTATCACTATTCACCATTACTATTCATCGTTACTATTCACATACACTATTCATCATCGTTACTATTTATCATTACTATTCATCATCGTTACTATTCATCGATGATATCTATAATTTCTTTTCCATCGCCACTATTTATCGTTACTAATCATCGTTACTATTCATCGGTCATCTAGTCATCCCAAATTTCAACTACTCATCCATCATGCTGTCCAGTCCACCTAAGACCAGCCAGACCCATGTTCCAGTCATACGAACTCTGGTGACTGTGATTTTCGTTCCAGTAGGAACTTCCCATCTGGTCACCCATCCCAGGTTTCTCCAAGTCGAGCACACTTAACTTTGAGATTCCTTCGAACCAGGCTCCCAAACTCAGATTCCAATAAATCTCGTTTCTAAATTCTTATCAAACTATTCCCTACCCAACCATGTCATCCCTTAAGCATGGTCCATATTCCAGAAAACTCCCAAAATACTCTTGTCCCATATTCTGCCTATAACTCTCTTGTTCATACTAAGTCAGACGATTCATTCGTCACTATTCTCACCAACAGTGAACTTCACTGTGCTACACCACATACACCCAGCTATAAATACACCCAACTACCCTCTCCCTCTCCACACACACTCAACACCCTTAGCCAAGGCAAACACCCCACCCACTCAGTTACTCTGCTCTGCCGGCTACACACATAGTGTCGCTTAGCCTCCAGTCCACCCTCCTGGTAAGCACCTCCGCTCCACCACAAGTAGTATCTCAACACCACATGACACATATTCTACTCAAGACTCTACCCATCCATATATCACTATTCTGACCACTATACTAAATATTTGTTGGTATACTTGCTTGTTTGTATGTTTGCTTATTCATGTTGCATAGTTATCGGAGCGTTCGTGCCATCTCGTGGAGGCCAGATCTGCAAGTCTACGCTAGGCGGTGGAGCCAGAAGCCAGTTCCGCGAGCTCCCCTTCCCCCTTTGCCGAATAAGCACGGCAAGCTCACTGGATCCCTTTGATGCATAAATTACCTATGTCTTTCAACCACAACCCTCAGCCTGTTATTTTATGCATGATATGATTTTGAGACAAGTTATTATGGCCACCCAAGCCGCTTGCCGCAATCAATCCTTAATATATTTGTTACAAATGATTTGAGAAAAGGGTGTGAGTTTTCAAAAGAAAATGCTTTTCAAAATGTGTATGATGAAGGGTTTTCACCCTTATCACCTTGTGAGTGGGATAATCAGGGACTCCCTGGTTTAGGGGAGGGCCTAAGGTGATGGCTCAGCTGGTTTAGGCGTGAGTCGAAGGATTGTCCCCTCGTATAAGGACCGGTTTGTCATCTTCACTACCTGTACTCTTTAATAGTACAACCACTCGAGACTGTGTGGGCAGTCACTCAATCTGAACTCGTACGGTCCAACCCCAGGGTTATGAAGGCTGGGGAGCACCGAGAGGATAAGGAGGGGGAAAGTTTTGTCCGGTTTGGACATGGTGGTGGCCTGACTCCTTTCGGATAACCGTTAAGGTTAGGACGTGCGAGGAAAGAAAGAGATTCGGATTCGGATCTCATTGATCATGAGATCGCAGAGCCGGACTAGTGGGTAAAGTGTACACCTCTGCGCAGAGTTTGAAAACCTATTCGAATAGTCTGTGTCCACAGGAATGGACGAGTCTGGTATGGTATGGCAATTAATGTTTTGTTTTCCAAAAAAAGAGATGCTTTTGAAAAGTGGTTTTTAAAAGGTTCGGCGGTTGAGCCGTGAGCTATGGTGGACGGGAAGTCCAGTAGCTGTTTTTAAAAATGAAAACCAGTGGGAAACTGCTGAGATACCTAGATGGTTTAGTCTAGGGGATTTTGTTATAATACTGAAAAACTTCCTGCTCCTTTTGGAGAGGATGCGCTTTGCAAAAATACAAAATGTTTTTCAAAACAACTCTGCATAAAATATTGCTGTTTCTACAAAATATCCTGAGCTCCACAATCCATGCATTATATCTGATTTCCCCATTCCGCGGGTGAAGGTGGGCTGCTGAGTACGTTTGTACTCACCCTTGCTTATTTGTTGTTTTTCAGAAAAAGGAGATCGGGTAAGAGTTACGACTGTTCCCAACCTTGCTTGTGGCTGTTGGACCGCTGATTTGCTTCGCTGCGTATATCGGGCTGCTTCAGCCCCACTCTGATGATATGTCCCGAGTTGTGGACCAACTCTTAAAGTTGATCGCCACCTTTATAGGTTTGTCTCGTTTAAGCAGATCTGGAATCATCTGATGTATAAATGTGTTTACTAGCCTCCTGAGACTAGTAATTGTATCACATTTGAGTCCCAGAGGATTGGGGACGCTTCAGTGAATAGGGTGAATCTGAAATTTACAAACTTAATCACAACTACAAGCCGGGTTAGCGTTAGAAATAATAATGAGTCTGAGAGAGAGGGCACAAAACAAATCGTGAGCGAATAAGAGCGAGACACGATGATTTGTTTTACCGAGGTTCGGTTCTTGCAAACCTACTCCCCGTTGAGGTGGTCACAAAGACCGGGTCTCTTTCAACCCTTTCCCTCTCTCAAACGGTCCCTCGGACCGAGTGAGCTTCTCTTCTCAATCAAACGGGACACAAAGACCCCATAAGGATCACCACACAATTGGTGTCTCTTGCCTCGGTTACAATTGAGTTGTCACAAGAAGAATGAGAAAGAAAAGAAGCAATCCAAGCGCAAGAGCTCAAATGAACACAATAAATCACTCTCTCTAATCACTAAAGCCTTGTGTGGAGTTGGGAGAGGATTTGATCACTTTGGTGTGTCTTCTATTGAATGCTAGCTCTTGTAAGGTGTAGAAGTGTGGAAACTTGGATGCCATTGAATGTGGGGTGGTTGGGGTATTTATAGCCCCAACCACCAAAAATGGCCGTTGGAAGTGTGCTGTCGCATGGCGCACCGGACACTGGACGGTGCGCCAGCCACGTCAGCAGACCGTTGGGGTTCGACCGTTGGAGCTCTGACTTGTGGGGCCTCTGGGCTGTCCGGTGGTGCACCGGACAGGTCCTGTAGACTGTCCGGTGCGCCTTCTCGCGCGTGCCTGACTTCTGCGCGCTCTGGCGCGCATTAAATGCCGTTGCAGGTGACCGTTGGCGCGGAAGAAGCCGTTGCTCCGCTGGCACACCGAACACTGTCCAGTGACTCACCGGGCAGTCCAGTGAATTATAGCGGAGCGCCCTTGGAAATTCCCGAAGGTGAAGAGTTCAGCCTCGAGTGCCCTGGTGCACCGGACACTGTCCGGTGACACACCGGATAGTCCGGTGCGCCAGACCAGGGTGCCATTCGGGATGTCTTTAGCTCGCTTCATTTGAACCCTTTCTTGGTCCTTTTATTGGCTTATGTTGAACCTTTGGCACCTGTAAATCTTATAAACTAGAGCAAACTAGTTAGTCCAATTATTTGTGTTGGGCAATTCAACCACCAAAATCAATTAGGAAATAGGTGTAAGCCTAATTCCCTTTCACCAGCCCCGCCCCTGACTGCTCGTACCTCACCGGGCCCTCCTCGCCATGATGCTGCGCCAAGTGGCGGAAGCAGGACGAGAAGCAAGACTATGAAACTATTGTTGCATAGAATTCAAGTTTCATATCTATACATGTAAGTTCAAAGAAAGAAACTATGTAACCAAAAGAAGCAAATATATCGTTGAGTTCTTGCTGGCTGAGGCAATTGTATCCTTCTAGTTTTGAGACACTAAAATCGTCGAATATTGATCTCATCATCAATCGTCGAATAATGACCTCATCATCAATTTGTGTTCTTAATGTTGGATATGCAACTGTTTCATCTAGATTAAATGCCCTTCCAACACTTGATTGTTCTAAAATTTTTAATTGTGAAAAAACGAGTCGTTCACATTGGTATTGTCTTAACCATCGGCCATAAAACCCCTTAAAACTGGTTTAAAATCTCCTCATTTATCTAAATAAAGTGGAGCAATAATCATAAATTATTTATCTGATCTGCAATTCACAACAAAAGTGATTATTCTAATCTAATACAAATATTGAATCTCTAGGAAAGAATGGAGCTAGGAAGGTGGCGGCGTCGGGTGATAACGAAAAGAATAGAGTTGGATAGATAGATGTGAGGACTAGATCGAAACTGAGGATGAGAGTCAGGAGAACTGAGCGTTTGAGACGATCCGATGAGTAAACCCAGACATACGGGACTGTTTTGGCCCATCCATTTTTTCTATACTTAACATTAGGTATAAGGGATTTTAAAATTTGAGGGTGCATGGTCCACTTTGCCCCCCCTATCCGTCCGCCATTGGCCGGGCATGCCTCACTGCACAACCCTCGCCCTCATCCTCGACTACAACTCCGTCTACTCACCATCACGATCGCGACGCCGACTATGAGAAGTCAATATTTTTTCTGTATTTTATTATTTATTTTTGGTGGTCATTTTTAATTAGCCACCCAAATTAATGGTTAATAATGTATTTATTGTTTGATTAGACCATTTTTATTACTTATGATTGTTATTTGTTTATGATTAGGTATTTGTTATTTGAATAGACCCTTCAAATATTGTTTGATTCTATTAACTAATATAACATTTAACTTAAATTTCATATTAACATGAGTTATTATTTAGTTTGATTATCACATGTAATTTGGTTTTAGAGTTTTGAGATGTTTTAATTTAATTTCATATTAACATGCATTATTGTTTAGTTTGATAAGTGTGTTATATTATTTTTTAGTCATTTAATTATTATTGCTCGATGCATGTGAGACATACCCGTCTGAAATTGTCCTTGTTATGGACAACCTCAGAGTGATCAATGGGACACGGATTTAGGACAAGCCAATAGGATCCGAGGGAGATTTCTTTGGCATAACCTCGTTGTTCACCAATGCACTATATTTGGCATGCACCTGGAGAATAGCGAGGTTATGCTACCGAAATTTCTTTCGGATCCTACTGGATTGCCATAAATCCATGTTTTGTCGGTCACTCTTGGGTGGGTTTAGGACCTATCCTTGCCTATAGATGTAGGACCGATACACCTGAGGAAGTTGAATGGGTATCCAAGACCAAAGATTTTGTGAATGGATGTACAATGGCTGGAGTATGAATGGACGACATTCTGATGAGTGGGTAGCCAAGACCAAAGATTTTGTGGACCATGGCATGTTGTAGCCTACTGATCGCCTTCTCACTAGGGTCACTAAAAGTGGGCAAAATCTAATAAGCTAACCTAGCTAATGATCACGATGTTAGCGTGTGTGTATATGCAAGGCTCGGGTCAGTTGGGATATGCTCGATCCCATGTTTTCTGGAACAAACTCAGCCCATGCATGTAATGCTTGAGTAGAAAGCCACGTCATTGCATGGTACCCTGAATACGGGGTACTCCTGCTATGTCAAGGTGAGTCCTCAAGAGCCACCATTTAGGATTTCACGGGCAGCCGGCCTAGCACGGGACTAAGGCCCACCATATAGAGTCATGACCAGCCAGGCTCGCCTTCTAGGCTGGATTGCCGTCTCCATCAAGCCCCATAAAGGGAGAAATCAACAACTTCAACTATAGGTCTGGGATCTTACAAATAGGACCCAGGCCTCCTTGTGACCTAATGGATCCATAGACAAAGGGATCCGGGGGAGCATAAAGCCCTAGAAAAGAAGGCACTCTCTAGTTATAGCACCAAGCCTTGAAAATAGCTCCAGTCATGAAAAATACCATTTGTACCTCAGGCCCGGTGAGGTCCGGAGCCGCCACGTGTCCAGGCAGGAGCTTGGACCCCCTCGAGTGCGGGTCAAGCCCACGATTGGGAAAGACTTGGGAAAAAAGTGTCACCAGCTATCCCTAATTCTGCCCCTCACCCAAGCAGGGGTTCGACGCTAACACGTGGCTAGACGCCCCTAGAGTAAGCCATCGGACTATGCCTGGCAAAAGCCTCTGACATTGGGCCCGCTAGCATCGAGTACAGATGGGACACATACTTACTCACGCTAGCAGTGTGTAGCGTATCCGCCACATTAAATGTGTGCAACACACTATGATTGTAACATGCGACTTTTACTATTACCCGCACGTTATCGAGGCTAGGGGCATTGACCCAGGGCAACATTTGGGCGCCTTTCATTATGACTTCTATTGTTCTTTGTGCGTTACCGAGGAATGAAGAGACGGGTGAAGAATACTAGACGACGACACCTGTTACACCCTACGCACGACAGTGTATCAGGCTACGCCGCAACCTACATCAAGGTTTGTGTTTCGATTAGACGGGATAAGGTGGTAGGATAAAGACGCCAGAAGATCATGTAGTGTCTAAGAAGGGATACGAGCTCAGGAAGATCTTGCATTGTCAGCTCTATCTTGTTTTTCCTATTCCATATTGTAAACTCTACTAGGCTCACCTGTCAGGGCCAGAACTCCCTTGTAGTGTTCCTCCCTTGGACTATAAAAGGGAGAGCACTCGCTCAGTAGCAGGGGAAGTCAATTTACACTCAGACCTTCGACTACCCAGTTCTCAAACAATACAACTCATAGTGGATGTAGGGTATTACGCTCCGGCGGCCTGAACCACTCTAAACCCTTGTGTTCTTGTGTTTATCTAGAAGGCCAGGCAATCACCTAAGCCTACTCCTCATCCGAGGATCAGGGCGGGTGCAATCCACCACCCAACCAAAGGATTCTCGCCTTCAACTATGCATGTACCATGGGTTCATTGTCGTACCATTCTATATTTGAATAGGGTAATATGTCAACGATGAGTAGGCAGGTGGAAAGTATCCTAGCATCACGAGATTAATAGGTGATGCATGTTGCGCCACCTTTTGAGCCATTTTATTTGGTCGTTTTGTTTTAGCGGGTGATCGGGGTTTCTTTGTTGGCCGATCGTGTAGAACGACCTCCTTGCTACCATATTTGGAGAGCAATTGATCAAAAGTAGGGCCAACTTTGACCAACCGACCATGTATGTTATGTTTGATTTGCCACTGTGTTCCCTTTTTTCTTTGTGTGAAGGCTGACACCCCTAGGTATGGAAGGACTGTCCGGCTGAGTCACCCGTCTATTTGAGCACCGGACCGTCCACGCGCAGGTGTTGGTCCGTCCATGATGCTCGAGTCAGGGGCTCATGTTGGCTGCTCAATTGAGCCTACCCCCATGGCGCCTCTGAACTTGTTAGTTTTCTTGTCCGGTGCCTTCCGACCAATCCGTCCTTGCGATATGTTCGACGTGCAAGGATCACTAATGACAATGCTTTTTCCTTTGCCTATATCGACTATTTCTGGCCGAACTAAGACTTTTTTGCTTATGTGTTCTATTCTATTGATAGGAAATGGTTGTGTGTCCACTTGCATCTCCTGAAAAACTAACTGACCCTCATTTATGGCCGATTATTTCTGTAGACGAAAAACATTATAATTAGTGGTGGCATGGGAAAAAAGAATTATGCCACTTGCAATAAGCACATCTCTTTAATTCATCCATAGGATGAATAATATGTGTTATTTTAATGTTGCCATTTTTTGCTAGCTCGTCAAATATTTTAACGCATTTGACAACCTTAAAAGTAAATTTAACTTCTTGCCGATTCTTTTTAACCGGCTGCAAAGAAGAACATGTAGAAGATTTGGCCTTCGTTGGCCAAACAAGCTCAGCGGTATATACATCTAAGGATTCATCATCTGAACTATCACGTTCTAATAGATGTATAGTGTGGGCGACCAATTTTGATGTCTCTTTTTCACCAGTACACAAAAAGCTTTATAGTGGCGATTGTGAACCTATTTTCACTGATGTTTTTAGAACCACCAATGCTAGGGGCCAGTAGAAATCATCATTTTTACAGGCGGGTAGAAATCGATTTCCACTAGCGGTTGGTGTAATAAAACCGCTAGTGAAAATTGTTTTCAGAATTATAAAATGGGTTTTTAAAAACAGCAAAAAATTATTTTATACATGGATGTTAGGAATAGAATCATTTTTACAGGCAGGTAGAAATCGATTTCCACTGGCAGTCGGTGTAATAAAACCGCTAGTGAAAATTGTTTTCAGAAATATATAATTGGGATGTTAGGAATAGAATCATTTTTACACGCAGGTAGAAATCGATTTCCACTGGCAGTCGGCGTAATAAAACCGCTAGTGAAAATTGTTTTCAGAAATATATAATTGGGATGTTAGGAATAGAATCGAAATCGATTTCCACTGGCAGTCGGCGTAATAAAACCGCTAGTGAAAATTGTTTTCAGAAATATATAATTGGTTTTAAAAACAGCAAAAAACTATTTTATAAACAGATGTTAGGATAGAACCCCTAAACTCACACTTGCACATACCTTCCTCTACCACTCCATCTATGGGATACTTCGTGTCTTGTTTGTAGTTTTTTGTCCACATATTATAACCATCTGAGTGTAAATTGCTTGTTTGAGACCGTAAACAAATTTAAATAAAAAAGTTGTCAACTACAAAGTTGAATAACCTTTGAAGTTCTACAACTTTCATTTGGACATTTTTTATCTGAGGTTGTTTGCAAAATTGAAATTTTAAATTTGAAAAATTTAGATGCAAATTTTGAGAGCCGAAATGATTTCAAATAAAAAAGTTGTCAACTACAGAGTTTCATAACTTTTAGAGATCTACAACTTTTATTTTGGTGGTTTCATCATACGAGGTCGTTTAAAAACTAAAACATTTAAGCATAAAAATGATTTCTAGTTGCGGTTCCTTAAGAAAACCGCCACTGGAAATCGTATTCCTACATGCGCTTCCTTAAGAAAACCAGCTCTAGAAATCATGGATTTCTACAGGCGGGTTTCTTAAGGAATCGCCTGTAGAAATATGATTTCTAGTGGCGGGTTTTTAAGGAACCGCCACTAAAAATAGAACACGCGATTGATAACCAAATCCGTTTGTAAAAATATGCCGCACCACAGGCTTTGAGCCTTTTTCTACTAGTGTACATTGGCTTTCATAGGCTAAAGCCCTCTGATGTAGGTGAGCTATTGAAAAAAATGAGTGTCATCTAATTTGTCTCTTATGTAGGATAACAACTGAAAGGGAAATATGGTTGACCTTTTCCCAGTATTAATTTTGGTGGTTGAATGCCCAACACAAATATTGGACTAACTAGTTTGCTCTAGATTATATACTCTACAGGTGCATAAAGGTTCAACAAAACCAATAAAAGATTGAAGTTAGGGTTCAAATGCAAAGGAGAAAAGAAACTGAGTGTGCTCTGGTCTGGCGCACCGGACAGTCCGGTGTGCCACCAGACTGTCCGGTGTGACAGCGGAGCAACGGCTATCCAGCGCAACGGTCGACTACAACGGCTCATGACGAGCGCTACAGTGCGCGGCAGAGTCAGAGGGCAGAGTCAGAGCGCACCGGACACTCAACAGTGCCTGTCCGGTGCGGCACCGGACTGTCCGGTGCCACTAGAAGACAAAGCCTCCAACGGTCGACAGCTCCCAAACCCTAACGGTTGGGTAACGTGGCTGGCGCACCGGACAGTGTCCGGTGGCACAACAGACTGTCCGGTGCGCCCATCGACAACAGCCTGCCCCAACGGTCAATTGGTGGTTGAGGGCTATAAATACCCCCAACCACCACCACTCCAACAATCCAAGCATTTTTCTGATCTTTGCATTCAATACAAGAGCAATAGACTCCACTCCAAGACACAATCTAAGCGATCGATCCACTCAAAGTCCCCAATTCAACTCTAGCGCATTAATACTTGTGAGAGGATCCCTTGTGTTCCTTGTTGCTCTTGTTTGCTTGGCTTGGCTTTCTTTTCTTTTCAATTCTTACTCTCAAGTGCTTTGTAAGCAAGGCAAGAGACACCAATTGTGTGGTGGTCCTTGCGGGGGTCTAAGTGACCCGTGAGATTAAGGAAGAAAGTTCACTCGGTCTAGGTGACCGTTTGAGAGAGGGAAAGGGTTGAAAGAGACCCGGTCTTTGTGACCACCTCAACGGGGACTAGGTTCTTTAGAACCGAACCTCGGTAAAACAAATCACCATGTTCATCCACTTTATTTCTTGGTTGATTTGTTTTTCCCTCTCTTTCGGACTCGAATTCATTTCTAACGCTAACTCCGGCTTGTAGTGTGTGCTTAAGTTTATAATTTTCAGATTCCGCCTATTCACCCCCCTCTAGGCGACTTTCAATTGGTATCAAAGCCCGGTGCTTCATTAGAGTCTAACAACTTGAAGTGATGTCGGGAGGATCCACCAAGAGGGAGATGGAAACCGGCGAGAAGGCCACAAGCCACGGGAAGGCTCCATCAAGGGAGTCCGGCACCAAAGGCAAGGAGGGATCCCCTCTTCGCGTCAAGTCGCATCGGAGTGGCGACAAGAAAAAGATGAAGAAAGTGGTCTACTACGAGACCGACTCTTCGTCGCCCTCCACATCCGACTCCGACGCAGCATCCGTCACTTCTAAGCGCCATGAGTGCAAGAAGTATAGTAAGATGCCACTTTGTTATCCCCATATTTCTAAGCGCGCTCCTCTACTTTTCGTTCCATTAGGCAAACCACCATATTTTGATGGTGAGGATTATTGTATATGGAGTGATAACATGAGGCATCACCTAACCTCACTCCACGCAAGCATTTGGGACATTGTTGAATTTGGAGCGCAGGTACCCACGGTGGGGGGCGAGGGCTATGACTCGAACGAGGTCGCCCAAATACGACACCATAAATCAAACAAGTTCTCACAACATTACCAACATGTTCGGACACAAACATAAGTATCCAACACTTAAGAACATAAGTCTCAAGTATCTCACAAAGCATTACCAACATCTAACAAGTTCAGATCGGGTTATCTCACAAAGTATGAACAACACTAAGATAATATCTCATCGAGGTGGGCGGCTGGACTGGTGCGGCGATGGGCTGGGCGATCCATGAGGGTTGTTAGATGCCACCCCAGATTGTCCCTGCACAAAGAAGATATTGCATGTGTTATACCAGATGCATTACCAACATCTAACTAGAATTTTGATACTCAAAGGAGTATGAAACTGAGCAGGGTCAACTGTAGGGAACAATGAAGGTAGTGGAACGAAACCCTGTGCGGCGCCAAGGCTCTACATGTACTGGAACATCTCCGCCATCCTCGCCTCCATTTCCTAACGTTCCCTCCTCTCTGTTTCTAGCTGGGTCTGTAATATTCCAAGCCAATGTTATAGTAACTCAAAGAGAAGGTATATAACTCAAGAAATGACGATCTACAGAAGCATTAACCTCGAGTTGTTGTATGCGATGATGTGAGCTGTCGTGCCGAGGTCGTATGGCTGGGCTCGAGCTCGTGCTCGTTGCTCGCACCTGAGACAGAGTGGGAGTGGATGACGAGTCGATTGCCCCATCGGCAACCCAGTACCGCTCATGTCTCTTGCCTCCTCCGACCCTCATGAGGACATCGGGGTTGATCTGCTCGGTCCTCGGATCGTATTCTAGCCAATGGACCTCTTGTGCCATGGCGATGTAGTCATGAAGGCGGCTGTAGACGGTGGGGTTGTTGTACATCTCGGGCCCGTCATCCGGGTTCTAGGTGACGTCGGACGTCGCCTTGCCCTTGTGGGTCATAGCATAGGCCGAGAAGATGGAGCAAGGCTGGCCACCATGTGACGTCGACTGCAACAAAACCAACGAGATAGTTAGAAATAATATCTAATCCAGTGTTACATACCTAAATAAAAAAGAGGGTGTACCCATGCTTCTGCATATTGGCCTAGGCTGCGGCTACCTTGGTGATGGGAGGGACCTTGCATCATCAGACGCCGTTCTCGGCTAGCGTTGTGCGCCTCGTCCCACTCAGGCGAGCACAACCTATCCACCATCTTAACACAATTATAAAATTGTTTGCTATAACTATTAGATTTTGTTCGTTTAATTAAAATTTCTCGAAAAATTCAGATTTGAACTACAAGTCACTCGAAACATGGAAAACCATGGATGCAAAAATGATATCCATTGTAGGTAACACAAGTTATGATCGATTTCAGGAGAAGACCGGAATCTTGGAGCATCATACTCACTAAACATGATCGTGAACTTGCCATCAAGTTGTTTAAAAATTGTATAAAACACAGACAAAGTCAGAAAATTATGAAACTTGTCCACATGTCATGATATCATATGTAGAGGCTGTGATAAAAATTTGAGAATGTTTTGAGAAAGTTGTGAGGCAGTATGTGTAGAAACCTAGCCGGTCTACATTGAAACTCTATGATTTCATGTGTAGGTCACTTAGGTTTTTACACATAGTGCGTCACAACTTTCACGAAACATTCTCAAATTTTTATCACATCCTCTATATATGATATCATGACATGTGGACAAGTTTCATGATTTTCTGACTTTGTTTGTGTTTTATACAATTTTTAAACAACTGGATGACAAGTTCACGATCATCTTTAGTGAGCATGGTGCTCGAAGATTCTGGCATGTTCCTAAAATCAGTCATAACTTGTGCTAAATAACATGCATATCATTTTTGCATGCATGATTTTTCATGTTTCGAGTGAATTGCAGTTTAAATGTGAATTTTTCGAAGAAATTCAATTAAATGAACTAAATCTAATAGTTATAGAAAACACTTTTATAATTGTGTCAAAATGGTACATGTAGGTCTACATAGTGTAGGAACATACCAAAAAAAGTTTGGTTGGTAAAAGAAAAAATAAAAAAAATACTTTGCCGAGTGTCCAAAAATAGCACTCGACAAAGCATGCTGTGCCGAAAGTCAGGCGTAATAAGACACTCGGCAAAGAAGCTTCTTTGCCGAGTGCCATAGCTCGACGCTCGGCAAAGATAACGACCGTCAGCTATAGACGGCTGCTGACGGTTCTTTGCCGAGTGCTGCCGTTCGCCGAGTGTTTGGCATTACCGAGAGTCCTGCTTTCGGTAAACGCGGTCATTAACGAGAGCAGGACTTTGTCGAGTGCGGCACTCGATAAAGAATTCTTTGCCGAGTGCCCGACAAAAAGCACTCGGCAAAGAGCCGAATTCCGGTAGTGATACTTAGATAGACTAGCTTGCTACCGGGCCGCTCTAGCACGATTAGCAGGCTGATGGGCCGTGTCTAGGCCACTGCCGCGTTACATGGGCTCGTTCGGCACGACCCGATTCGCTGGCTGGGCCTGGCTGGCCGTGCCTAAAAGGGGTGTGGTTCCGGGTTGAGTCGGGTCGGTCCGTTTAGCCATCTATAATTTAGGTGTCCGATTGAGTGTCGCTGTGCGCATATTTTGAGAAAAGACCTATGCTTGCAGATCAAGAACTTACCAAGATTAAACTAAGTAGATCGGCAGATCGCACAACACATGAACCACAAGCATGCCATAAACACCTTGAAAAAAATAGCTTATTAATTGGTACAGTATATTAGAGACACCAGAACAGCATAGCAACATGCAGGCTCACCAGTTGAAGAACCAGCAAAGCATAGCCAGAAAGGCATAAATCTATCAAGAAACAATAAATCGTTGTTCGCAGTCGCGCAAACACCCGATCGACCATCGAACAGCATTAATTTCCTTCAAGAGAAAACCTATAGTATATCGAACAGCTACCCGCAATCTATATCTAATCTAGCGCGCTGCTGACGACCGAACTGCGGCATCTTCTCCGGTGTACGAGCAGCTTCTTGGTACGTAGTAGTTCGCGTACGGGCCTGTCGTTGGCGCGATCGGGGGGACCCGAAACACGCTGCAGGCCTCGTCGACGTCACCGTACATCAGTTCCACGAGCGCGTCCTCGCCTCCGAGCCGCGCCGCCACCTCCGGCATCCCCCTCGCGTTGCGCCGCACCCGCTGGTAGTGATCCATCTGCTTCGCCGTCTTGATCATCGCGCGATGCCCGTCGTGCGCGGGGAACTTGAAGCCGCCGCCGGCCAGGGGGATGAGGCTGGCGCTGTCCTCCGGGACGGGCACCTGCACCATGACGCCGTCCAGGCACACCATCGAAAAGCTTTCTGGCACGGCCACGGCGGCATTATTGCTGTGGCCGTCCATGGCACGCTGTAGTAGCCTGCTGATCGCCTTCTCGCGGGGTTCGCTGGAAGTAGGCGAAATCTAAGAGCTAATGATCGTCGCGATGCCGGCACAAATATCTCTACAACTATTAAGAGCACATTGTAGACTGCCCCCGCCCTCAGCAGCACGTCGCCGTAGCAGCACCTCGCGCCCGGCTCCGTTCGTCGGCGAACCCTCTTCCCCCGCCCCACCGCAGTGAGCTCTCTCGCCAAGTGTAATCGCTTTCCTCGTATGGCCCGTGCCTCGCAGGTCGCTCTGACTCGGAGGCCGGCGAGCTGCTCGTGCTGGGCGCCGGGATGCTGCTCGTCCATCTCGGGCGCGCCTGCCGGGCTCGCCGGCCTCGATCGCCATCCTCATCCTCTCCTTCCAAGGTACGTACGTGGTGGCTCTGATTCATTTTCCGGAAGCGCGTGCCTGGTGTTCTTTCCCTTCTGCCAGTACCAATCGATCCCGCCTGTTCAGATTTGTGGGGGAGGAAGGGCAAGTGTGACTGAACCGGTGTCCGTTTCCGGTGCGGTGCTCGCGTCCGTCGCGCAGGGTCGATATGCGGCATCACGTTCACCTTCACCAACCGCTGCGGCGACACGGTGTGGCCGGGCCTGCTGTCCGGCTCGGGGACGCCGCCGCTGGAGACCACGGGCTTCGCGCTCGCGCCGGGGCAGTTGCGCTCGCTGTACGCGCCGCAGGGGTGGTCGGGCCGCTTCTGGGGCCGCTCCGGCTGCACCTTCGACGCCTCCGGCAAGGGGTCCTGCGCCACGGGCGACTGCGGCTCCGGCGAGGTCGAGTGCCGTGGCGCGGGGGCGTCGCCGCCCGCCACGCTCGTCGAGTTCACGCTCGACGACGACGGCGGCAAGGACTTCTACGACGTCAGCCTCGTCGACGGCTACAACCTGCCCTTTGTTTAGGAGAGCAGATTTTAGCAATTGGTTACAGGACAGTGTTTGCCATTGGGTGCAAGGAGAGGTGGGTTCCTTAAATGATGCCAGGTACTTGGAAAATATCCTCCTCCTTTTGACTGGTCGACAATTGGACACGGCCACTGAAATTGCTGCCTCAAGGGGTGATGTTCGGTTGGCAATCTTGCTAAGTCAGGCAGGTGGGTCAATGTCAAATCGATCTGACCTTGCACAAACACTGGATCAGTGGAAAATGAATGGTATAGATTTTGATTATATTGAGGAAGACTGGTTAAAGGTATATATGTTACTTGCTGGTAACGTACAGGCCGCTTTTCTAGATTTACCAATTGACTGGAAGAGGTACCTTGGTTTGATTATGTGGTATCAATTATCACCTGATACACCACTCGATATTATCATTCGTTCTTACGATCAACTCCTTGGTGAGGGCAAAGTTCCCTATCCTGTTCCTGTATATATAGATGAAGGACCACTTGATGAAGCACCTCAGTGGTCCTCGGGTGACCATTTTGATATCTCCTTCTACCTAATGCTTCTTCATGCCAATAAAGACGAGAAGTTTGGGCTGCTAAAGACTATGTTCAGTGCATTCTCATCTTCATTCGACCCCTTGGATTATCATTTCATATGGCATCAGCGTTCAATTTTGGAGGCTGTTGGAGCTTTCAGTTCAAATGACCTTCACTTGCTAGATTTAAGTTTTGTTTATCAATTGCTTTGTCTTGGGAGGTGCCATTGGGCTATCTATGTCATTCTGCACATGCCGTATCTTGACGATGCCCCATACATTCATGAGAAATTAATCAGGGAAGTTTTATCACAGTACTGCGAGTCATGGAGTAGAGATGATGCTCAAAGGCAGTACATTGTAGAACTTGGTATACCAGAAGAATGGATGCATGAAGCTCTGGTGAGTAGAAAATTTCTTTAGTAATATGCTTTGCAAATGGTTTATAATGCCAGTGCATGAAAAAACATCACACATGAAGCAAGTGTAGCTAATGAGCTCTATATACAGGCTCTTTATCACGAATACTATGGAGATAAACAGGGCGCACTGGAGAATTTGATTCAGTGTGGCAACCGGAAGAAAGCTCATACTATTTTCGTGACTTCTGTTGCTCATTCTATGTTTCTGTCATGTAAGTTTTGCTTACAGTGCCCTAAACATTTTTTCAATGAATTTCTTTATTTGGTAAATATATTACCCTTTTTCACCATGGTTGAAACATATTGCTTTTGCTGTGCATAAATATACAGCTGCACGTATTTCCTAGAAACCTCATGATGAGTTTGTTCAAACAATCTATTCATTTTATTATCTTTTTTTTGATAAACATGGCATTCCTGGTATGAATATGCAGTCACTTCATTCGTTGTTATTTTGGCTCAGCTAACCATCAGGAGGTCTGGAGGATCACAAGTGCCTTGGAGAACCACAAGTATGAAATTGCTGACTGGGACCTTGGTGTCGGAATATACATAGACTTCTACGTTCTGAAGAACTCAATGCAAGAAAGAAATGCCATGGATGATTCGGTACAAGCCCTTACTTCAGATACAAACTCACAAGCATTTCCTTGTAGAACTGTGGCTGAGATCAGCATTACTTTTTTTTGTTTCAGGGTTCACTCGAGGAGATGAGTGAATCATGCAGAAGTTTCTTTGGCCGATTAAACAAGTCGTTGTTAGTCTGGGGAAGCAAATTACATGTTGAGTCAAGGTAACGTTTGATTCTGCAGTATGTGACTGATCCACATCCACTATCTGAAACCATTTCCTTCTGTACCATGTTTTGATGGAGTTGGGCCACTGGATTATAATGAGTTGATGCAAATAGCAAACCTGAACTACCTGAGGAACTTCACTGTTATGTTAAATTGTTCAAATCCCAGCTCATCAGCACCATTTGGAATTCTGAAGCATTCTTGTTTAGGTTTATATTTGGAGTATTCTCTCACTGGGCTTGCTGACAGTGTCGTGTTTGACAGGGCATGCTACTCGAAGATGGCAGAGGAGCTATGCGCGCTTCTGGTGGACACCCCAAGCGAGACGCTGAACCTACCCATGGGGTGTCTTCTAACGATGCTCAACGCTCCAGTTCCGGACGAGAGCAGGTCGTCGTACCTGCAGGACGCACTCTCCGTCTTCACCGAAATCCTTTGCAGCGATCCGTAGCACAAGGGTCCACGGTGTTGCCGTAATCTGGGTGAAGGGAAGTGAAGCCTACAGGCAACACGCCGAAGAGTTTGTACGTCTCATGTTTGGTACTTGTAGAAAAATTAGGAATGTATAACTATGACCTGATGTTGCTCCGGTGAATTTGTAACTCTGTCTGAAGACATGTGTCGGGATTTTCGTTGTATGTGAGTACCAGGTCTTGTGAAACGTTGACTTGCGAGCTGTACCAATAGGGAGTGATTTTCTGGGCTTCATTTCCTGTGTATCCGTGTGTGTGTATGTGTGATTATTACAGGGAAGGGCAGCGTCACGGCGACCCGTGCTTCGGGGTACATTGGAGATTATTGAGGCCTTCGTTTCAGCCGTAAATCACAGGGATTAAAGAGTGCGTTCGTTTGTTCAGGATTGAGGCTAGGAATGGTTCCAGTTGATCAAAGCTTATACAAATTAGATAAACATTTCTGGTTGGATTGGTTTTAGGTCATGATTCCGGAACAAATGAACACACCCACTTGGAAATGATTTAGTCCCCCTCAATACCACTCATTACGATCTTGATTCAACCCACTTGGAAATGATTTAGGCCCTGTTTGGTTTCTTTAGTCACTAAACTAAATTTTAGTGACTAAAGTTTAGTCCCTAAAGCATCCCGTTTGGTTCTAATGACTAAACCGGACTAAAGAGCATTAATTGCTATGAATAATGACTGTTTTACCCCTATTAATTAATGAATGTTCGCTATAAAAAGAAAGTGGAGAGGGCAAATAAGGTAAAAATATTATTTTAGTCCCTTTTAGTCATCCCCTTGGTGACTAAAAAACTAAAGTTTAGTCACCCCACTTTAGTTAACGTGTTTACTTATTTAGGGACTAAAAGTGTAAACTTTAGTCACTAAACTTTAGTCACCTTAAACCAAACGGGGCCTTAGTCCCCCTCAATACCACTCATTACGATCTTGATTCGGGAGTGTTGATCTTGCTCTGGCGTGCACGTATGAGGTTCAGGTCACGCCTGTTGAAGGAGGCAACGACAATCATGAGTCAGCTAAAATAGGGATATATATCATCCGCGATGGGCCGGTGTTTAAAAAAATAAAAATAAAAAAAAGCATATTCGCTTAGCTTTAATCTGTATTAGCTTCAAATAACCGACTTTAATTCGAAACAAACAACCCTAAGACCTCTAGGATACCAGCGCGTAGTACCTTGTTTGTGATTGATTGAAACACAATTGAAGCACAAGGTACAGCGTGGGGGTGGCGTGGCTCTGCTCGGTGCAACTGCTACACCTGCGCACCTAAGGGCTTTTGACTTATAAAATCAAGTGTTTTTATGGTGTCAGATAAGGATATCTCTACTAACTATTAAGTTAGCAGTGTAAACCGCCCCCGCATCCGTCCGCACGCCCTCCCGCAAACCCCGCAGTGCTTCCAACCACCTCCGCAACCGACAGGACGCCGCTGCGGCGGCACTCGCTCCGGCTGCTGGCGCTCGTCGCCGGGGAGCACCCGCGGGACGCCATCGCGCCGCTCGTGCCAGGGCTCCTGGCCGCCGCGCTGCGCCGTGTCCGGGACCCGGACTCCTCCGTGCGCGCACCGCCCGCGGCGCTGGCCCCGCTCACCGACGTCGTGCTCCACGAGCAGGACCAGTGCGCGCAGCTGGCCGCAGCGCTCGCCGCCGCCGCTGGAGAAGAGGCCATCGGGGTCGTAGGCGTCCTTGACGCGCATGAAGCGCGGCAGGCCGGGGTACTTGCGCGCGGCAGGCCGGGGTACTTGCGCACGGCACCGACGAAGGCGAGGTTGCGGTTCTTGCCCCAGTGCGGCAGGCCGCCGTACTTGATGATGCCCATCTGCTCGACCTCCTCCAGCACGTCCTCGAACAGGCGCGCCCGCCCGGGGTCACGGCTGCGGTAGTATGTGATGTCGAAGTCCACCATGTCTCCCGACGGCTCCCCGCGCGGCGCGGGCTTGCCCAGGTAGGCTGTGGACGCCTTCACGTAGCGCATGAGGATGCCGTCGTAGAGCTCCACGCCACATAGCGTCCTGGGCTCCAGGTCCCGCAGCCGGTGCACCTCAGCAACGAACAGCACGGCGCGGCGCACGGGGAGGCTGAAGGTGGTCTGGTGGAAGAGGGTGCCGCCCCGCACGCGCGGGTCCCAGGGGCACACCGTCAGCAGCGCGTCCTCGGGCCCACCACGGGGTACCCCGCGAACAGCCCGCCGCTCAGGGGCGGGCTCCCGCAAACCCCGCCACGCTTCCAACCACCTCCACAACCGACAGGACGCCGCTGCGGCGGCACTCGCTCCGGCTGCTGGCGCTCGTCGCCGCCGCGAATAGCCCGCCGCTCAGGGGCGGGCTCCCGCAAACCCCGTCGCGCTTCCAACCACCTCCGCAACCGACAGGACGCCGCTGCGGCGGCACTCGCTCCGGCTGCTGGCGCGCCATGTGGATCACAATGAATTCCGAAACATTTTCTCATAACAATATAACGCACATTTGTACATAAGTTATCATATTATTAGATGTTCTCGTTGCAACGCAAGAACACTCATCTAGTATATATATAGGCCGTGGCCAAGACGTGCATTTTTATTGGAGCTCGGGCCAGTTGGGATATGCTCTATCCCATGTTTCTCGGAACAAACTCAGCCCATGCATGTAATATTAATGCTTGCGCAGAAAGCCACGTCGTTACGTGAACTCCATCTATGCCTTGCCAACAGCCAACAGTTTCAATCTTAGGATCAGGCGCTCGCTCTAGGAATAGATCCTAAACGTACAATATTTTTTTTGGCAACTTTAATATTTTAACATAGATGTACATAAAATTTAGTGCTAATCTTTAGTCACGTGTTGTTAAACATATTATTGAGGATAAGAATATTTTTTTGGTGCACTATTTTCTCTATGCAACAAAAAGGCGAAAAAACATGCATGCATCCGAATCCAAATTGTGTCCGCATCCGAACTTTATATCAATTATTAAAAAACGATACAGAACAAATTTAAGATTTGCTTTTATGAATCTTAATAAGCTTAATGCAAAAATAAGAATAAAAATTTATATACCAAATTCCATATCATATTTATTTGTAATCGAAGAAATAAGACAAAAAAATTAACATCCAAATAAGTATCGAGAACCATCTCTACTCGCTCCGGAGTCTAGACGAAGTGATGAACAAGAAAAAAATGTACAATGAACCTGAACAAACACTATCGGAATCCGATTCTTTACCGACACAACAAGAACACACATTTTTGGCGGCCGGCATTATTTTCGGTGGCCAAGCACTGGACGCCGAAAATAACCGCTAATTTTCGTCGGATACTAACGGCCGCTGAAAGTTAGTGTAAAAAACGGCGGCCTTGCACCTAGCCGTCGAAAATAACATTATTTTCGGCGCCACCTTTCTAGACACCGAACATTAACGTTTTCATAGGGCCTTGTGACCTCCTCTTTCTACCTCTCTTCCCACGCACTTCCCTCGTCGGTCGTGTCTCTGGCCGACGTCGCCCCGCCTCTGGTGACTCCCACTAGTAGAAAAGAGCTCAAAGCCTGCGGCACCCATAAATTATCATTGGCGGTTTCAGTTACCGCGCGCCAGTAAAAAAACCAGGTGGGCCTGGCTTGGGAACCGCCAGTGGAAATAGGATATTTCCACTGACGGATGGTGTAACACAACCGTCAGTGAAAATCTAGTTTCCACTGGCGGTTCTGTTACACCAACCGCCAGTGGAAATATTAAGATAACCGCCCGTGGAAATGGGTTTCCACTGGCGGTTTTTCAAGTCAACCGCCAGTGAACTATGTGTTATAAATACCCCTCTTCCTCCCCCCCGACAGGAGCTATACGCTCGCAGCCAACTTCCATTGGAGGCGATTTTGGAGGTCCAGATTTCACAAAATACAAGGGTGGAGGTTTTGGTCTTCATTTTTTGGAAGAAGGTGGATAAGAAAGGTTGGTTTATGTTTCTTTGTCAATTTTTGTTCATTCTTGCTCAATTTTAGCCACATTTTGGATCTAGGGTTTTACATGTGAGAGAGAAGAGTATAGCTAGGTTATTTTCTCTATTTCCTCAAATGAGGTTGCTTAAGATGGTTAGATTTTGTCTATTCCCTCTCCTTTTTCATGTTTAGTTCTCAAATCAGTTTATCCATGACACATATTTAGTTGCTTAATGAATGGTGAATGTGTTGTATGGAGAGGGAGGATGATAGGTTTGGTAATTAAGATTGTTTTTATTAATTGTTATGAAAGGTTGGTTTAATTATGTTTCAATTGCCAATTATTGTTCATTTTTTCTCATTTTTAACTACATTTAGAAACTAGGCTTTCACCATGTGTTAGAGATAGGTTTGGGTATTAAGATTTTTTGTTTATTAGTTGCTAGGAAAGTTTGGCTTATGTTTCTTTTGCCAAATTTTGTTAATTTTTCCTCCATTTTAGCCACATTTTGGATCTAGGGTTTCACCATGTGTTAGAGATAAAGTAGTTAGGTTGCCTAATCCAACCGCCTATGACCTTTGTTGTATAAATACCCCTTCATCCTTCCTGACAAAAACTGTGTAGCTCGCGCGCAGCCCAACTTTCATTGGAAGGCCAGATTTCACAAAATACAAGGGGGATGTTTTGATCTTTATTTTTTGGAAGAAGGTCGCTAAGAAAGATTTTTTCATGTTTCTTTTGCCAATTTTCTTTATCCATGATATATTTAGTTGTTAGGAAATATTGGTATATGTTTCTCTTGCCAATTTGTGTTCTTATGTGTTTTATGTTACTTTTTTTACAGGTGATGATGGAGAGGATATCCTGGATGTATAACTTATCAAGGCTAGATCCATCATACATATATGAGGTCCATAGGTTTATTGTTGTCGCTACGAACCATGCTTGGAGAACAAAGACAAAGCACATATATTGTCCATGCATGGACTGCAAAAATGCTGTTGTATTTGATGACACAGAACAAATCATATCTCATCTGGTATGCCGAGGATTTGTGAAGGATTACATAATTTGGACAAAGCATGGAGAGGGTAGCTCTTCGCCTTATACAGCTGGAAACCCTGCGAACATCGACGACAACTTTCAGTTCGTTCATGAGACACAACAACCTCTTCCACAGAGCGAACATGTAGTGCCAAATATTACTGATCATGGTTACGCTGGAGGAAATGAACGTGAAAGAGCCCATGTTCTGCCAAATGTTATGGACGAGGAAGATGCAGAGTTGTTAGAGGCAATGTTGCGTCGTCATACAGATCCATCGATGTTCTTCATGAAAGGTATTGAGTCCCTGAAGAAGGCAGTAGAAGAGCCTTTGTACGGCGAGTCTAAGGGCTGTACCAAAGAGTTCACGACGCTCCGGTCTGTGTTAAAGCTGTTGATGTTAAAACCTAGATATGGTCTGTCTGATGCTGGCTTCGATGCGTTCTTGAGTATTGTCGCAGACATGCTTCCAAAGGAGAACAAAGTGCCTGCTAACACGTACTATGCAAAGAAACTAATCAGTCCACTCACTATGGGCGTGGAGAAGATCCACGCGTGTAGAAATCACTGTATCCTTTATCGAGGTGATGATTATAAAGACTTGGAGAGCTGCCCAAAGTGTGGTGCAAGTAGGTACAAGACGAATAAAGACTATCGAGAGGAAGAGTGTGTTGCATCTGTGTCTAAAGGGAAGAAGCGAAAGAAAGCCAAAAAGAAGACTTCAAAATCCACGAGCAAAGAAAAAGAAGAAGTAGACTATTATGTGCTCAAAAAGATTCCTGCTTTGGTGATGTGGTACCTCCCCGTCGTCGATCGATTGAGGTGTTTGTTCGCTAACCCTGAGGATGCCAAACTTATGAGCTGGCATGCTTCTGATGAGCACAAAAACGATGGGAATCTTCGACATCCAGCCGATGGGAAGCAGTGGCAAGATTTCAATGAGAACCACCGAGACTTTGCCGATGAACCAAGAAATGTTAGGTTCGCACTGAGTACTGATGGAATGAATCCATTTGTTGAAAGGAGCAGCAAGCATAGCACATGGCCAGTGATCCTCACCATATACAACCTTCCTCCATGGTTGATGCAGAAACGGAAGTACATTTTGCTAACCATCCTTATTTCTGGACCTACACAACCTGGAGTTGATATGGATGTATTTTTAGAGCCGTTAATGGAGGATATGAAAATATTGTGGGTAACGAGTGTTCAAATGTTGGATGAGTATCGTAAAGATTCATTCACGCTGAGAGCAATTATTATTGTTACGATCAACGATTACCCTGCACTCTTCACATTATCAGGCCAGTTTAAGGGAAAGGTTGGCTGCACAGTATGCATTGATGGAACTGCTTACGTGTCCCTTACTGCATATAAGAAGATAGTGTACATGAGGCACATACGCTTTTTATTGGAAGGACACAGGTACCGCATGCGAAAGACGGATAAGTACTTTGACAATAATGGTGAACTACATTCTACTGCTCCATCGGGTAACAATAGAGGTCATAGAGTTTTTGAAATAGTCAGGAATATCAAGTTTGTTTTTGGGAAGAAGACAAAAGACGGAAAAACAAGGAAGGATGCCAAACCAGCTCCGGGGGCTATATTCAAGAAAAAGTCTATTTTCTTCGAGTACTTGCCTTACTGGAAAGAGTTAGATGTGCGGCATGCGATCGATGGTATGCACGTTCAGAAGAACGTGTTTGAAAGCATAATTGGCACCTTGCTAGACATAAAGGGCAAAACAAAAGAAGGGCTCAATTCACGCATGGACTTGGTAAATTTAGGCATAAAAAAGGAACTACATCCCGTTCTTCAAGAAAATGGGAAGTACCATCTCCCAGCAGCAAGCTACAATCTCAATGTAGATGAGAAACATGTGATGTGTGTTTGGCTTAAGAATTTGAATGTCCCATCCGGATTTTGCTCTAGCATACGGAGTATTGTGTCAATGAAAGACCTGATAGTCACCAACTACAACTCACATGATTGTCATGTCATGCTGACTACATTCCTACCTATTGCCATCAGGGCTATAAATCCTTTGTTTTTAAAGATGGCAATCACACGGTTGTGCTACTTTTTCAACAGAATTTCACAAAAGGTAATTGACCGTGATGAGTTGGCATCTCTTCAGGAATTCGCAGTGGAGACAATATCATAGTTTGAGATGTGTTTCCCTCCATCGTTCTTTGATATTATGGTGCACCTTGTGGTGCACTTGGTGCCACAAATAGAGGCATTGGGTCCTATGTACTTGCATGAAATGTGGACGTACGAGCGTTTCATGTCAATACTGAATGGCTATGTATCAACCCGTGCTCGTCCCGAGGCATCCATGATAGAGTGGTACTGTACCGAAGAGGCCATTCAGTCCGGAGGTCCATTCTGCAATAGTATCCTAAAAGACCAGGTTGCAATAGGTTTGCCTCCGTCGCGACACGAGGGTAGATTGTATGGAAGCGGGAGGATGGGACGAAAATCTTTCATCCCACCAGATTACAATACAGTACTTGAGGCACATCACAACATCCTACATCAGCTAGCGATAATAGAGCCATTTATCCAACAACACATCAATGAGCTTCACGAGCAAAATCCTAGGCATACGGCTGATTGGGTAATGAAGCAACATAAGCAGCGGTTCAACACATGGCTAATGGTGAAGGACATTCCACGTGGAGAAACAATAGAAGAACAAACCATCAAGGGGTTGGCATCTGGACCATCACGCCAGGTCACAACATGGCAAACCTATGACACTAGTGGATTCACATTTTGTACCAAGTCCAAGGACAAAAAGAGCATGTCACAAAACAGTGGTGTTCGATGCGAGGCCATAGATGATGAAACTGGTGAGATTATTACATATTTTGGCTTTATTGAGGACATATGGGAACTAGACTATGGCACATTTCAGATCTCGGTTTTCCGATGTCAATGGGTTGAAGACAAACATGTCACGGTAGACAACTATGGGGTCAGAGTTCTTGATCTAAGTAAGGTAGGTTACAAAGATGACCCATGGATCCTTGCTAATCGTGATGCACAGATCTTCTATGCTGAACACATCATTTCTAACAATGAGAAGAAAAGCACCGACAAACCGAAGCATGTAGTTTTTCCTGGAAAACAACAAGCTATAGGAGTTGATGGTGTATCTAATTTAGAGGACTTTAACCAGTTCAACGACATGTCTCTTTTCATAGACCATCCAACCAAGATAAGGAACGTTGAGCGAAGCATCCCACACAATTCGATGCCCTAGGTATGCCACGATGGACAAGGCAGAACAATAGCTCCCTAGATTATATAGTTGTCATGTAATTGATTATTGTTAGGACATGTCATGTAATTGATTATTGTTAGTGTCGGCGTTTTGACCCCGGGGGGTCCCTGGACCGACGAGTAAATTGTCGCTGCGTGTCCCAGCCCAGATGGGTCGGCACGAGACGGAACACAAGGGGGAACAATAAGGGGAACCGCGGCTCGTGTTGTCCTACGCCCAGGGTGGATGCGCTTGCAGTAGGGGGTTACAAGCGTTCGCGAGGGAGAGAGAGAGAGAGGGAGACTGTCCGTCAGCCCGTTCTCCCGCGTGGCCGCCTTTTTTGTACTAGGGCCCTGGACCTTCCTTTTATAGATGTAAGGAGAGGGCCCAGGTGTACAATGGGGGTGTAGAAATGTGCTAACGTGTCTAGCAGAGAGGAGCCAGAGCCCTATGTACATGCCGACGTGGCTGTTGGAGAGGTGTTGGTGCCCTGTTCATGTGATGTCGTGACCGTCAGAGGAGCGCTTAAACCCTGTAGAAGTACAGCTGTCGGGTCCTTGCTGACGTCTCCTTGCTTCCGTAAGGGGCTAAGAACCGTCGTCGTCATGGAGCACGCGGGGTGCCATCATTACTTGTTTACCGGGGCGAGCCAGATGGGACGCCGGTCTTGTTCCCCGTAGCCTGAGCTAGCTAGGGGTAGGGTAATGATGTACCCCCTGCGGCGTGGTCGGCCCGAGCCCGAGGTCGGGCGAGGTGGTGACTCCTCCGAGGTCGAGGCTGAGTCCGAGCCCTGGGGTCGGGCGAGGCGGAGACCGTCTTCCAAGGTCGAGGTTGAGTCCGAGCCCTGGGGTCGGGCAAGGCGGAGACCGTCTTCCGAGGTCGAGGTTGAGTCCGAGCCCTGGGGTCGGGCGAGGCGGAGACCGTCTTCCGAGGTCGAGGCTGAGTCCGAGCCCTGGGGTCGGGCGAGGCGGAGACCGTCTTCCGAGGTCGAGGCTGAGTCCGAGCCCTGGGGTCAGGCGAGGCGGAGACCGTCTTCCGAGGTCGAGGTGGAGTCCGAGCCCTAGGGTCGGGCGAGGCGGAGCTTCCTATGGCGCCTGAGGTTGGACTCGGCGGCTGTCAGCCTTACCCTGGCGGGTGGCACACTAGTCGGAGCAGTGCAGGCGGCGCTGTTTTCCAATCAGGTCAGTCAGTGGAGGGGCGAAATGACTGCGGTCACTTCGGCCCTGTCGACTGAGGAACGTGCGTCAGGATAAGGTGTTAGGCGATCCTTGCATTGAATGCTCCTGCAATCCGGTCGGCTGGCGGGGCGATCTGGCCAAGGTTGCTTCTCCGCGAAGCCTGCCCGAGCTGGGCCTCGGGCGAGTCGAAGGTGCGCCCGTTGCTTGAGGAGGCCCTCGGGCGAGGCGTGAATCCACCTGGGTCTGCTATTCTTGCCCGAGGCTAGGCTCGGGCGAGGCGAGATCGTGTCCCTTGGACGGAGCCTTGACCTGAATTGCGCCCATCAGGCCTTTGCAGCTTTGTGCTGATGGTGGTTACCAGCCGAGTTTAGAGGCGCCTTGGGGGTACCCCTAATTATGGTCCCCGACAGTAGCCCCCGAGCCTCAAAGGGAGTGTTGGTACTCGCTTGGAGGCTTTGTCGCACTTTTTTGCAAGGGGACTGACCTTTCTCGGTTACACTTTGTTCCAGTGGGTGCGCGCGAGCGCACCCGCCAGGTGTAGCCCCCGAGGCCTCGGAGGAGTGATTTGACTCCTCCGAGGTCTTAGTGCCTTTCGTGACGCCTCGGCCGGTCTGGTTGTTCCCTCATGCGAACTGGTCGTAGCGTGGGTGCATAGTCAGGTTCCGAGTTCTCGGGCTGGTATGTTGACGCTGTCAACGGTTTGGCCGGAGCGGGGTTTGCGAGAGCAGCCCCCGAGCCTCTGCACAGGGCGAGAGGACGATCAAGGACTGACTCGGCTTTTTTCATACGCCCCTTCATCGCCTTTCCGCAAGGAGGAGGGGGGGAAGCGCCATGTTGCCCTCGGAGGGTGCCGAACATGGTGTCTCTAGTGAGTTGCTAACGGGTGATCCGAGTGGACGCCCGTGCCCCGTTCGATAAGGGTCGGCTAGTGGCCCAGGGGCGCGCTCCAAAAGTACCTGCAGGTGATTTGTCGGACCCGGTCCCGTTTGATAGGGTGCGAGGGCTCGATGCCTCCCTCTGATGGGATTCTGTTACAGAATCACTCCTGCTGGTCTCGGAAATGTCCTAGGGTACCTTGGGAGCGTAGCCCGAGCCTCGGCCATGTATCGGACGTACCCAGAGTCATCCCTCGCTCTACGTGTTCTGAGGCAGCTGTCGAACCCTTCGGGGGGCCAGCCTTCGAACCCCTGATCAGTAGTGGGCGCGGAGCCCGAGTGGCCTGAGGCGGCTATTGAACCCTTCCGAGGGGCCAGCCTTCGAACCTCTGACCAGTAGGAGGGCTCGGAGCCCGAGTGCTCTGGGGTGGTTGTCGAACCCTTCCGAGGGGCCAGCCTTCAAACCCCTGATCAGTAGGAGGGCTCGGGGCCCGCTTCCTTCGCAGAGAAGGATCCCTTTCGGAGTATCCCCTTTCCCGGTCCCTGTAGCAAGAGAGAGAAAGGGGAAGAGGAAAAGGATACGAAATTTGAACGATGTGGCGCACCTTTTTTGACGCGGTCATTATGGCGGAGGTGAAGCGTCGCCCGCTTCACCTGCCAAAGGTGTCGCCTGCCCTGCCGCAAAGTTAATGCGACGGGACGAGTGGCTCGCGGGGCAGCTGTTGCGCGAGCCGTTCAAGGAACGGAACACGAGCGCGTCGTCTTCACGCCATGGGAGAGGGCTCTCCTGCTGCCCCAGGAGGGGACGTGAGCCTGCAGACGATTTGACCACCACTTCCGTTCGCCTGCTGCCGCCATTACTGTCGGCCCACTTTTGGCCATATCGATCGTCGCGCCTTCTTCCGCGGCTGACTGATCTGTGACTGATGCGCCTGGTTGGCACTGTTGGGCTATGCGCAGGGTCGCCTTGAGTCGCGGCACCGGTTCCGCAGTCGAGAAGGCGCAGTATTGGCGTAAGTGGCGGTGCAGTTTTTCGCATGTAGTAACCGGCACGCCGGTTACATGACGTGTGGGCCTGGGCCTCCATGCTGGGTGCGTTGAAGTCGAAAGGGTGCATCCCCATGGTGCAGCTGTATGCCGCCTGCATGGTGGTCCGCCCTTTCACCGTTGCTTGAGGAGGCCCTCGGGCGAGGCGTGAATCCACCTGGGTCTGCTGTTCTTGCCCGAGGCTGGGCTCGGGCGAGGCGAGATCGTGTCCCTTGGATGGAGCCTTGACCTGAATTGCGCCCATCAGGCCTTTGCAGCTTTGTGCTGATGGTGGTTACCAGCCGAGTTTAGGAGCCTTGGGGGTACCCCTAATTATGGTCCCCGACAGTTAGCGACAAACTGAAGCATGTAATTTTACACGACTTTCTAGTGACTTTCTAGAGAGGAGAGGGAGAGGGAGAGAGAGCTATTGTTGCCTCTTCCTCATCCTCCACCACCACCTTGGCTTTCTTTGGAGTGCCGCTGTCAGAGGAAGTCGTGGTCTTTTTCCCGGTCATGGTTTATCACCTAGAACGCGAGGTAAAATAAAAGCAGGGAGGACTATTCGACTAATATATATATATATATATATATATATATCAGGCAGTAAGAAACAAGCATCTTCAAAGAACATGCTGTGAAAGAACTTGGAAAGATGTTTACCAAATTTGATACTTGTGAAAGAACTTCACACCAATGGTGACGAGAGACGCGAAGCCAGGAGACGACGTGGTATTTAAACACTACAAGAACGGGCATTCTAGTGACTTTCTAGAGAGGAGAGAGAGAGAGGAGAGAGAGATAGGAGAGAGAGAGGAGAGAGAGAGGAGAGAGAGAGGAGAGAGAGAGAGGAGAGAGAGGGAGAGATAGAGGAGGGAGAGAGAGGGAAGAGAGAGGTGGGGGAGAGGAGGGAGAGAGAGGGAAGAGAGAGGAGGGAGAGGGGAGAGAGAGGAGCTAGGGAGAGGAGAGAGAGGAGAGAGAGAGGAGAGTGAGAGGAGAGTGAGAGGAGAGAGAGAGGAGAGGAGGGAGAGAGAGAAGTAATATATAAATATATATATTATGTATACTAAATATATATATATTTATATATTTAATATGTATACAAATTTATATACTTAATATATGAATATATCATAAAAAATAATATACTAAAAATATTACTACTGGCGGTTCACAACGAAAACCGCCACTAGA
The DNA here is from genome assembly GCF_902167145.1 of Zea mays. NCBI lineage: Eukaryota > Viridiplantae > Streptophyta > Magnoliopsida > Poales > Poaceae > Zea > Zea mays. Next base: position 169,972,306 of record NC_050100.1, on the reverse strand, counting down.
AATGGCCTCCACAGTCTGTGGAAGGCATTTCTACTGGCGGTTCTCGATGACAACCGCCAGTAGAAATGGCCTCCACAGTCTGTGGAAGGCATTTCTAGTGGCGGTTCTCAATAACAACCGCCAGTAGAAATATCTCCTATATAAAGGAGTGCACGCTGGGCCGAAAATTTCGCTAAGTCTTTGGCGCCCAGTCTTTTACACTTCCCGCCGTCAGGCTGCCGAAATTTCGCCCCGGCGATCTTCTCCGCCGTGCGCCGCCGTCGTCCACGCCGTCGTCCCCGCGCTGTAGGTACGTTCCCCTCTCTCTCTCTCCCTTCTTCGACTTCGATCGCTCGGGCACGCCGCCGCGCGTGTAAACCCTAGGGCGCGCGTCTCTACAGAGAGTGAGAGAGAGGGAGAGGAGAGGAGAGAGGGAGAGGGAAGAGAGAGGAGGGAGAGGGAAGATAGAGGAGAGGAGAGAGGAAAAGGGAAGAGAGAGGAAAGAGAGTGGAGGGAGGGAGGGAGAGGAGAGAGGGAGAGGGAAGAGAGAGGAGGGAGAGGGAAGAGAGAGGAGAGGAGAGAGGGAAAGGGAAGAGAGAGGAAAGAGAGTGGAGGGAGAGAGAGAGAGAAGGGAGACATGATTACCGTGTTACCGTGGTCATAATCGCAAGAGAGACATGAATGACAATTGTGATTAGAATTAGCACATGATCTCTGATATGGTTTTTTAGTGAGACGTGGAAAAAAGACTAAGTAAAGAGATGCGGACGGGTGAGAAGGAGGACACACAGAGAGTAGCGGGCGAGCCTAGTTGGCACCCCTTCCCTTCACACAGCATGTGGGCGGCACATCAAGCGGCTGCCTACGACTCTCCATCTCTCTCTCTACGTCCTATACGACTCCTCCTATACGTTCTATGCGACTCTCCATCTCTCCCTCTCTACGTCCTATACGACTCCTCCTCTCTCCCTCTCTATACGTTCTATACAACTCTCCATCTCTCTCTACGTTCTATACGACTCTCCCTCTCTCCCTCTCTATACGTTCTATACGACTCTCCATCTCTCCCTCTCTATACGTTCTATACGACTCTCCATCTCTCTCTACGTTCTATACGACTCTCCCTCTCTCCCTCTCTATACGTTCTATACGACTCTCCATCTCTCTCTACGTTCTATACGACTCTCCCTCTCTATACGTTCTATACGACTCCCCCTCTCTATACGTTCTATACGACTCTCCATCTCTTTCTCTACGTCATATACGACTCTCCCTCTCTATACGTAACTCGATAATATCCGTATCACAATATTAGGGGTTAGGGTTAGGGCTTAGGGTTAGTGTTAGTGGTTAAGGGTTAGGGTATTTGTTAATATGAATTTAATATGTGTTAATATATGTTAATATGTGTTAATATGTATTTGTATATATATAGCTCAATGAGTTCTCCAATCAAGGACCAAGGATTAGGGCCCGACCACATGGACAAGAGTGTTGCTCAAGAACAATCCAGCAGTGCAGGATATGAAACGCCTAGCGACCCTTTTCCTACCACTAGCATAGATAGGGACGCTGCGCGTGAGTTGCAACGTGACCCTACTTATGATCCACAAGACCATGAGGTAAATTACACATCCTTAATTTCGTGTGTGTACCTAATTAATTAGCTGATTTCACAATGTCTATTACACATGCATGATTTCTTGTGCATTTTATTACATGAATAGGAGGTCTTGTCTCAATTTCGTGCGATGCTCGAAAAAGCTGCGGCACGATACCAAGACGCACCGGAACCGACCCAAGACGCACCGGAACCGACCCAAGGCGCATCGGAACCGACCCAAGGTGCACCGGAAGCGACCGAGACAACCACCGAGAGGTCAAGGAAAAGGAAGCAGAGCGATCGGAACAGAGGTGATAGGGGGATAAACAAGTTTCCTGACAAGACATATAAAATTGCAGACGTGAGCCCGAATGGTCAGCCCCTAGCTCTAGAAGAGGCACTGCCTAAGTTTCGGAATGCACTTGGGTTCTTAGTTAGAGATAATCTTGACATCACAATCCGACAGTGGAAAGATGTATCAGATGATGTCAATAATCAAATGTGGAATAAGCTAATAACAAGGTTCGTTTTGCCTCGGGGTTCAGAAGAACTCGTGAAAAAATACACGATGAAGCAGTTTGCAATCAATTTCCGAAACTGGAGGTCTGAGATGAATACAAAGTTTGCAAAGAAAGACCTAGACCCAACAAAAAAATATAAAATCTCAGTAGGTCAGTGGGCAGTATTTCTAGAGCAGAGGAGCAGCCCTGATTTCATATCGCTAAGTGAGGCAAATTCGGAACTATCTAAGAAGAACAAATACCACCACCACCTTGGCACAGGTCGTTACAAGCGTCAGGTTCCTAAATGGAGACAAGAAGACGCCGAGAAGAAGGCTGCAGGGTTGCCGACGCTGTCTGAGCAACTTGGTGAAAGGACAACTAATTGGATCCGTGCTAGAAAACCAAGGGAAACTGAGTCTGGTGTATCTTTTGATGATCCCAGTATCGAAGAAGCAGCAAAAAACATATATGCAATTGCAGCTAAGCAGAGCCAAGGAACATTTAAGCCACAAAGGGAGAGAGACATTCTAACGGCTGGTCTCGGTAACCCTGAGCATCCTGGTCGTGTACGAGGAATCTCATCTAAGGAAGGATGGAAGGAAGGATTCGGTCCACAATGGGAAGGTCTGTACAAGAAACGTGATCGATACAAGGAAGAGATGGTGAATTATTTTAAGGAGGAGGCCAAGAAAGAGTTCAAAGGCCTGATGTCTGAAATGCTATCGAATCCTCCTCCAGAATTGATGCAGCAATTGGCGATGGCGAGTGCGATGTCTGTTCAACAGATGACCACTTCACAGATGCAAATAATTCAAGCAGCTCAAACGCCGGCTTCCACCGAGGGTACGACCATCCCAAGCTCTGTCGCGTCAACGGGAAATAAGGTCCGCTATCCAGTTGATAACATCATAAGGCCTGTGGCATGCACACTAGTTATAAGATATGGTATTAACAATCAGCGTACAAAGAAAGTAGCCACAGGCCTTGCGATCCCAGGACGCAACAAGTTCCATGGAAACGACATTCCAGAAGAATATTGCAAGGTAGAAGTGACGACAGTCGTCCAAGGATACGAGGACGACATGCTAGACATCCCTGGGCCCGAAGGTGTCGAGACACTTGGACAAGCTATCAAGAATTTTATCCTTTGGCCTCGAAGGGATGTTGAATTGGTTGATCCACCACGACAGCCGTCGTCGCAGGCCCAACCGTCTCCGCCTTCTCAAATTGTTGTTCCTATTGTACATCCATCATCACCTCCTCAAACTTCACATGCTGCTCCTCATCCTCTTTCTGACCCTCCTTCTCCTCATCCTCATGGTGGCCCACCGTCTCCGCCACATACATCGCCCTTTAGGGATCCACCTTCTCCATAGCCATCTCCACGACCATCAAAGAAATCTAAAGTTTCTATACCAAAATTAGTGTCCCCGTTCGAGAAGAAAAAGAAGAGTAAATCCACTGCTGGCACAACTCGTTTTTTGAAAGGGATTGGACGGAGCCTCATGTCAGACACTATTGATTTGGCCGATCTCAAGGAGTCCACAAAAAAGGCTGAGGCAATGGCCGCAAAGATAAAGAAGCCAACTAAGGCAGATTATAAAAACGTGCCTAAAAAATATGTGCCGGGCAGACCACTACTCACTTTTGAGAAACTAAGAAGGTCCCGGCTAATATTAAAAGGTTGCATGATTGGTACATGCGGGCATCTTCAGTTGGCATCGACACCATCAGTGTTAATATACCAGCCCATGCTTTTATTGGTTCAAATCAAAAAGTCGTTGTTCATTCGAGGACATGTGGTTAATGATGAACCTTCAGAGACTCGACGTGCAACTTGTAACCATATTTGCATTGTAAGTGTCACTCATACTCCACATATATGTGTTATTATTAGTGAGTTGTATAAATTTTCAATATCTGACATGCACGTGTGCGTTGCAGAATGCAACATGATCAACAGGAAAACCTTTATGGTACCAATCCCAATGCTAGTGCCAGTAAAAGGGTTGGGTATCTCAACCCAATAAAGATATGCGAGGATAACCACACTTTTAGAATCGGAAAAGGCAACGAAGCATTACAGGGACTAACGGACGAAGAAATTGAGGTGCGTATCTAGGATCTGAAGAAGGATTTTGAAGCAAGACACGCCACCTACATAGGACACGCAATGCTTCAATTTCAAGATAGGGAATCCATAGTGGCCCCGTACAACTTTAAGTAAGTGTGATTTTGCATAAATAAAATTAATAATTTCAATACACATGTATCACAAGTTTGATTCATACAGGGACCACTGGATATGCTTCTTCATTTATCCTAAGGTTGGAAAGGTGCTGGTGCTCGACTCCTTGCACACCGAGCCTTCGGCCTATTCAAAATTCCTCGGCCTCTTAGAGCTGTAAGCCTTTTCTATGCATGCATACTTATATCGATGAGAATTGTAGAATAACATGGTGATTCTATTTGAGATCACAGGGCATTTAGGTTTTATAAGCTACGAGGTGGAAAGTACGACACGTCCAAAAAAGGCGTGCCACTAGACATCCATTATAACTGGCCGGTAAGTATGTGAATTTATGAATACATATCATATATGTACGTACATAGGACAATGTTGCAACTAAATAACCAATCTCCCGTTATGTAGTGCCACAAGCAACCACCCGGATCGGTCCTATGTGGGTTCTACGTGTGCGAGTTCATGAGAATGAACGGACGATACATCACGAACCCTGGCAAGGTATTATTAGTAATAACGTATGTATTTATGTCATTAAAGGTGCAAATGTGTTATTATTGAGTATAAATAGATAATGTTTATAAACTTCCTTTACAGCAATTTCAACAAGGAAGCCCGAAGAACTTGACTGAAGGTGCATTATATGGCATAGTTGAGGACCTGTGCACATTCATATTGAAAGAGGTCATTCCCGCAGAAGGGAAATATCACGATGCTTCCAGAACATTAGCTTTGCGAGAGTTTAGAATACTAACAGAAATTAGTAGACTATCTCTTAGCCGAGATAGTTATTAGAGCTTAAGTGAAAACTTTGATGTATATAATGTGTGATGCATACATGGTTGTAAACAAGACTTTGATGTATATAAATGTATGATAGAATTTAATTCCATGTTGCTTTTAATATCAATACTACATGTTTATCAATATCAATATATATATATATGTTTGTGTGTGTAAATTTCAGTATGAAAAATTAAAAAAAGGCGGGAAAACTTCCACTGGCGGCTAAATAAACAAAACCGCCAGTGGAAATAGCATTTCCACTGGCGTTTTTCTTAATAAAACCGCCAGTGGAAATGCTATTTTCACTGGCGGATTCTTAAGAAAACCGCCAGTGGAAATGGCGATTTCCACTGGCGCCTAGCACTGGCGGCACTGAAAAACGGCAGTGCAAACGTCTCTAGAACCGCCACTACAGAGCCTCTATGTACTAGTGTCCATGCCGCTGCTACATTTCCTAGCTTCGGCTCGGCCGCATGCCCCCTCCCTCCGTCGTGCCGCCCCCTTCCACCACCAAGCGGTTTTGTCCCCCACCCTTGGTCGCGCCCGCGATCGGCACCGCTACGCCGCGCCGCCTCGATCCGGCCCTGCCTGCGCCCTCCTTATCGGAAAGTCGTGCCGGCCCGTAGCACCAGCTGAAAGTCGCCTAGAGGGGGGTGAATAGGGTGAATCTGAAATTTACAAACTTAATCACAACTACAAGCCGGGTTAGCGTTAGAAATAATAATGAGTCCGAGAGAGAGGGCGCAAAACAAATCATGAGCGAATAAAGAGCGAGACACGATGATTTGTTTTACCGAGGTTCGGTTCTTGCAAACCTACTCCCCGTTGAGGTGGTCACAAAGACCGGGTCTCTTTCAACCCTTTCCCTCTCTCAAACGGTCCCTCAGACTGAGTGAGCTTCTCTTCTCAATCAAACGGGACACAAAGTCCCCACAAGGATCACCACACAATTGGTGTCTCTTGCCTCGGTTACAATTGAGTTGTCACAAGAAGAATGAGAAAGAAAAGAAGAAATCCAAGCGCAAGAGCTCAAATAAACACAACAAATCACTCTCTCTAATCACTAAAGCCTTGTGTGGAGTTGGGAGAGGATTTGATCACTTTGGTGTGTCTTCTATTGAATGCTAGCTCTTGTAAGGTGTAGAAGTGTAGAAACTTGGATGCCATTGAATGTGGGGTGGTTGGGGTATTTATAGCCCCAACCACCAAAAATGGTCGTTGGAAGTGTGTTGTCGCATGGTGCACCGGACAGTCTGGTGCACCACCGGACACTGACCGGTGCGCCAGCCACGTCAGCAGACCATTGGGGTTCGACCGTTGGAGCTCTGACTTGTGGGGTCTCTGGGCTGTCCGGTGGTGCACCGGACAGGTCCTGTAGACTGTCCGGTGCGCCTTCTCGCACGTGCCTGACTTCTGCACGCTCTGGCGCGCATTAACTGCCGTTGCAGATGACCGTTGGCGCGGAAGAAGCCGTTGCTCCGCTGGCACACCGGACAGTCCGGTGAATTATAGCGGAGCGCCCTTGGAAATTCCCGAAGGTGAAGAGTTCAGCCTCGAGTGCCCTGGTGCACCGGACACTGTCCGGTGGTGCACCGGACACTATCCGGTGACACACCGGACAGTCCGGTGCGCCAGACCAGGGTGCCATTCGGGATGTCTTTAGCTCGATTCATTTGAACCCTTTCTTGGTCCTTTTATTGGCTTATGTTGAACCTTTGGCACCTATAAATCTTATAAACTAGACCAAACTAGTTAGTCCAATTATTTGTGTTGGGCAATTCAACCACCAAAATCAATTAGGAAATAGGTGTAAGCCTAATTCCCTTTCAATCTCCCCCTTTTTGGTGATTGATGCCAACACAAACCAAAGCAAATATAGAAGTGCATAATTGAACTAGTTTGCATAATTGTAAGTGCAAAGGTTACTTAGAATTGAGCCAATATAAATTCTCATAAGATATGCATGGATTGTTTCCTTATATTTTCATCATTTTGGACCACGCTTGCACCACATGTTTTGTTTTTGCAAATTCTTTTGTAAATTCTTTTCAAAGACCTTTTGCAAATGGTCAAAGGTAAATGAATAAGATTTTGAGAAGCATTTTCAAGATTTGAAATTTTCTCCCCCTGTATCGAATGCTTTTCCTTTGACTAAACAAAACTCCCCCTATATAAGATCCTCCTCTTAGTGTTCAAGAGGGTTTTAAAACAAAATTTTTGAAAATACTACTTTCTCCCCCTTTTGAACACAATAAGATACCAATTTGAAAACATCATTTTTAAAATTTGGTGGTGGCGCGGTCCTTTTGCTTTGGGCTAATACTTTCTCCCCCTTTGGCATGAATCGCCAAAAACAGATACTTGAGTGAAATATAAGCCCTTACAAAACTACTTTCTCCCCTTTGGCAAATAAAACATGAGTGAAGATTATACCAAAGACGGAGAGTTGCTCGGAGCGACGGCGAAGGATGAGTTATGGAGTGGAGTGGAAGCCTTTGTCTTCGCCGAGGTCTCCAATTCCCTTTCAATACACCTATGACTTGTTTTGAAATTCACTTGAAAACACATTAGTCATAGCATATAAAAAGAGACATGATCAAAGGTATACTAATGGGCTATGTGTGCAAAACATCAAAAGAAATTCCTAGAATCAAGAATATTTAGCTCATGCCTAAGTTTGTTAAAGGTTTGTTCATCTAGTGGCTTGGTAAAGATATCGGCTAATTGATCTTTAGTGTTAATATATGCAATCTCGATATCTCCCTTTTGTTGGTGATCCCTTAGAAAATGATACCGAATGGCTATGTGTTTAGTGCGGCTATGTTCAACGGGATTATCCGCCATGCGGATTGCACTCTCATTATCACATAGAAGAGGAACTTTGGTTAATTTGTAACCATAGTCCCTAAGGGTTTGCCTCATCCAAAGTAGTTGCGCACAACAATGACCTGTGGCAATATACTCCGCTTCGGTGGTAGAAAGAGCTACGAAATTTTGCTTCTTTGAAGCCCAAGACACCAAGGATCTTCCCAAGAACTGGCAAGTCCCCGATGTGCTCTTTCTATTGATTTTACACCCCGCCCAATCGGCATCCGAATAACCAATTAAATCAAATGTGGATCCCCGAGGGTACCAAAGCCCAAACTTAGGAGTATGAACTAAATATCTCAAGATTCGTTTTACGGCCGTAAGGTGAGCTTCCTTAGGGTCGGCTTGGAATCTTGCACACATGCATACGGAAAGCATAATGTCCGGTCGAGATGCACATAAGTAGAGTAAAGAACCTATCATCGACCGATATACCTTTTGATCGACGGATTTACCTCCCGTGTCGAGGTCGAGATGCCCATTGGTTCCCATGGGTGTCTTGATGGGCTTGGCATCCTTCATTCCAAACTTGTTTAGAATGTCTTGAATATACTTTGTTTGGCTAATGAAGGTGCCCTCTTGGAGTTGCTTCTCTTGAAATCCCAAGAAATACTTTAACTCCCCCATCATATGATATGACCACGCCATTAAGCAACATGTTACAACCCCCAAGTCATACTACATCAACTCAAGTACAACCAACATCATCACCAACCCAAGTCTTTGATGGACCAATTACACGTAGCCGAGCTAAGAAGCTACAGCAAGAGGTGGACGCGCTATTTTATGAATTTCATTTAAACACTAATGAGAATTTTATGCTACCTAAGTCGTGTATGTTGATATTACTTAGGTTCACCAAAGAGGAAGGACAAAACATATCAAGGGTGAATCAGCAAGAAGAGCTATATCCGAGTCAGTCCAACGCAATAGAACCGTCTAGAAGAAATAATCATATCTTTTGATTCCCAAAAGCTATGAAGGCCCATAAGTACTTTTTGGAAAGCTCTTGAAGTCTAGTTTCCAATGCTTCTAAAGCCTACTTAACCACATCTACCAGAAAGGCAGCCGACCTACTTTAGTGCCGACTGGTCAGAAGGTCAACAGTCAGCTTGATGACCAAGTTTTCGTATTAAACTGCATCATTCTACGAAGTTTCATTAAGCATTCTATACATGGTGAGAAAGCTTATCAAGTTAGCTTTCCAACGCATCTAGCCCCACGTCATTTGAAGATACCTAGAAGAAGTTATTGTCAAAATACTGAAGGTTGCGCAGAAGTCAAACAGCCACACGGAAATCAGCTCTGCAGATCTCCCGAAGAGGCTCCTTCACATTAGCACGTGAAAATACTTTTGTTTCGTGTTTATACCTCGCTAAGGCTGGTTGTTACTAGTATAAATACCCCCCTATGTCTATGATGTAAGGCAGCTTATAATAATCTAAAATAGAACCCCTTTGTTCAGCTGTGTGCTAACAAATATTGAGAGTGATCTCTACCTCTTTGCTCTTGTTAATTCCTTCGCGGGATTGCAGAAGCGGCGGCTTCATCCGCTCCCAATTAGTGCTCCTGCTCCCTTCGAGGTCTCCTCGATTGAGTGTAGGCTGTGTTGGTTGGTTCTTTGAGAGTGTGGTTGGGCGAATCCTCGATTCAGGCTGCCGGTTAAAGACGGTGGTTGGCTTCGAGTTTTATTTGTCAGGTTGCACTAGTTATCGCTGCTTGCAGGAAGTTATCTTGGCTTCTTTGAAGCTAGTTATCTGAAGATTGATCCTACGTCGTGAAGATCGGGCATCGTGACGCATCATCTGGTATCAAAGCCTCCGTTGCCACGGTAGGATTCTTTACCCTTAGCTACATATATTTTGTGTTCGTCATATCCACCAAAAAGCCATAAAATATTTTTTGCCATAGCCCTTTGTTTCAATCTGTTGTTCCAGTGAGTTTTGTTAAGTTTCAGTCCTTAGAATCTTTGTTTAGTTGCTGGTCACACTATCCTTTGTGTTTCCTTTGAGCCTCTTATATATATCTGAAAATATCCACAAAAAGAGTATTCTGAAAAAAAACCTCATCATTTCCTTCGCATTAACTTTGATCCTATTTAAGTTATAGCTGCTGGTTGAGTTCTTTGTTAAGTATTATAAAGTGTGCAATATCATATCAGATCTCTGTGTTTAGTTCTATAAAAAAAGTATCAAAAAAAGAGAAGAAAGAAAAGTACCAAAGAAAAGTGTTGAACAAGATTGTGAAAGAAAAGTAGAACAATCAGTTTGTTTATGTGCACAAGTGCTGAAAATTTTATCAAATTATTCAACCAGTTTGCTATTGTCATTTGGTGCAAAATTTTGGTTGGATCTGATTGCAACACTTGCATTCCAATCATACTCCTTGTCCGCATCAAATCTGAAATTTCTTGCGCGTGTGTTTGATCTATTTACATCACTCGTATCTTGTGGTCAGCACTAGATAGGGAACTTCTAGTTGGATGGTTATTTAACTTTACAACAACTAGGATTCGGATTGCATCCCTTGTTTATTATTCCCCACCAAGCTCCACATATAAGCCATCACAATCGGTAATCTGGTCTTGTATTCGCTTAACCACCACTTTCTTGTTACCACCACACATTTTCTTGCAACCCACAGGGAACTCATAAGAGCTTTGGTTGGTAAGAGTGGTGAGGTTGTGAGATTCTATATAGCTTCATATTCCACGTATATTTGTTGCCTTGTTGCCACTAATTTCGCAGGAAGATGGATCCCAACGTTGAGATTGAAGAATGTGTCACCATGATACAATTCAATGAGCTCAAACAAAGCATATAAGCCAAGCAAGATCTGTTGGCACAAGATCTTCAGACACTTATGGCTGAAATCAGAGGTCGTCGTCGACTCCCTGGCGGTGTAAGAAACCATGATGAAGATGGGGAAGAAGGTGAAGGAAATTATTCTAGAAGAGCAAGTGAACATGGGAGGAGAAATCAAGGTGCTGCACATGGTAGAGGAAGAGGCCGGAATCAAAGAAATAATGACAATGAAGAATCTGAATTTGGAGATGATGATCAGTCCCAACATCGCTATCGTCGTCATCATAGAGGCATCAACCAAGAAGAGAGATTTGGGAAACTTAAGTTTACCATGCCAAATTTTGATGGTAGATCTGATCCTGAAGATTATTTCACATGGGAATTGAAAGTGGAGAAAATCTTCCGCCTACATAATTATTCAGAGGAGAAGAAACTTGCAATGGCATCTCTTGAGTTTGAAGGATATGCTCTGATTTGGTGGGAGCAACTTCTTCGTCATCGTGAAGAAGATGGAGAGGACCCTATTATTACTTGGCAAGAGATGAAACGAGAAATGACAATTCATTTTGTGCCGAAGCATTATCGGCGTGATCTTTTTGATAAATTGCAGAATTTGAGGCAAGGAAGTTTCTCTGTTGAGGAGTATTATAAGGAGATGGAGAAGGCCATGATTAGAGCCAATGTGTATGAAGACGAAGAGCAAACCATTGCACGTTTCATGGCTGGGTTACACTGCAACATTCAGCGTATTGTTGAGTTTCAGCCATACCAAAGTCTTATTGATTTGGTACATCAAGCCACCAAAGCTGAACGTCAGCTGCAACAAGATGCTAAGAGCAGCAAGCCCTTGCCATATGGTACACGAACCATGACTGGAGGAAGCAAATCAATCTCAAGGTTTACTGCTGCATCCTCAGCAACAAAAGGTTCAACTGGGGGCCTGCGATCCAATATTCAAGGCAATTCTAGTGGAAAGAACGGTGCTGCCCCAAACCCGAGTTATAAACAAGCAGCATCCACTTCAATATCAGTGGGTTCAACAGCCAAGAGTAGTGGTATTCAGTGCTTCAAGTGTGGAGGTCGTGGTCATGTCATAAAGGAGTGTCCAAATAATCGTGTGATCCTTGTGAATGATGATGGAGAATATACATCAGCTAGTGAAGAGGAAGCTGAAGCAAAAAATGTAGAAGATAAAATTGAGGAACACACTAGATGTGAATTTGAGCATGGTACTACTCTTGTGATTACACAAATCTTGAGTGTTCAAATGAAAGAAGCTGAAATTGGACAGCAACATAATCTTTTTCAAACGCGAGACAAAGTACAAGACAAAGTAGTAAAGGTGATCATTGATGGAGGGAGCTGCCATAATCTTGCAAGTCGTGAGATGGTTGACAAGCTTGGCTTGAAGTTGCAGCGACACCCTCATCCATATCATGTACAATGGTTGAATGAATCAGGAGATATCAAGATTGGTTATAAGGTGAAAGTTCCGTTCAAGATTGGAGAGTATGTTGACACAGTGGAGTGCGATGTTGCACCCATGTCTGTGTGTCACATGCTGCTAGGAAGACCCTGGCAATATGACCGATATTCTCAGCATTGTGGAATAACAAATCAATACACGCTAGATCTGAAAGGGAGAAAGTTTGTACTCAAGCCTATGACCCCTCAACAAATCATGGCTGAACACTTACAAAAGAAAACTGAAATTAGTACCGCAAGTAGAGGAGGAGAAGAGCAAAAGAAATTGAGTGCCATCCACAATTCGGTGAGCGAGTGCTACAAGCCAAATTCAAGAGATAAAAGGAAGGAAGAGGGAGAACATCTAGTTATGCTAGCCACAAAATCTGAGATGAGAGAAGTGAGGAACAACCCATATCAAGTACTCTTTGTACTTGTGAACAAAGATGTTTTGATTTCTGCTAACGACATAACATCTCTTCCTAGTGTTGTGGTTGATCTTTTGCAGGACTTTGAAGACGTGTTTCCACAAGAAACACCGGCTGGACTACCTCCAATTAAAGGGATTGAGCATCAAATCGATCTTATTCCAGGGGCTGCACTTCCTAACCGTCCACCATATCGAACCAATCCTGAAGAAACTAAGGAAATACAAAGTTTTTGTACAGACCATGTTGTGTTTCTTGGCTTTGTTGTTTCAGCAAAAGGAATAGAGGTGGATGAATCCAAGGTGAAAGCCATCAAGGATTGGCCAGCTCCAACGAATGTAAGTCAAGTAAGAAGTTTTCATGGTCTTGCTGGTTTTTATAGAAGATTTGTGCGAGATTTCAATACCATCGCTTCCCCTTTAAATGAATTGAAAAAGAAAGGTGTTGAATTTAAATGGGGAAACTTACAAGAAGATGCTTTTCAAGAATTGAAGAAACGTTTGGCTGAAGCACATGTACTTATTCTTCCTGATTTCACTAAAACTTTTGAAGTAGAATGTGATGCTAGTGGGATTGGGATAGGAGGAGTTTTAATGCAACAAGGAAAACCTATAGCATATTTTAGTGAAAAATTGGGAGGTGCTCAATTAAATTATTCTGTGTATGACAAAGAATTGTATGCTTTGGTCCGAGCGCTTGAAACATGGCAGCACTACTTATGGCCAAAAGAGTTTGTTATTCATTCTGATCATGAAGCTTTGAAGTATTTGAAAGGGCAAGCCAAACTGAACCGTCACCATGCCAAATGGGTTGAGTTTATCGAAACATTTCCATACATTGTGAAATATAAGAAAGGTAAGGACAATGTGGTCGTTGATGCCTTGTCTCGAAGGAATGTGTTGTTGAATCAACTAGAGGTAAAAGTTTTGGGTCTTGAAAATTTGAAAGAAATGTATAATGATGATCCTGAATTTTCAGAACCATACAATCATTGTAAAGATGGAAAAGGTTGGGAAAAATATCATATACATGATGGATTTTTGTTTAGAGCTAACAAACTTTGTGTACCAAATTCTTCGGTTAGATTGCTTTTATTGCAGGAGTCACATGGAGGCGGTCTAACAAGTCATTTTGGACAAAAGAAGACTTATGAAATGCTCAGTGATCATTTCTATTGGCCCAAGATGAGGAGAGACGTCATCAGATTTGTGGAGCGTTGTGTCACCTGTCACAAAGCTAAGTCAAAATTGAACCCTCATGGTTTATATACTCCTTTACCCGCTCCTAAAATTCCTTGGGAAGACATAAGCATGGATTTTGTTTTAGGACTGCCGATGACTCGAAAAAAGAGAGATTCTATTTTTGTTGTGGTTGATAGATTTTCAAAAATGGCTCATTTTATTCCATGCAACAAGAGCGACGATGCTTCACATGTTGCTAATTTGTTTTTCAGAGAAATCGTGAGACTACATGGAGTGCCCAAGATCATCGTATCTGACCGTGATGTGAAGTTTGTGAGCTATTTTTGGAAGACATTGTGGGCAAAGCTTGGGACTAAACTTTTGTTCTCCACCACATGCCACCCCCAAACTGATGGCCAAACTGAAGTGGTGAATCGTACATTGTCAATGCTGCTGCGAACAATGGTAAAGAAGAACTTGAAGGATTGGGAGGAATGTTTGCCACACGTGGAGTTTGCTTATAACAGGGCAGTACATTCTACAACTAATTTATGCCCCTTCGAAATTGTATATGGGTTCAAACCAATTGCTCCCATAGATTTGTTGCCCCTTCCATTGCAGGAAAGAACCAATATGGAAGCTTCCAAGCGTGCTGCATATATAAAAAAGATACATGAGAAGACCAAGGAAGCAATTGAGCTCAAAGCAGTGCGCAAGGCTGTAAGTATGAACAAGCATAGGAAGAACGTGTTATTTGAGCCGGGGGACTTGGTTTGGATTCACTTGCGTAAGGAGCGTTTTCCTGATCAGCGCAAATCCAAATTGATGCCACGAGGGGATGGTCCATTTCGTGTTCTTGCCAAGATCAATGATAATGCATACAAGATAGATCTTCCACCAAGCTATGGCGTGAGCAACACGTTCAATGTTGCTGAACTCTTACCATATACCAGCGAAGACACTTCAGAGTCAAGGACGACTCCTTTTCAAGGGGAGGAGGATGATATGACCACGCCATTAAGCAACATGTTACAACCCCCAAGTCATACTACATCAACTCAAGTACAACCAACATCATCACCAACCCAAGTCTTTGATGGACCAATTACACGTAGCCGAGCTAAGAAGCTACAGCAAGAGGTGCACGCGCTACTTTATGAATTTCATTTAAACACTAATGAGAATTTTATGCTACCTAAGTCGTGTATGTTGATATTACTTAGGTTCACCAAAGAGGAAGGACAAAACATATCAAGGATGAATCAGCAAGAAGAGCTATATCCGAGTCAGTCCAGCGCAACAGAACCGTCCAGAAGAAACAGTCATATCTTTTGATTCCCAAAAGCTATGAAGGCCCATAAGTACTTTTTGGAAATATCTTGAAGTCTAGTTTCCAATGCTTCTAAAGCCGACTTAACCACATCTACCAGAAAGGCAGCCGACCTACTTTAGTGCCGACTAGTCAGAAGGTCAACAGTCAGCTTGATGACCAAGTTTTCGTATTAAACTGCATCATTCTACGAAGTTTCATTAAGCATGCTATACATGGTGAGAAAGCTTATCAAGTTAGCTTTCCAACGCATCCAGCCCCACGTCATTTGAAGATTCCTAGAAGAAGTTATTGTCAAAATACTGAAGGCTGCGCAGAAGTCAAACAGCCACACGGAAATCAGCTCTGCAGATCTCCCGAAGAGGCTCCTTCACATTAGCACGTGAAAATACTTTTGTTTCGTGTTTATACCTCGCTAAGGCTGGTTGTTACTAGTATAAATACCCCCTATGTCTATGATGTAAGGCAGCTTATGATAATCTAAAACATAACCCTTTTGTTCAGCTGTGTGCTAACAAATATTGAGAGTGATCTCTACCCTTTGCTCTTGTGAATTCCTTCGCGGGATTGCAGAAGCGGCGGCTTCATCCGCCCCCAATTGGTGCTCCTACTCCCTTCGAGGTCTCCTCGATTGATTGTAGGCTGTGTTGGTTGGTTCTTTGAGAGTGTGGTTGGGCGAATCCTCGATTCAGGCTGCCAGTTAAAGACGGTGGTTGGCTTCGAGTTTTATTTGTCAGGTTGCACTAGTTATCGCTGCTTGCAGCAAGTTATCTTGGCTTCTTTGAAGCTAGTTATCTGAAGATTGATCCTACGTCGTGAAGATCGGGCATCGTGACGCATCATCATAGACATCTCGAATTTTTGTGTCATGATCCTACTAAATTCTTCACATGTAGATTCGTTAGTAGACCCAAATATAATATTATCAACATAAATTTGGCATACAAACAAATCATTGTTAAGAGTTTTAGTAAATAAAGTAGGATCGGTTTTTTCGACTTTGAAGCCATTAGTGATAAGGAAATCTCTTAGGCATTCATACCATGCTCTTGGGGCTTGCTTGAGCCCATAAAGCGCCTTAGAGAGTTTATACACATGATTAGGGTACTCACTATCTTCAAAGCCGGGAGGTTGCTCAACATAGACTTCCTCCTTGATTAGTCCATTGAGGAAGGCACTTTTCACGTCCATTTGGTAAAGCTTAAAGCCATGGTAAGTAGCATAGGCAAGTAATATACGAATTGACTCAAGCCTAGCTACGGGTGCATAGGTTTCACCGAAATCCAAACCTTCGACTTGTGAGTATCCCTTGGCCACAAGTCGGGCTTTGTTCCTTGTCACCACACCATGCTCGTCTTGCTTGTTGCGGAAGACCCACTTGGTTCCTACAACATTTTGATTAGGACGTGGAACCAAATGCCATACCTTATTCCTAGTGAAGTTGTTGTGCTCCTCTTGCATTGCCACCACCCAATCCGAGTCTTGTAGTGCTTCCTCTACCCTGTGTGGCTCAATAGAGGAAACAAAAGAGTAATGCTCACAAAAATGTGCAACACGAGATCTAGTGGTTACCCCCTTATGAATGTCGCCGAGGATGGTGTCGACGGGGTGATCTCGTTGGATTGCTTGGTGGACTCTTGGGTGTGGCGGCCTTGGTTCTTCATCCTCCTTGTCTTGATCATTTGCATCTCCCCCTTGATCATTGCCGTCATCTTGAGGTGGCTCATCCTTTTGATCTTCTCCTTCATCAACTTGAGCCTCATCCTCATTTTGAGTTGGTGGAGATGCTTGCGTGGAGGAGGATTGTTGATCTTGTGCATTTGGAGGCTCTTCGGATTCCTTAGGACACACATCCCCAATGGACATGTTCCTTAGCGCGATGCACGGAGCCTCTTCATCACCTATCTCATCAAGATCAACTTGCTCTACTTGAGAGCCGTTAGTCTCATCAAACACAACGTCACAAGAAACTTCAACTTGTCCAGATGACTTGTTAAAGATTCTATATGCCCTTGTGTTTGAATCATATCCTAGTAAAAAGCCTTCTACAGTCTTAGGAGCAAATTTAGATTTTCTACCTCTTTTAACAAGAATAAAGCATTTGCTACCAAAGACTCTAAAATATGAAATATTGGGCTTTTTACCGGTTAGGAGTTCGTATGATGTCTTCTTGAGGATTCGGTGTAGATACAACCGGTTGATGGCGTAGCAGGCGGTGTTGACCGCCTCGGCCCAAAACCGATCCGAAGTCTTGTACTCATCAAGCATGGTTCTTGCCATGTCCAATAGAGTTCTATTCTTCCTTTCCACTACACCATTTTGTTGTGGGGTGTAGGGAGAAGAGAACTCATGCTTGATGCCCTCCTCCTCAAGGAAGCCTTCGATTTGAGAGTTCTTGAACTCCTCCCATTGTCGCTTCTAATTTTCTTGATCCTTAAGCCGAACTCATTTTGAGCCCGTCTCAAGAATCCTTTTAAGGTCTCTTGGGTATGAGATTTTTCCTGCAAAAAGAACACCCAAGAGAAGCGAGAATAATCATCCACAATGACTAGACAGTACTTACTCCCGCCGATGCTTATGTAAGCTATCGGGCTGAATAGGTCCATGTGTAGGAGCTCCAGTGGCCTGTCAGTCGTCATGATGTTCTTGTGTGGATGATGAACACCAACTTGCTTCCCTGCCTGACATGCGCTACAAATCCTGTCTTTCTCAAAATGAACATTTGTTAGTCCCAAAATGTGTTCTCCCTTTAGAAGTTTGTGAAGATTCTTCATTCCAACATGTGCTAGTCGGCGATGCTAGAGCCAGCCCATGTTAGTCTTAGCAATTAAGCAAGTGTCGAGTTCAGCTCTATCAAAATCTACTAAGTATAGCTGACCCTCTAACACTCCCTTAAATGCTATTGAATCATCACTCCTTCTAAAGACAGTAACACCTACATCTGTGAAAAGACAGTTGTAGCCCATTTTACATAATTGCGAAACTGAAAGCAAGTTGTAATCTAAAGAATCTACAAGAAAAACATTGGAAATGGAATGATCAGGAGATATAGCAATTTTAACCAATCCTTTGGCCAAACCTTGATTTCCATCCCCGAATGTGATGGCTCGTTGGGGATCTTGGTTTTTCTCGTAGGAGGAGAACATCTTCTTCTCCCCTGTCATGTGGTTTGTGCACCCCGCTATCAATTATCCAACTTGAGCCCCTAGATGCATAAACCTACAAAACAAGTTTAGTTCTTGATTTTAGGTACCCAAATGGTTTTGGGTCCTTTTACATTAGACACAAGAACTTTGGGTACCCAAACACAAGTCTTTGACCCCTTGTGCTTGCCCCCAACATATTTGGCAACTACCTTGCCGGATTTGTTAGTTTAAACATAAGAGGCATCAAAGGTCTTAAATGAAATGTTAGAATCATTTGATGCCTTAGGAGTTTTCTTCTTAGGCAATTTTGCATGGGTTGATTGCCTAGAACTAGATGTCTCACCCTTATACATAAAAGCATGGTTAGGGCCAGAGTGAGACTTCCTAGAATGAATTCTCCTAATTTTGCTTTCGGGATAACCGGCAGGGTACAAAATGTAACCCTTGTTATCCTGAGGCATGGGAGCCTTGCCCTTAACAAAATAGACAATCTTTTAGGAGGGGCATTAGGTTTGACATTGTCCCCCTTTTGGAAGCCAATGCCATCCTTTATGCCAGGGCGTCTCCCACTATAGGGCATGCTTCTAGCAAATTTAAATTTTTCGTTTTCTAAGTCATGCTCGGCAATTTTAGCATCTAATTTTGCTATATGATCATTTTGTTGTTTAATTAAAGCCATGTGATCATGAATAGCATCAATGTTAATGTCTCTACATCTAGTACAAATGGAAGTATGCTCAAAGGTAGATGTAGAGGGTTTGCAAGATTTTAATTCTACAACCTTAGCATGTAATATATCATTTTTACTTCTAAGGTCGGAAATAGTAGCATTGCAAACATCTAATTCTTTAGCCTTAGTAAGCAATTTTTCATTTTCAATCCTAAGGCTAGCAAGAGAGATATTCAACTCTTCAATCTTAGCAAGCAAATTATCATTATCATTTCTAAGATTCAGAATTGAAACATCACAAACTTGTGAATCAACCTTAGCAATTAAACTAGCATTCTCATTTCTAAGGTTGACAATAGTATCATGGCAAGTGCTTAGCTCACTAGATAGTTTTTCACATTTTTCTACTTCTAGAGCGTAAGCATTTTTAACTTTAACATGCTTCTTATTTTCCTTAATTAGGAAGTCCTCTTGGGTGTCCAAGAGTTCATCCTTCTCATGAATAGCACTAATTAATTCATTCAATTTTTCCTTTTGTTGCATGTTAAGGTTGGCAAAAAGGATGCGCAAATTATCCTCCTCATCACTAGAATTATCCTCATCACTAGAGGTTTCATATTTAGTGGAGGATTTTGATTTTACCTTCTTCCTTTTGCCGTCCTTTGCCATGAGGCACTTGTGGCCGATGTTGGGGAAGAGGAGTCCCTTGGTGACGGCGATGTTGGCGGCGTCCTCGTCGGAGGAGGAGTCGCTAGAGCTCTCGTCGGAGTCCCATTCACGGCACACATGGGCATCGCCGCCTCTCTTCTTGTGGTACCTCTTCTTTTCTCTCCTCTTTCCCTTCTTGTCGTCGCCCCTGTCACTGTCACTAGATAGTGGACATTTTGCAATAAAATGACCGGGCTTACCACATTTGTAGCAAACTTTCTTGGAGCGGGATTTGTAGTCCTTCCCCCTCCTTTGCTTGAAGATTTGGCGGAAGCTCTTGATGATGAGCGCCATCTCCTCATTGTCGAGCTTTGAGGCGTCGATTGGTTGTCTACTTGATGTAGACTCCTCCTTCTTCTCCTCCGTCGCCTTGAATGCGACCGGTTGTGCTTCGGACGTGGAGGGGCCATCTAGCTCGTTGATTTTCTTTGAGCCTTTGATCATCAACTCAAAGCTCACAAAATTCCCTATTACTTCCTTGGGGGTCATTAGTGTATATCTAGGATTACCACGAATTAATTGAACTTGAGTAGGGTTAAGGAAAACAAGTGATCTAAGAATAACCTTAACCACTTCGTGGTCATCCCATTTTTTGCTCCCGAGGTTGCGCACTTGGTTCACCAAGGTTTTGAGCCAGTTGTACATGTCTTGTGGCTCCTCCCCTTGGCGAAGTCGGAAGCGACCGAGCTCCCCCTCGATCGTCTCCCGCTTAGTGATCTTGGTCACCTCGTCTCCTTCGTGCACGGTCTTTAGCACGTCCCAAATCTCCTTTGCGCTCTTCAACCCTTGCACCTTATTATACTCCTCTCGACTTAGAGAGGCAAGGAGTATAGTGGTGGCTTGGGAGTTGAAGTGCACAATTTGGGCTACTTCGTCCTCATCATAGTCTTCATCCCTTACGGATGGTACCTGTACACCAAACTCAACAACATCCCATATACTTTTGTGGAGTGAGGTTAGGTGATATCGCATCATATCACTCCACCTAGCATAATCTTCACCATCAAATGTTGGTTGTTTGCCCAATGGGACGGAAAGTAATGGCGTATGTTTAGGAATGCGAGGGTAGCGTAGGGGGATCTTACTAAACTTCTTGCGCTCATGGCGCTTAGAAGTAACGGACGACGTGTCGGAGCCGGAGGTGGATGGCGACGAGGAGTCGGTCTCGTAGTAGACCACCTTCCTCATCTTCTTCTTCTTGTCACCGCTCCGACGCGACTTGTGTGAAGAGGATTCCTTTTCCCTCCCCTTCCCTTTGTTGTAGGACTCTCCCGATGGAGCCTTCCCGTGGCTTGTAATGGGCTTCTCGCCGGTCCCCATCTCTTTCTTGGTGTGATCTCCCGACATCACTTTGAGCGGTTAGGCTCTAATGAAGCAACGGGCTCTGATACCAATTGAAAGTCGCCTAGAGGGGGGTGAATAGGGCGAATCTGAAATTTACAAACTTAATCACAACTACAAGCCGGGTTAGCGTTAGAAATAATAATGAGTCCGAGAGAGAGGGCGCAAAACAAATCGTGAGCGAATAAAGAGCGAGACACGATGATTTGTTTTACCGAGGTTCGGTTCTTGCAAACCTACTCCCCGTTGAGGTGGTCACAAAGACCGGGTCTCTTTCAACCCTTTCCCTCTCTCAAACGGTCCCTCGGACCGAGTGAGCTTCTCTTCTCAATCAAACGGGACACAAAGACCCCATAAGGATCACCACACAATTGGTGTCTCTTGCCTCGGTTACAATTGAGTTGTCACAAGAAGAATGAGAAAGAAAAGAAGCAATCCAAGCGCAAGAGCTCAAATGAACACAACAAATCACTCTCTCTAATCACTAAAGCCTTGTGTGGAGTTGGGAGAGGATTTGATCACTTTGGTGTGTCTTCTATTGAATGCTAGCTCTTGTAAGGTGTAGAAGTGTGGAAACTTGGATGCCATTGAATGTGGGGTGGTTGGGGTATTTATAGCCCCAACCACCAAAAATGGCCGTTGGAAGTCTGCTGTCGCATGGCGCACCGGACAGTCCGGTGCGCCACCAAACATTGTCCGGTGCGCCAGCCACGTGTAACACCCGGGTTTTAGGGGTCCAAAGCCCGGGCGTAAACATAATCACCAGGTGTGCTGGGACCAAGTCTCACACATATGATGAATCATGGCACAGGATCGAATGCCACATCTTTACTATATAATCGGAGTTTTGTACAAAATAAATAAATAATTACATTATATGGAGACAACGGTCCAGCAACCCATAGTTGACTGGGAGACGACGGCCTAGACCTCTCACGAACACATCGCAGCATCCTCCACACGCCTCATCCTGCGGTACCTGCTCTTGACCTGTGGGGGGGTGTGAGACAGCAAGAGTGAGCTCACATACGTTCATCGCTCAACAAGTTGTGGGGAATAATGTGAATGAACTCGCCAAAGGTGGGAGTCCATGTGAAGTGTAAGGCTTACCAAAGAGGATGGTTAGAGCTGAGCATTGCTTTTAAAGTTGGTCAAAATTTTATTAGCAATTACTAAGTATAAGTAAATACCAACCCAATTAAGTAGTATAACAAAAGTAACAACAACATCACCTGCGATGCAATGCATATGACAAATTGAATTTAAGTTCCATAATTTAATCATCAGAGAGTCCTGAGCTGCTCATGACCGTGAGCTCGGCTAGTATACCAGTTTTACACTCTGCAGAGGTGGTACCCTTTACCCACAAGTCATGTTACCCATCTGCCAAGGGATCGCGACTTCCCATACACCTCTACCGAGGAGGCGAGGCAGGGTAACACTACGAGGCCTTTACAAAGTTCCACTAGCTTCAGAAAACCCGCTACAGTTTATAGGAAGCTCCAATGCAGGAATCCCTTGCAGGACCGCCATCGCAGCAAAATCCTCCCGAGGGCCTCCCTACACTGACCACTCCCCTACTGCCCTTGCCCCTTTCGGGTAAGGTAGTCCTCCACTAGCTTTCCTAATTAATCAGCCAAGGGCGTCCATAAACCCTTGTGGTGACACGTGTTTCTCAAGTTAAGCTCTATGTTCCAATTAACATTTAATGATCTTGTCATGAACATAAATGAATTAACAACATAATTGGAACATAGTTATAATGAAATATTAACCCAAAACCATATAAAGCAGTAGCAGAACTACCCAAGTGATTCAGGGGTAAACAAGGTATTCAGGATAAACAAACTAGGGTGACCTATTGGGTCCCATCAAAATTAACCTATGCAGATCATTATGATTAATTAGAACATGAGTGGGTAAAAGAAGTGATCAAGGGCACAACTTGCCTGGGACTTGAGATTCCAGGTACCAGGATGATCTTCAGAGGAGACGTGACCTCGCGCTAGTCGTAGCAATACAAACAAACAGCGTATAGGCAAAATTAACATTACACCAAACATAATAATAAACTGTGTGATATTAATCTACGCACTTCTACGAGACTAACGCAACTTGAACGGATCAAATCGGAGTTAAAACGAAGAAGATACGAATTTCCTAAGGTTTTATGTATTTAATACAAGATTACTTAGGCAATAAATTTTAAAGTGGCTTTCATGTCAAATCAGTGGTACTAGATGATGAACAATAATATTACAAAACTATAGAAATTGGAATGGATTTATTTGGAATTATTATGAATTTTCTATGAATTACCCAACTTCTAGGAATTGTTTTCACATTAAAAATCCATTTTCTAAATTATTTTATAAGTTTTTCTCACTGTCTGGACTGGGTGCCAATTAAGCAGAAACACAGGGGCGATGGCGCAAGAAACCCGAGACACAGGCTGACAGTAGGATGGACAGCGGGTTGATTCCTTAAAACTACAGGGTCTCTTTAGTAAAATGAACATGGCGAAGGGGTATCTAGCATCCTGAACCGTTGGATTGTCTTTGCACGGCGCAGATTAGATCGCATCCTTATCCAAGCGGTATGCACTATGGACCACCGGATCCGTGATCGACGGCCCAGATTCAATCAAGTCGGATTCAATCCCCACCACACAATCTCCCATCCACGGTCTGAGTTCAATACACGAAGGGGTATGCTTCTTTTAATCTGGTTCGCTCACTGCAAATCGACGGTCGAGGCAACACTAAGCTAAAGGGTATGTGTGTTATGATCTCAGCCGTCCACATAGGATCTGACGTCCCAGGCGTTTTCTTCCTCCCGCTAGCGCCCAGGCAGCGGCGCCCTGATCCCCGTGGCGGCAAGCACGCCAGAGTTGGCCCAGCCGGCGCCCGAGGGTCCTACATCCTAATCCGGAAGATGATTCATAACGTGGGTGCGAAGGCGAAGCGAGGGGGATGAATCTCACCGGTGCTCGGAGCGCAGTGAGCCCCAACGACGGAGAGGGGTTATTCCGCGGCAGAGTTGGTGCGATGGCGTGAAATCGTCAACGATCTGGTGCCCCCGCCTACGAATTGATGACTCGTATGCCTTCGACACACACCGGTGATGCGCCCAGAGCACCGAATCGGAGTTTAACGCCGACAACCACGTGATTTGCCCGCGACGGCCATGATCTTCACCCGTCCACCCCGAGCACACCTGTAAAAACGCCAGTGGCAGGCGAAGAGTTGATGGAGCTCCCACCCGGAGCAATTGTTGAGGAGAAGACGCCTGGGGGGGGGTCCCCTTTATACTCTGCAGCCGCTAAGTCCTAACAACCCAGGCGGATTTTGGTGACCAAACTCGCGATTTTCACGGAACTGAGCTCGATCGATTCGCACTGGAAGATGGCGCTGACCTGTCGGGCCCACACGACAGAGGTCGGGCGCGCGCAAAGGTCACAGGTCGAGCGGGCCCGCGTGTAGGCGACACGGCAAGGGAAGTGCGGCAGCGCAAGGCATCGCCGGTTGGGCCGGATGGGAGGAGAAGAAGTGGGCCGCGGCGGATGAGTATGTGGGCCGAGTGAGTGGATTTGGCCCAAGATGAGTAAGTAAGTTCTTTTTTTTATTTTCTGTTTACCCTTTCTCATTTTAAATTTAAATTCCAAATTCAAATCCTGTGATAAATGTTCCTCAGATTAAAAATACAATTTGAACATACCCAATCTGTGATGAATTTATTTATTTATAAATTTATTTTGTGTTATATAATATTTCTTCCCCACTGCTAAGTTCTAGATTTTCTTTTAATTTCTAAATTCTCCTTTGGAACTTTAATATATTTCTTTTCATATGATTTTTATATTGTCACAAGATGCACACAAAAAATGAAAACCAGCATGATGCATAATTTAGGGACATATATCTTATTAATTATTTGTTTTTTTTAATATGGTGTTCACATGAAATGATAGATAGAGATGACACACTCATGTATACAAAGGGATATAATTTTCTCCTTTTTGATTTTATTACAAAGTGGGTGTTACACCACGTCAGCAGACCGTTGGGGTTTGACCGTTGGAGCTCTGACTTGTGAGGCCTCTGGGCTGTCCGGTGGTGCACCGGACAGGTCCTGTAGACTGTCCGGTGCGCCTTCTCGCACGTGCCTGACTTCTACGCGCTCTGGCGCGCATTAAATGCCGTTGCAGGTGACCGTTGGCGCGGAAGAAGCCGTTGCTCCGCTGGCACACCGAACAGTCCGGTGTGCACCGGACACTGTCCGATGACTCACCGGACAGTCCGGTGAATTATAGCGGAGCGCCCTTGGAAATTCCCGAAGGTGAAGAGTTCAGCCTCGAGTGCCTGGTGCACCGGACACTGTCCGGTGACACACCGGACAGTTCGGTGCGCCAGACCAGGGTGCCATTCGGGATGTCTTTAGCTCGCTTCATTTGAACCCTTTCTTGGTCCTTTTATTGGCTTATGTTGAACCTTTGGCACCTGTAAATCTTATAAACTAGAGCAAACTAGTTAGTCCAATTATTTGTGTTGGGCAATTCAACCACCAAAATCAATTAGGAAATAGGTGTAAGCCTAATTCCCTTTCACCAGCCCCGCCCCTGACTGCTCGTACCTCGCCGGGCCCTCCTCGCCATGATGTTGCGCCAAGTGGCGGAAGCAGGACGAGAAGCAAGACTATGAAACTATTGTTGCATAGAATTCAAGTTTCATATCTATACATGTAAGTTCAAAGAAAGAAACTATGTAACCAAAAGAAGCAAATATATCGCTGAGTTCTTCCTGGCTGAGGCAATTGTATCCTTCTAGTTTTGAGACACTAAAATCGTCGAATATTGATCTCATCATCAATCGTCGAATAATGACCTCATCATCAATTTGTGTTCTTAATGTTGGATATGCAACTGTTTCATCTAGATTAAATGCCCTTCCAACACTTGATTGTTCTAAAATTTTTAATTGTGAAAAAACGAGTCGTTCACATTGGTATTGTCTTAACCATCGGTCATAAAACCCCTTAAAACTGGTTAAAAATCTCCTCATTTATCTAAATAAAGTGGAGCAATAATCATAAATTATTTATCTGATCTGCAATTCACAACAAAAGTGATTATTCTAATCTAATCCAAATATTGAATCTCTAGGAAAGAATGGAGCTAGGAAGGTGGCGGCGTCGGGTGATAACGAAAAGAATAGAGTTGGATAGATAGATGTGAGGACTAGATCGAAACTGAGGATGAGAGTCAGGAGAACTGAGCGTTTGAGACGATCCGATGAGTAAACCCAAACATACGGGACTGTTTTGGCCCATCCATTTTTTTCTATACTTAACATTAGGTATAAGGGATTTTAAAATTTGAGGGTGCATGGTCCACTTTGCCCCCCCCCCCTATCCGTCCGCCATTGGCCGGGCATGCCTCACTGCACAACCCTCGCCCTCATCCTCGACTACAACTCCGTCTGCTCACCATCACGATCGCGATGCCGACTATGAGAAGTCAATATTTTTTCCGTATTTTATTATTTATTTTTGGTGGTCATTTTTAATTAGCCACCCAAATTAATGGTTAATAATGTATTTATTGTTTGATTAGACCATTTTTATTACTTATGATTGTTATTTGTTTATGATTAGGTATTTGTTATTTGAATAGACCCTTCAAATATTGTTTGGTTCTATTAACTAATATAACATTTAACTTAAATTTCATATTAACATGATTTATTATTTAGTTTGATTATCACATGTAATTTGGTTTTAGAGTTTTGAGATGTTTTAATTTAATTTCATATTAACATGCATTATTGTTTAGTTTGATAAGTGTGTTATATTATTTTTTAGTCATTTAATTATTTTTGCTCGATGCATGTGAGACATACCTGTCTGAAATTGTCCCTGATATGGACAACCTCAGAGTGATCAATGGGACACGGATTTAGGACAAGCCAATAGGATCCGAGGGAGATTTCTTTGGCATAACCTCGTTCACCAATGCACTATATTTGGCGTGCACCTGGATAATAGCGAGGTTATGCTACCGAAATTTCTTTCGGATCCTACTGGATTGCCATAAATCCGTGTTTTGTCGGTCACTCTTGGGTGGGTTTAGGACCTATCCTTGCCTATAGATGTAGGACCGATACACCTGAGGAAGTTGAATGGGTATCCAAGACCAAAGATTTTGTGAATGGATGTACAATGGCTGGAGTATGAATGGACGACATTCTGATGAGTGGGTAGCCAAGACCAAAGATTTTGTGGACCATGGCATGTTGTAGCCTACTGATCGCCTTCTCAGTAGGGTCACTAAAAGTGGGCGAAATCTAATAAGCTAACCTAGCTAATGATCACGATGTTAGCGTGTGTGTATATGCAAGGCTCGGGTCAGTTGGGATATGCTCGATCCCATGTTTTCTGGAACAAACTCAGCCCATGCATGTAATGCTTGAGTAGAAAGCCACGTCATTGCATGGTACCCTGAATACGGGGTACTCCTGCTATGTCAAGGTGAGTCCTCAGGAGCCACCATTTAGGATTTCACGGGCAGCCGGCCCAGCACGGGACTAAGGCCCACCATATAGAGTCATGACCAGCCAGGCTCGCCTTCTGGGCTGGATCGCCGTCTCCATCAAGCCCCATAAAGGGAGAAATCAACAACTTCAAATATAGGTCTGGGATCTTACAAATAGGACCCAGGCCTCCTTGTGGCCCAATGGATCCATAGACAAAGGGATCCGGGGAGCATAAAGCCCTAGAAAAGAAGGCACTCTCTAGTTATAGCACCAAGCCTTGAAAATAGCTCCAGTCATGAAAAATACCATTTGTACCTTAGGCCCGGTGAGGTCTGGAGCCGCCACGTGTCCAGGCAGGAGCTTGGACCCCCTCAAGTGCGGGTCAAGCCCACGATTGGGAAAGACTTGGGAAAAAGTGTCACCACCTATCCCCAGTTCTGCCCCTCACCCAAGCAGGGGTTCGACGCTAACACGTGGCTAGACGCCCCTAGAGTAAGCCATCGGACTATGCCTGGCAAAAGCCTCTGACATAGGGCCCGCTAGCATCGAGTACATATGGGACACATACTTACTCACGCTAGCAGTGTGTAGCGTATCCGCCACATTAAATGTGTGCAGCACACTAGGATTGTAACATGCGACTTTTACTATTACCCGCACGTTATCGAGGCTAGGGGCATTGACCCAGGGCAACATTTGGGCGCCTTTCATTATGACTTCTATTGTTCTTTGTGCGTTACCGAGGAATGAAGAGACGGGCGAAGAATATTAGACGACGACACCTGTTACACCCTACGCACGACAGTGTATCAGGCTACGTCGCAACCTATATCAAGGTTTGTGTTTCGATTAGGCGGGATAAGGTGGTAGGATAAAGACGCCAGAAGATCATGTAGTGTCTAAGAAGGGATATGAGCTCAGGAAGATCTTGCATTGTCAGCTCTATCTTGTTTTTCCTATTCCATATTGTAAACTCTACTAGGCTCACCTGTCAGGGCCAGAACTCCCTTGTAGTGTTCCTCCCTTGGACTATAAAAGGGAGAGCACTCGCTTAGTAGCAGGAGAAGTCAATTTACACTCAGACCTTCGACTACCCAGTTCTCAAACAATACAACTCATGGTGGATGTAGGGTATTACGCTCCGGCGGCCTGAACCACTCTAAACCCTTGTGTTCTTGTGTTTATCTAGAAGGCCAGGCAATCACCTAAGCATACTCCTCATCCGAGGATCAGGGCGGGTGCAATCCACCACCCAACCAAAGGATTCTCGCCTTCAACTATGCATGTACCATGGGTTCATTGTCGTACCATTCTATATTTGAATAGGGTAATATGTCAACGATGAGTAGGCCGGTGGAAAGTATCCTGGCATCACGAGATTAATAGGTGATGCCTGTTGCGCCGCCTTTTGAGCCATTTTATTTGGTCGTTTTGTTTTAGCGGGTGATCGGGGTTTCTTTGTTGGCCGATCATGTAGAACGACCTCCTTGCTACCATATTTGGAGAGCAATTGATCAAAAGTAGGGCCAACTTTGACAAACCGACCATGTGCGTTATGTTTGATTTGCCGCTGTGTTCCCTTTTTTCTTTGTGTGAAGGCTGACACCCCTAGGTATGGAAGGACTGTCCGGCTGAGTCACCCGTCTATTTGAGCACCGGACCGTCCACGCGCAGGTGCTGGTCCGTCCATGATGCTCGAGTCAGGGGCTCATGTTGGCTGCTCAATTGAGCCTACCCCCCTGGCGCCTCTGAACTTGTTAGTTTTCTTGTCCGGTGCCTTCTGAGCAATCCGTCCTTGCGATATGTTCGACGTGCAAGCATCACTAATGACAATGCTTTTTCCTTTGCCTATACCGACTATTTCTGGCCGAACTAAGACTTTTTTGCTTATGTGTTCTATTCTATTGATAGGAAATGGTTGTGTGTCCACTTGCATCTCCTGAAAAACTAACCGACCCTCATTTATGGCCGATTATTTCTGTAGACGAAAAACATTATAATTAGTGGTGGCATGGGAAAAAAGAATTATGCCACTTGCAGTAAGCACATCTCTTTAATTCATCCATAGGATGAATAATATGTGTTATTTTAGTGTTGCCATTTTTTGCTAGCTCGTCAAATATTTTAACGCATTTGACAACCTTCAAAGTAAATTTAACTTCTTGCCAATTCTTTTTAACCGGCTGCAAAGAAGAACATGTAGAAGATTTGGCCTTCGTTGGCCAAACAAGCTCAGCGGTATATACATCTAAGGATTCATCATCTGAACTATCACGTTCTAATAGATGTATAGTGTGGGCGACCAATTTTGATGTCTCTTTTTCACTAGTACACAAAAAGCTCTATAGTGGCGGTTGTGAACCTATTTTCACTGACGTTTTTAAAACCACCAATGCTAGGGGCCAGTAGAAATCATCATTTTTACAGGCAGGTAGAAATCGATTTCCACTAGCGGTTGGTGTAATAAAACCGCTAGTGAAAATTGTTTTCAGAATTATAAAATGGGTTTTTAAAAATAGCAAAAAATTATTTTATACACGGATGTTAGGAATAGAATCATTTTTACAGGCAGGTAGAAATCGATTTCCACTGGCAGTCGGTGTAATAAAACCACTAGTGAAAATTGTTTTCAGAAATATATAATTGGGATGTTAGGAATAGAATCATTTTACACGCAGGTAGAAATCGATTTCCACTGGCAGTCGGCCACTGGCAGTCGGCGTAATAAAACCGCTAGTGAAAATTGTTTTCAGAAATATATAATTGGGATGTTAGGAATAGAATCGAAATCGATTTCCACTGGCAGTCGGCGTAATAAAACCGCTAGTGAAAATTGTTTTCAGAAATATATAATTGGTTTTAAAAACAGCAAAAAACTATTTTATAAACAGATGTTAGGATAGAACCCCTAAACTCACACTTGCACATACCTTCCTCTACCACTCCATCTATGGGATACTTTGTGTCTTGTTTGTAGTTTTTTTGTCCACATATTATAACCATCTGAGTGTAAATTGCTTGTTTGAGACCGTAAACAAATTTAAATAAAAAAGTTGTCAACTACAAACTTGAATAACCTTTGAAGTTTTACAACTTTCATTTTGACATTCTTTCATCCGAGGTTGTTTGCAAAATTTGAATTTTAAATTTGACAAATTTGGATGCAAAATTTGAGAGCCGAAATGATTTCAAATAAAAAAGTTGTCAACTACAGAGTTTCATAACTTTTAGAGATCTACAACTTTTATTTTGGTGGTTTCATCATGCGAGGTCGTTTAAAAACTCAAAAATTTAAGCATAAAAAGATTTCTTGTTGCGGTTCCTTAAGAAAACCGCCACTGGAAATCGTATTTCTACAGGCGCTTCCTTAAGAAAATCGTCTCTAGAAATCATGGATTTCTACAGGCGGTTTTCTTAAGGAATCGCCTGTAGAAATATGATTTCTAGTGGCAGATTTCTTAAGGAACCGCCATTAAAAATAGCACACACGATTGATAACCGAATCCGCTTGTAAAAATATGCCGCACCACAGGCTTTGAGCCTTTTTCTACTAGTGTACATTGGCTTTCATAGGCCAAATCCTGTTGATGTAGCTGAGCTATTGAAAAGAAATGAGTGCTATCTAATTTGTCTCTTATGTAGGATAGCAACCCATTAAAAGCCAACCCTGCTAGCTCTGTGTCTGCGACATGGATCCGAAAACATTAGTTTCTAGTATCCCGGAACCTCCAGATATAATCATTAACCGATTCTTCACGTCCTTGTCGTACCGAGGCTAAATTAGCCAACCCTAGTTCGTATAGGAAAAGCAATGCACATGAAATATACTCTCTATATCATTCCAAGAATTAATGGAATCAGGAGATAGGATATCATTCTAAATATACTCTCTAATTCTATTAAGCCTTGGGCCAGGAAATCACGATCCTAGGGGCCAGGATATCACAGGGACAAATAAAATAAATGAACATGAAAGGCTTCCCCATCAGCTAATTCACCTAGGTGTGTTAGAAACTGGCCTACATGTTCGTGTGTGCTTCTATCGCTTTCACTAGAAAACTTAGAAAACTCCGGTATTCTTGACCCTTGTGGGTACAAGATAGTGTCAAACCGGTGATCATATGGATTTTGGTATGACTGTCCTAGTCTGGGCTACACTAACTCCGACCCTATCTCGAAATAGTTCAGCCATCTCTTCCCTAATTTTCTCAATTATGCCCGGTGTCAGACCATCGGTCCTTGGGCTGTGGGGCTCATTAGGTCAAGCGTTACTATACCGACCTTCTTGCCATGACTGATCGATAATGTTGATCAGACTATGATCATATGGTGCGATGTGGTTTTAATATGTAGAGGGTGGAATGTACTGCTGCTGTGGGGTGTAATAACTTGGTGCATAGTGTGCAACAATAGGTTCTGCGTATACGTATCTAGACTGTCCGGTTGTGTTCGCTACTATTGGGGCGCCACGTGGTGGTCCTAGTGTGGCCCCGGACTATCTAGCAGGGAAAGCTGAACGGTCCGCGTGAGGGCCAGACTCTCCAGGCAAAAGGTCGGACGGTCTGACCGTGTCGAGGGGCGTCGATCTACCAAGCAAGGATGACAGTGGTGGTATTTGCCCTAGATATGAGTTCATCGGAATACCATATAATGGTTGGTGCTGTGAATCCCCATTTGTTGCTGATGTATTAGACATAGATATCCTATTACTAGTTTCATATTGTCACACCCGGATTTAAGGACCAAACCCGGGCGCGAATCAAATGTGTGCTAGGATCAAGTGTCACACATATGATGACTAATAATACAGAAACAAATGCCACATCTTTAATATATAATGGAGTTCTGTACAAAATAGTTAAATAACTACATCATACGAAGACAACGATCCAGCAACCATAGTTGACTCGGAGACGGCGACCTAGACATCTCACGAACTCATCGCGACATCCTTCACGCTCCTCATCTTGTGGTACATGTTCTTGACCTGGGGCGATGTGAGTACAACAAGGGTGAGCTCATATACGTTCATCGCTCAACAAGTTGTGGGGAATAATGTGCATGAGCTCACTTACGGTAGGGGCTCATGTGAAGTGCAAGACTTACCAAAGAAGATGGTTAAAGCTAAACATTGCTTTTAATATTGGTTAAAATTTTATTAGCAATTACTAAATGTAAGTAGATACCATCCCAATTAAATAAGAGATCAAAATTAATAATAAATCCACAATGCAATGTAAATGACAGATTAAGTTTAATTTCATAATTTAATCGCGAGTCTTGAGTCGCTCTTGACCGTGAGCACGGCTGATATACCAGTTTTACACTCTATAAAGGTTGTGCATCTTTACCCACAAGTCGTGTTACCTATTTGCCACGAGGTTGTACGGACCCCATACACGTCTACCGAGGAAGCGAGGCAGGGTAGCACTACGAGGCCTTTACAAAGTTCCACTAGCTCGAGAAAAACCACTACGGTTTCAGGAAGAAGGAAACATAGGAATACCTCGTCTGAAATGCCATCGCAGTAGTTCGACCCGAGAACCTCCCTATACTCTGCAGCGACGCCTCCCCGCTTGCCCCTTTCGGGTAAGGTAATCTCTCCCTAGCTTTCCTAATTACTTGGCCAAGGGCGTCCCATTCCACCCTTATGGTAGCATTGTTATCTGAAGTTAAGCTCCATGTTCCAATTAACACAATGGTATTTTCATGAACAATAATTAAATCAACAACATAATTGGAACATGATCATAATATAACATTAATTTCCCAAAACCAGGTAGAGGAATAGCAAATTTACCCAATAGTTCATTTGTTTGCAAGGTGTGGGATAAACAATACCAGGGAAAAACCTATTAGGTCCCATCAAATTAACCTGAGCATGTCACAATGATTAACAAGAACATTATTAGGTAAAGAGAAAAGTGATCAAGGGCACAACTTGCCTGTGACTTGAGATTCCAGGTACTTCACCAAGTTGGTCTTTGGGTGGCTCATAACCTCGCTGCTACTCGTAGCAATACATAGAAATAGACAAGAAGTACCTAAAAATAATAGCACACCAAACATGAGAACAAACAACATAGGAATATTCTACGTGCTGCTACGAGATCTTAGGTTCGAGAATCACTAAAGTCAGGGTTATGGTTAAAGAGATTAAATGGTTTGTACGTGATTAAATGGTAATAATATCTTCTATGTTATAAATCATGTGAGAAACATATTACAACAAAATAACCAATTCATCTTTAGTATATGTTATAATTTGATTAGATACCATATTTTAGTTAGATTATAATTATAGACATGTTACTTTGATTAGCAAGCTTAATCCCCTAAACCTTGGTTTAAACCATTTCCAATTATAAAACTATATGACATGTTACAAATATTGGTGTTACTGCATACAAAATATTTTTGTAAATCTAACACAATTTGAACAGAGTAACTTGGAGTTAAAATGCAAGAGCTATGAATTTCCAAAGTTTCTAGAATTATTCTTATACCTAAAATCATTTCAGATTCGTTTTATATAAATTATAATCCTTAGTGGACGGCAGGCATGATTCCCTATAAATACAGGGGTCAGAGTACAAATTTTAGGACTTGTTTGCGAGGTTCTTTGAACCTGAGGGAACTGTGGGTTGGTTTTAAGAAAGCCCGAGGACTTATTTGCGAAACAGAGTCGGCCGAACGGGTAACTTCACTTGTGGACCTTTGGACCTGAAATAGGTGATGGAGATTAGATCACGCAATCAATTGAACCGATACATGCCCTGATCCACCGGATTGGAGATCTACGGTCGAGTTTTGCTAGACACCAGGATCTAATCTCCACCCTTGATTTCAGAATCTACCGCTCCTGTGCGTCTTCTTCCTTACGCTGCTGCCCACTTCTCCTATACGTATATGACACCGACAACAGTAGGTGTAGCAGACTGGCACCGGCGGCCTGGGAGAGGGGAGTTCTCACCGTTGATGGAGGCAGGGCTGTCCGACGACGGAGCGCGGGTCACGGCAAGGCGCAGAACCCCAGCGTTCTTCACCTTCTCCCTACGGTCTCTCCAGACCACCGCTCGGCTGGGCGATGGTGACTACACAGCGAGCCTTAGCAGTCTGCGGTGACCACACGCCAGAACGTACAGCACCCGTCAACAACTCGCACCGCCGGCTCTCGCAACTCTCTCTCCTAACGCGATTTTCCTATGGTGCAGTGAAGGAAACAGGTGACGCCTAAGGGGTGGATTAAGACTTATAAAACTTTCTCTAAACTAGGCAACAAATAAATCCTTAGAGCAAAACCTATGCAAATAATCAAACTAGAAAGTGCAAACTAGGTTTTGTCTAAGTGTTGCTATATCTACCGCAATGGCTAAGTTTCAATCTAAACAATATAAGTATAAAGACAAGATTGAAACTTAAATGCTTAATATAAATGCGGAAGCTAAGATAGAGATGCAAACTGTCGTGGATGACACTAGTATTTTTATCGAGGTATCGGGAACCACGCAAGGGAAGCCCATGCAAGGGCCAAGCACCACGGTCGATTAACTCCGTAGAGAGCCGCGGGCCTTCAGCACGCGCAAGTGGTGCTCCACTTCCGGCTCCTCTCGGACACTCATTGTTGTCTCCACTATCGAGCTTCCGGCCAAAAACGTCACGTGCATCGTTCCCTCCAGTACACAGTGGCGGCCGTGACACAAACGAGGTTGTCACGGTCTCGCAAGACTCTCGCACCACTCGGTACAATTACAACAGCTCACGCAAGAGCCGAGGGGTTGTGTGTTTTTTCTAAACTCACTCAACTAAGTAGGGTTCACCTAGAGCAAGCGCTAAAGCAGTCTAACTAACCTAAGCACTTCGCAAAGCACCTACAATAATCATCGAGTGATTCTATTAAGCACTTGGACGTATGAGCACTTGGAAATGTCTACAATATGCCTTGGTATGTTGCTTGGACTCCCACACCTTGGAATGGCCGATTGGGGGTGTATTTATAGCCCCCAACACAAAACTAGCCATTGGAGAAAAGCTACTGCTCTTTGCGGCAGACAGGACAGTCCGGTGGTGCACCGGGCAGTCCAGTGCCCCCTGTCTGGTGCGCCTAGCCGTAGGACTGACACCGCAGGTGACCATTGGCACATAGACTTTTCACACCGGACAGTCCGGACATCACACCAGACAGTCTAGTGGTCTTTTCTCCATAGTGCCACCTGGAACTAGCCGTTGGGCTACAGCTCCCTAGTGCAGCGGACAGTCCGGTGCCCTCGCACGGACAATATGCTTGGAAACACTTGTCTTCGTTTCTTGGACTTTACTTGATCTTCATAATGTATTCTTTTGAGGTGTTGCTTTCCTCAATGCCTTAGTCCAAGTCACTTTAGCATCCTGTGAACTACAAACACAAACACTAGCAAACACATTAGTCCACATGTTATGTTGATCATCAAACACCAAAACCTATTTAGCCAAATGGCCCGGGGTAGCCTCCCCCTAACTCTGTAATTCACTTATTTCCTATTTTAGACCAAATTGCCAAAACCACTTGAACGATGAAAATTTTTAGTTTGGTGGTTTTTGGTGTTTGATAACATTTCATTGCTTTGGTCCCTATAACTTCTCCTCCTTTGGCTTCAGCCACCGAAAAGGAAGACAATAAAAGCACATAGGAAGCAAATAATACTTGCCCTCATAAAAGATTTATCAATTAATACCAATTGAAGCACTTAACATTATTACTCTCCCTAAATGAGTGTTCTCCATTTGGAAAGAATTTTATCCCTCATTAGAGACGAAGAAATACTCCCCTGACAAAGATCTTCTACTTAGGAAAAAACATGTCAAAAATAGAGGTGCAAGACATGATTTGATTAGACTAACTTCCCTTATGCATAGGTAACAGAATATGATTTAACAGCTTATGCATGTATAGCAACACGAGAAGTATAAGATATGAAATATAGTCAAACAAAATGTTGGAGAAGACTTGTAAATGATACTGAATGTAGTCTCAAAGATACCAATTGAAAATCAATGGCGGACCATTTAAAGACCAATGGCAGGCTTGTGAGACATAAATGTCTTGTAAATTTGCAGTGGAAGCTTGTTGTTTTTCTCTGGGCACTTCATTTTTCTTACAATGAGACTACTACATGAAATAGACTTGAAAAAGATATTAGTCTCAAAGTCTTAGATTATAGAGTAACCTCCCCCTAAAAGTGTGCAGACAAGTTTTGAATACTTGTAGGAGACATGCACTTTGATTTGACATCAAGAGGGGCAAATTATCCATAATCAGATCTTTGGTACATATAAGTTAAATGATACCAATTGAAGCATATCAAATTTAGTATAATTGAAGTGTTATTCCACTTGAAGTATTTCACCATATCAATTGATGTATCATTTTCTTAGGAATGTTAAATAAGCTATGTGCCATGCTTATCATTTTTAAACCATGTAGATTTGCTCAAGTGTACGAATTGAGAATGAGCAATCCTACTATATGATTTACCTAGTATGCATGCATTTTTAATCAAAAATAAATAACAATTGAAATACTAGGTATGACACGTAAAACTAGATAGATGAGAATAGATACGCATATCTAAAAACAAGAAATACAATAAATCTAGTTACCAATCATGGGTGGGGAAATTTGGGTCCAAAGTATACACTAACCCACTAGGCAATAGACTTGATCCAATATGATGCATCCCATGATATACATCCCAATTTTGCCAAGTCTCCAAATTCCCCGAACGTCCTTCGAACATCTCACTTCCCTCTTGGGATCCAAATCTTCTTGGTGCTTTTCATGGTTGAAATAATTGCTTTTGGCACCCATATGTGTTTGGCCCCCTTTCATTTGTTGGCTTGCTTGTTGGCCTTGATTGCTATCACATTTCCATTATTTTTCTTCTTGATCAAATATGGTGTAGCAGCCTTTTTGTCCACCTTGTTGATGTAGGTGTTGGATATTTTGCTTGTTGGCTTTTGCTTGAGCTTTTGCTTATCCCCGGTCTTCGCCTTGCATTGGAAAGACTTGTGGCCTTCCTTGTGGCATAGCCTACAAATCACAGTTTTGCCCTCCACAGGCTTGTTCACTCCCGTAGTGGTGTTATCCTGTGGAGGTTGGATTTGTTTGGCTTTGCCTTTCTTGTCATACAAAGCCTTTCCAAGGCGAGCCACTTCTTGCCTTAATTGCTCATTTTCCTTTGCAACCTCATCCGAACATGTTTCTACAATAATATTCTCAACAAGAACTTGGTTGCAGGGGTAAGAATCATCAATTAAATCAAAGCAAGAAGTAGAAGCATCTTTTTTAATAATTTCAACTAAAGATGCCCCTGGGGTGCTACCAATGTTTTCTAGCTTAGTAGTTAGCTCATTATTGCGTATGCTAAGAATTTCCATTTTCCCTAGAAAATTTTCAATAGCTTCTTGGGAGGTAGCTAACTTAGCCTTAAGTTTTTCATTCTTTTTAATAAGGTCATCATCGGTAGCAGTGGATGGAGCACTAGACTCTAATTGCTCAATTTTAGTTGATAGGTCACAATTTAAATTTGCAAGTGTTTCAAATTTTTCTAGCAAACCTTTATAATCATTTTGAGAGCTAATCAACTTATTTTTCAAGGTTTTAAGTTGAGCCTTTTGTTTAGTGCAAACATCCTAGAAAAAATTAACGGCTTCCGCAAGCTCATCTACGAAGGGCTTTCCCTCACCTTCATCATCACTACTCTATCATCACTAGAGGATGGAATACTCATTTTACCTCTTGCCATAAGGCACTTGCGTGATGATCGTGTTGAGCGTGATGAGGATCAGTGGTTGCGCGTCCTTGGTGGTTCATCTTCACTTAAAGAGTTGTCCCATGTTTTGACACTTGTTAGCGCCTTGCCTTTGCTCCTCCCCTTTTTGGGTTCGGCCATAGTTGGACAGTTGTTCCTGAAGTGACCCTTCTCCCCGCATGCGAAGCACCCTCTCTTTCTTTGCTTTTTCCTGTCAACGTTAAAGAGAAGATCCTCTACCTGCAGGGGCACACCCATTAGATTCTTGCGGATCATCCTCATTACCTTTCCGACGCATTGGATTGTTTCTTCGTCCTCGGAGG
Organism: Zea mays; assembly: GCF_902167145.1. Lineage (NCBI taxonomy): Eukaryota > Viridiplantae > Streptophyta > Magnoliopsida > Poales > Poaceae > Zea > Zea mays. Next base: position 169,933,607 of record NC_050100.1, on the reverse strand, counting down.
ACGATGTTGATGGTTGATTATCTTCATCATCATCATTTTATTCTTCTTCCTCTTCTTCACTTGAGGAACTTGGAGTAGGAGCCTTTTTTACCCTTCCTTTCATCACATGCAAAAGCATATGGCCTTGAGTAAGTTGGCTCCTCTCCTCGACACATTTTTTGCGACATCTCAAAGGCCACAATTTTCCCAATCATAATGATTTTCCCAATTGTTGGGGGCCTACTTCGTTGACGAAGGTCCTCTAAGCACAAACAGCTTCGAAAGATCATCATATAAGCAAACACAGTGCGAAGGTATACGCCGAAGCTACGATCCAGGGAGCTTTGGCATAGTGACATGCCTTGAGCCGAAGGGCTGCACCGACTTAAAGAGGAAAAGACCAATCAGTCCATGATAATTCGTGTCATGATTGTAACTATTTATTAAGGGCATAAATTTAATTTTGACTGGGCTGCGTCCCGTGCCTATAAATAGGTAAACAGTACCCCCGTACTGTTCACGTGGACTTGTATTCATTCGTGCGTCACACTTGGACTTTTGCCTTCTGTCAAACCGAAGGTACAAATGTAATTCAATATTGTTCATATTCATTTATGATGATATAATAAAGAGATATTAAGGATGTCGCATTCATGTTATCCCTCATGTTTTCATATGCTTCTTCTTTCATTAATATATATATACTGCGATGATGAAGGTACGTCCTTCATGACCTTCGTCTGAAGATCATTATATCCTAAGGGGGATAATGTTTCAGAGGACGAAGGACTTTAATCATTAACATTTTGTGTTGCCTTGTTCTTAACTCATAGCATTTGAGAACAAGTCTCCAACACCAATCATAATGGTTTGGGTCATTGTACTCAACTCCTCCATGTTGTGAATAATAGTGATGATACTCCCATATCTTTGTTGTGGTAGTAGGGAGATAATCTTCCTCACAATGTCCGCATCACCTAGCTTATTTATGCCAATAGAATTGAGCTCATTGATGATTAGATTCAAACGAGAATACATGTCTCTAACAAGCTCATTATCCTTTATAGCAAAAGAATTATACTCATTTAAGACTAGGCAATGTTTTTGCTCACGGACATTGGATGTGCTGTCATGGAGCTCATGCAGTTTTAGCCAAATCTCGTTAGCAGTTTTTAATGTAAAAACTTGATTAAAAATATCCATGCTAAGAGATTCATACAAGCAATTTTTGGCTCTAGCATTTAAATGAATTTCTTTTCCTCACTCGTTGTGGGTTTCTCGGGATTTTTTGGGTGGTTTCATCCCGTCACGAGTGACTCTCTAAACACCTAGACCAACGACCTCTAGATAATAAGCCATTCTAGCACTATAATATGGGATTTAGTGCCGTCGAAGTGTGGTGGCCTATGGGTATCCATCCCCTTTCTCTAAAAGCATCGGCTCTTTTAGCGGTGAAGCCAAAGCGTTTCAAATGAGCCAAACCAGGCTCTGATACCAATTGAAGGAAATAGGTGACGCCTAAGAGGGGGTGAATTAGGACTTCTAAAACCAGGTGGAGAGAGGGATCCGCCCAAGGCCGTTTCAACCAACCGGTGACCTCAACGGAGGGTTTTACGTGGCAATAGAATCCGGAGTGGTTCGGCCGGGGTAGTGGAGATTCCGATCGGTGGGACCCAAGCACCTGTCTGCCCTTGGCATCGCGTGCATACCACGAGAACGAGCTGATGACGCATGGGCCTAGGATGATAGCGTCGGGTTCTGTTGGGTCGACGCACATGGGCTGAGTGGGCCGAAAACGTGAATTTTGGCACAGCCGGTGACGTTCCCTTTTGTTTATTCTTTTTCTTTTCTGTTTTATTTTTTTAATTTGCAAATTTTCAAATTCAAATACCAATTCAAATATTAGCATACCAAAATCCTACATAGTGCAGGTATAATTTATATTAATCAATTTTTTCATTTATTCTAAAAATGCTTCAATTATGCTACCCACACCATGTTTTTCCATTAGGAGAACATTATATTTGAATATGTGATCTAAGTAAAAGTTACTCAAAATGAACGTTAGCATTTTTTTATCTAAGTTTTGAATACCAAATTATTATTTTAGAGAGATATACTTTATAAGGGAAGGGAATTCTTATTAAAAGACATCTTAACACCAATCTTTTGGTGAACCTTTATAATCCCCAAAAATAGGATTTTGGGTGTTACACATATGATGGAAAACTAGGAGCAACAGATTTCTTCAATGAACGTATTAATTTTCTAATTGATTCTTCTAACCCTCCAATCTGTTGTTTCATTTGATTCTACTGCTGATCTACATATTGTTTAATAGATTGGATGTCGTTGGGTTTACTTACGTTGGAGATTTGAAGCAAAGATAGAAGAGATGTGATGTAGGTCTCTCCATGTTTGACAACCTTCTGGTGGCAATCCATGGTGTATTGTGACAAGAATTACTCCTTCGCTTGATGAGTGTAGTCTTCGTATTGCTATTGCTCATCGGCCATTAGACTTTCGACAACCTGCTTCAGGATATTGTCTAGGAGATATCGGTGTTATATTTAGAACTAACCATTTGAGGGCCTGGTTTTTAGTAGATCTAGACACCTGATCCCAAGCAGAGTCGCCAAAGTATGTTGGCACCGATCTAGGCGCCAAACACTGGAACGAACACCAAACACTGGATCGAACCAACTGGCGGTGCTCTTTGTGGAGGCACGAACGGTCTGCGGCACAGGGTTAGACGGTCTGCAACCTGGATGCAGGAGCCGCTCCTCCTCCGCGTATGTTCGGACGGTGCGCTCCTAACACTCGAACGGTCTGCGATGGCACATAGCATTGTCTTCTTCGCATAAGACCTCGATCTTCCCTCCCAGGAGGGACCCTGTCAGGGAGGAGAGATCCTAAGGTGTGTCTTGGCATTAGCAGGCCACCCAAGATGCATCTAGTCGACATAGAGCCGAAGAGAGATGAAGATTTGAGGTGGAGGGAGGCTAAACTATAGCTACACCTAATGCATAAGGTAAAAATGATAATTAGAGTTGAATAGATCGATTTTGGGTGGTTCAATCGTCCGTAACCCATCATCTATGTAAAGGGGGAGGTTTGGACCCGTTACAAGTCGGTTCTTGAGTTAATCCCTTATGTTTAGGTAATAAATCCTGCAAGAAATCTAGAACCCTAACTAATTTTGCGTACGCGGGGACGGTCTGCGCTGCTACGACGGATAGTTCGGGCCTCGGACCATCCGGCCTCAAGGCCAGATCGTTCGCCAGGACATTTTTGTGCTCAACTTATGCCCTCCTGCCTTTTGGTGGAGGTTGACGAACCAAAAGTATATGTACTACCAGCAACATTCGGGAAAAAGTAGATCTCACAAGTCATTTTGTTTCCAAAGTAAGAAATAAGCCTGATGCAAATCACCGACTTTTCAAACCAATAGGGTGATAATTCAATAGAGCTCTAATGCATAAGTCCGTTTCGGATTGCATCTTTCTCGGCCATGACCATCTGATCAATGGATCAAAAGGTATAGAATGGCGGTGCCCTCTAGCCTGAATAGATAAAGGGATTATGCAGGTAGCATGGGTTCATTGCTGTACCATTCTATATTTGATCAGGACAATATATCAATGCTGAGTAGGCGGGTGGAAAGTATCCTGGCATCACAAGATGAATACGTGATGCTTGTTGCATTGCCTTTCGGGTCGTTTTATTTGGCCGTTTTGTTTTAGCGGGTGATCGGGGTTTCTTTGTTGGCCGATCGCGTAGAACGACCTCCTTGTTAGCATATTTGGAGAGCAATTAATCAAAAGTAGGTTCGGCTTTGACCAGTCGACCATGTGCGTTATGTTTGCTTTGCCCCTTTGTCCCCTTTTTTTCTTTGCGTGAAGGTTGATGCCCTGGTATGGACAGACTATCCAGCTAAGTCAGCCGGACCATCTGTTTGAGCACCGGATCGTCCGCGCGCAGGTGTCGGATTGTCCACGATGCTCGAGTCAGGGAGTCATGCTTGGCTGCTCAATTGAGCCTGCGCCCCAGGCGCCTCCGGACTTATTAGTCTTCTTGTCAGGCGCCTTCCGAGCAAGCCCTCCTTGCGATATATTTGATGTGCGAGGATCACCAATGACGATGCTTTTGGCACCAATCTGGGCGCCAAACACTCGAACCACCTGGCGTGCTCTCTGCGGAGGCGTGAATGGTCCGCGGCACAGGGCCGGACGGTCCACGATGGCGCAGAGCGTCGTCTCCTTCACAGTAGATCTAGATCTCGCCTCCCAGGAGGGACCCCTGAAAAGGAAATGGACCTAATCATTTCCTATAATCAATTTTGGAGGTTGACGTCCATCACAAACCATGTGGACTAACTAGTTTACCTAGATGTCATTTATCTCAGGTGCATAAGGTTCAACACAAACCAAGAAAGAATTTGAGTTGGGGACTTAGCAATATTTGGAGCAAGACATGAGAGTGTGATGCCAAGTGGTGCACCGAAAAGAGTCTGGTGCACCAGGCCGAGCACCAAGCGAACCAGCCACTCTCGGGTTTCTCCAAGGTGTGCTCAGCTATAATTCACCAGACTGTCCGGTGAGCCAACGGAGCAACGGTAACCTGACGCCAATGATCGTCTGCAAAAGGGAACAGTGCGCTGCAGAAGTCAGAGCAGAGAAGTCAGAACACACCGGACTGTCCGGTGCAGCTACAGGACAAGGGTTCCAACGGTCGACCGCTCCAAACCCCAACGGGCGCGGTGACGTGGCGCGCACCGAACAGTGAACAGTGGTTGTCCGGTGTGCCCATCGCCAGCAAAACCAGCCAACGGCTAGGAAGTGGTTGGAGGCTATAAATACCCCCAACCACCTCCTTTAATGACATCCAAGTTTTCTGAAGTTCCTATTCAATACAAGAGCAATAACATTCACTCCAAGACACATTCCAAAGATCAAATCCTCTCCAAGTCCCAAAATCAACTCAACCACTTAGTGATTTGAGAGAGAGAGTTTTGTGTTCATTTGTTGCTCTTGTTGCTTGGATTGCTTTATCCTTCCCACTCTTAATTCTCTAAAGTGCTTTATAAAGCTAGCAAGAGACACCTAAGTGTGTGGTGGTCCTTACGGGGTCTTAGTGACCCAATTGATTAAGGAGAAGGCTCATCTAGTCTAAGTGACCGTTTGAAAGAGGGAAAGGGTTGAAATAGACCCGACCTTTATGACCTCCTCAATGGGAACTAGGTTCTTTGGAACCGAACCTCGGTAAAACAAATCACGTGTTCACTCGCTTTGATCTTCGCTTGATTTGTTTGCCCTCTTTCCTCTCTCTAAAGTTTCCTTGTTAATGTTGATTTGAGTTTGCTCACAAACGTCATCCGCATTAATTGAGCAACTCATAGCAAGAGAAACAATCTTCCGCACTCGAATTTAATTCTAACGCTAACCTGTAAAGCCCAAAAATTTGTATAAGAATATATATATATATTATAAGTGGATGTTTTGGGATTATGGAACCTTTGGAGATTGTTTGGTTTTCTTTTCTTTTAGCATAATCAATTAATAGTATCAAATTAGTCAAGTAACCAATAAAGAAATATGTATCTCATGTTGATGTTTTTTATGCATTTCATTTGACTAAAGGGACCATAACTTAAATTTGACCATAAATTATAAATGGAAATATAAAACAGAAACTCAGTAAAAAGAAAGAAAATGATTTCTCCCATAATTGAATAATAGGAAGGAAAATAAATAAAAATATTAGTAGTATTGATATTCATTTTAAGATATATGTTAGATCGTTTTCTTTATGGAGATCATACAATATAAAACTATTGTTCCTGAAATAAATGTGGGAACTACACATTTAAAAGGCAATGGTAAATAGAATACTAAATAAAACATCTAAAATAGATATGATTTGATTCTCTCACTAGTATCCTTGTGATTGTGCATTATAATTTAGTTTAGAATTTAAACCTTATTTGAAGTCCCTTTGAAATTGGAGGGTTAAAAGAAATAAAAAAGGAAATAGGAAAAGAAAACATAAAAAGAAAGAAAAAGGCTCACCTAAACCTCACATGGGCCGAAATTTCCATCGGCGGCCCATCTCCCTTGATCCCGCTATCGGCCCACTTCGACCTGCGCGGCCCAAGCACCTGCCAATCCAGCCGTTCACTCGCGGTTGACTCGCTGCCGTGTGGGCCCACCTGGTCAGGCTCTTCTTCCACCCCAACTCCGTAACAAGATGCCGATCTCGCCGCTGGGACTTCGGCCGCTTGAAGCGGGTCGGTCAGCTCCCCTCCGATACGCCGGGGTCTAGGACTATATAAATAGGAGCTTCGCGACCTTCTCGTCCTCCATCCTAGGTGCTCCATCCGTGGGAATGGACTGACAGTGAGGAAGTGCGCTCGCCGCGGTGGTAGGTCGGTACCCCTATGTACGGTCCACGGTGTACGCCGGTGTCGTGCCCCAATATCCTAAACTAGGGGATTCGCGACGTCTTTAGGATAGTGCTCATGACCTTCTCGGGCAGGAATAACCTCCAGGGCGACCGGAATTCCTCAACGATGTGTGAACACTGCTGTGGTTCCGCCCTGCGTGGTGGGTGGGAGTCCCTGCGGCATAATCACTGGTAAGGTCTCCTCCCCCTTGCTCGCCGCATCCAGAACTATGTGTAGCACTTCTTGCGTTATGTATTTGTGTGCTCGGGTGTGGCGTCGCCCCTCTCCGGTGAGTACACCGCCGTGATGGCTCGGTGGCGCCACCTTGGGTCAGCCGATTGGGGAAGAAGCGCCTTGACCGTTGATCTGTTCGCCATTGGCTGGGATTAAAACATGCCTACCTATTCGAGCATTGAATGACAGCCGTTGATCGATTGATGGAGGGGTGGGAGGTGATCCTGGCATTTTAAAATCCAGGGCATTGATCTTAGATCCTAGGGCTCTGGATGCGTACCCCTTCATCATCTAATCTGGCCCCTTGATCAGTGATCGGGCAGCCGATCTAGTGATACCCTTCATGGCTATAATTTTGCGTAAGAACCCCCACGAAAGAAAGATATCAACCTGCGGTACTGCGACAATATAGTTTGAGTCTAGGTCACTTTTGCATTATTGCCCCTGGACTCTTGTGATATCTTGTGCGCAGTTCAGAAATCAGTAAAAATGATTTAAGAAATTGATTTTTAGTATATAAATAGTTCCAGAAACTCATTTAATTCATATAAAATTCATATTAAGTCCAAATTAATCAATTCCAGTTCCTATAAATTTGAAATATTATTGTTTATCAAATAGTGCCACTGTTTTGACATGAAAACCGCATTAAAATTTATCTCTTAATTAATCTTGTATCAAACACATGAAACCTTTGGAAATTCATAACTTAAAATCCATAACTCCAAAATTAATGATTCATGTTCCTGTGTTCTCATTTTAATGTATTTTGTATACATGTTTGGTGTGATGTTGATTTTGCCTATACCATGTTTGTCTGTATTGCTACGTTTAGCAGTGAGGACACGTGTCATCTGAAGAGCAAGTTGGTACCTGGAATCTCAAGTCCCAGGCAAGTTGTGCCCTTGATCACTTATTTTACCCAATCATGTTCTTATTAATCATAATGATTTGCATAGGTTAATTTTGATGGGTCCCAATAGGTTACCCTAGTTTGACTATCTTTATACCTTGTTCACCACTGAATTTTTGGGTAGTACCTGCTATTGCTTTATGTGGTTTTGGGTATAGACATACACAATATTCATGATTATACTTTTATTATCAGTTGTTATTTACTGTTCATGTTAAGATCATTATGTTAATTGAAACATGGAGCGACCACCCGGGAAAACAGTGCTACCACAAGGGTGGTATGGGACGCCCTTGGCTGACTAATTAGGAAGGCTAGTGGAGGACTACCTTACCCGAAAGGGGCAAGGGCAGTAGGGGAGTGGTCAGTGTAGGGAGGCCCTTGGGTTGATTTTGCTGCGATGGCAGTCAGGCGAGGGGTCCCTGCATTGGAGCTTCCTAGAAATTGTAGCGGGTTTTATGAAGCTAGTGGAACTTTGTAAAGGCCTCGTAGTGGTACCCTGCCTTGCTTCCTTGGTAGAGGTGTATGGGGTCTAATCAACCCTGTGGCAAATGGGTAACACGACTTGTGGTAAAGATGTGCAACCTCTACAGAGTGTAAAACTGGTATACTAGTCGTGCTCGCGGTCATGAGCAGCTCGGACCCTCACATGATTAATTTATGGAACTAAATTCAATTTGCCATATGCATTGCATTGAGGGTGTTGTTATAACTTTTGTTCTACTACTTAATTGGTTGGTATTCACTTATACTTAGTAATTGCTAATAAAATTTTGACCAACTTTAAAAGCAATGCTCATCTTCAACCATCCTCTTTGGTAAGCCTTACACTTTACATGAGCTCCCACCTTTGGTAAGTTCATGCACATTATTCCCCACAACTTGTTGAGCGATGAACTTATGTGAGCTCACTCTTGCTGTCTCACACCCCCACAGGTCAAGAATAGGTACCGCAGGATGAGGCACATGGAGGATGCTGTGATGAGTTTGTGAGTGGTCTAGGTCGTCGTCTCCTAGTCAACTTTAGGTTGCTGGATCGTGTATTCCTATGATGTAAATATTTATTTATTTTGTACAAAACCCCTATTATATAGTAAAGATGTGACATTCGTTTTGATAGTCTCCTAGAGGGGGGGGGGTGAATAGGGCGAAACTGAATTTTTCAAATATAAACACAACTACAAGCCGGGTTAGCATTAGTAATAAAGAAACGAGTCCGCGAGAGAGGCGCAAAACAAATCCCAAGCGAATAAGCAAGTGAGACACGGAGATTTGTTTTACCGAGGTTCGGTTCTTGCAAACCTACTCCCCGTTGAGGAGGCCACAAAGGCCGGGTCTCTTTCAACCCTTCCCTCTCTCAAACGATCCCACGGACCGAGTGAGCTTTCTCTTCTCAATCACTTGGAACACAAAGTTCCCACAAGGACCACCACAAGTTTGGTGTCTCTTGCCTCAATTTACAAGTGAGTTTGATTGCAAAGAAAGGATCAAGAAAGAAGAAAGCAATCCAAGCGCAAGAGCTCGAAAGAACACAAGCAAATCACTCTCTCTAGTCACTATGGCGTTGTGTGGAATTTGGAGAGGATTTGATCTCTTTGGTGTGTCTAGAATTGAATGCTAGAGCTCTTGTAGTGGTTGGGAAGTGGAAAACTTGGATACAATGAATGGTGGGGTGGTTGGGGTATTTATAGCCCCAACTACCAAAAGTGGCCGTTGGGAGGCTGTCTGAACGATGGCGCACCGGACAGTCCGGTTCCCCCTGCCACGTCAACACTGCCGTTGGATTCTGACTGTTGGAGCTTCTGACTTGTGGGCCCGCCTGGGTGTCCGGTGCACACCGGACAGGTACTGTTTGCTGTCCGGTGTGCCAGTATGGGCGCGCCTGACTTCTGTGCGCGCTGCGCGCGCATTTATTGCGCAGCAGGTATCCGTTGGCGCGGAGATGACCGTTGCTCAGGAGTCGCACCGGACAGTCCGGTGCACACCGGACAGTCCGGTGAATTATAGTGGACTAGCCGTTGGCGTTTTCCCGAAGCTGGCGAGTCCCTGAGGCCGCTCTCCTTTGGCGCACCGGACACTGTCCGGTGTACACCGGACAGTCCGGTGAATTATAGCGCGAGTGCTTCTGGAAATTCCCGAAGGTGACGAGTTTGAGCTGGAGTCCTCTGGTGCACCGGACACTGTCCGGTGGTGCACCGGACACTGTCCGGTGTACACCGGACAGTCCGGTGCTCCCAGACCAGAGGGCCTTCGGTTCCCACTTTGCTCCTTTGTTGAATCCAAAACTTGGTCTTTTTATTGGCTGAGTGTGAACCTTTTACACCTGTGTAATCTATACACTTGGGCAAACTTAGTTAGTCCAAATGTTTGTGTTGTGCAATTCAACCACCAAAATTAATTAGGGACTAGGTGTAAGCCTAATTCCCTTTCAATCTCCCCCTTTTTGGTGATTGATGCCAACACAAACCAAAGCAAATATAGAAGTGCATAATTGAACTTGTTTGCATAATGTAAGTGTAAAGGTTGCTTGGAATTGAGCCAATATAACTACTTACAAGATATGCATGGAATGTTTCTTACTTATAACATTTTGGACCTATGCTTGCACCACATGTTTTGTTTTTGCAAACTCTTTTGTAAATCCATTTCAAAGTTCTTTTGCAAATAGTCAAAGGTAATTGAATAAGATTTTGCAAAGCATTTTTTTTAAGATTTGAAATTTTCTCCCCCTGTTTCAAATGCTTTTCCTTAAATGAGATTCTCCTCTTAGTGTTCAAGAGGGTTTTGATATATCATTTTGAAATACTACTTTCTCCCCCTTTTGAACACAATAGGATACCAATTGAAAAAAAAATATTCAACACTGAGTTTTTGAAATTTGAAATAGGTGGTGGTGCGGTCCTTTTGCTTTGGGCTCATTTCTCCCCCTTTTTGGCATGAATCGCCAAAAACGGAATCATTAGAGCCCTCGAAGTGCTATCTTCCCCTTTGGTTATAAATAAATAAGTTAAGATTATACCAAAGACGAAGTCCGGTCCTTTTCTTGGTGCTCATGCTTTCTCCCCCAAGAATGGAGAGTGACTTGGAGCGTTGGCGAGGTATGAGTTACGGAGTGGAAGCCTTTGTCTTCGCCGAAGACTCCAATTCCCTTTCAATATACCTATGACTTGGTTTGAGATAGACTTGAAAACATATTAGTCATAGCACATGAAAGAGATATGATCAAAGGTATATAAATGAGCTATGTGTGCAATTTTTAGCAAAAGAAATTTCTAGAATCAAGAATATTTAGCTCATGCCTAAGTTTGTTAAAAGATTGTTCATCAAGCGGCTTGGTAAAGATATCGGCTAATTGGTCTTTAGTGTTAATATAAGAAATCTCGATATCTCCCTTTTGTTGGTGATCCCTTAAAAAGTGATACCGAATGGCTATGTGCTTAGTGCGGCTATGCTCGACGGGATTGTCGGCCATTTTGATTGCACTTTCATTATCACATAGCAAAGGGACTTTGGTCAATTTGTAACCGTAGTCCCGCAGGGTTTGCCTCATCCAAAGCAATTGCGCGCAACAATGACCTGCGGCAATATACTCGGCTTCGGCGGTGGAAAGAGCAACCGAATTTTGCTTCTTTGAAGCCCAAGACACCAAGGATCTTCCCAAGAACTGGCAAGTCCCCGATGTGCTCTTCCTATTGATTTTGCACCCCGCCCAATCGGCATCCGAATAACCAATTAAATCAAAAGTGGATCCCCTAGGATACCAAAGCCCAAACTTAGGAGTATAAGCCAAATATCTCAAGATTCGTTTCACGGCCGTAAGGTGAGCTTCCTTAGGGTCGGCTTGGAATCTTGCACACATGCATACGGAAAGCATAATATCCGGTCGAGATGCACATAAATAGAGTAAAGATCCTATCATCGACCGGTATACCTTTTGATCCACGGACTTACCTCCCGTGTCGAGGTCGAGATGCCCATTGGTTCCCATGGGTGTCTTGATGGGCTTGGCATCCTTCATCCCAAACTTGTTTAGAATGTCTTGAGTGTACTTCGTTTGGCTAATGAAGGTGCCCTCTTGGAGTTGCTTTACTTGAAATCCTAGGAAATACTTCAACTCCCCCATCATAGACATCTCGAACTTCTGTGTCATAATCCTACTAAACTCTTCACATGTAGACTCGTTAGTAGACCCAAATATAATATCATCAACATAAATTTGGCATACAAACAAGTCATTTTCAAGGGTTTTAGTAAAGAGTGTAGGATCGGCTTTTCCGACTTTGAATCCATTTGCAATAAGAAAATCTCTAAGGCATTCATACCATGCTCTTGGGGCTTGCTTGAGCCCATAAAGCGCCTTAGAGAGCTTATAGACATGATTAGGATACTCACTGTCTTCAAAGCCGGGAGGTTGCTCAACATAGACCTCTTCCTTGATTGGTCCATTGAGGAAGGCACTTTTCACGTCCATTTGATAAAGCTTAAAGCCATGGTAAGTAGCATAGGCTAATAATATGCGAATTGACTCAAGCCTAGCTACGGGTGCATAGGTTTCACCGAAATCCAAACCTTTGACTTGGGAGTATCCCTTGGCCACAAGTCGAGCTTTGTTCCTTGTCACCACACCATGCTCATCTTGCTTGTTGCGGAAGACCCATTTGGTCCCTACAACATTTTGGTTAGGACGTGGAACTAAATGCCATACCTCATTCCTAGTGAAGTTGTTGAGCTCCTCTTGCATTGCCACCACCCAATCCGAATCTTGGAGTGCTTCCTCTACCCTGTGTGGCTCAATAGAGGAAACAAACGAGTAATGTTCACAAAAATGTGCAACACGAGATCGAGTAGTTACCCCCTTATGAATGTCACCGAGGATGGTGTCGACGGGGTGATCTCGTTGGATTGCTTGGTGGACTCTTGGGTGTGGCGGTCTTTGCTCTTCATCCTCCTTGTCTTGATCATTTGCATCTCCCCCTTGATCTATGCCGTCATCTTGAGGTGGCTCATTTGATTGATCTTCTTCTTCATCAACTTGAGCTTCATCCTCATTTTGAGTCGGTGGAGATGCTTGCATGGAGGAGGATGGTTGATCTTGTGCATTTGGAGGCTCTTCAGATTCCTTAGGACACACATCCCCAATGGACATGTTCCTTAGCGCGATGCATGGAGCCTCTTCTTCACCTATCTCATCAAGATCAACTTGCTCTACTTGAGAGCCGTTAGTCTCATCAAACACAACGTCACATGAGACTTCAACTAGTCCAGTGGACTTGTTAAAGACCCTATATGCCCTTGTGTTTGAGTCATAACCAAGTAAAAAGCCTTCTACAGTCTTAGGAGCAAATTTAGATTTTCTACCTCTTTTAACAAGTATAAAGCATTTGCTACCAAAGACTCTGAAATATGAAATATTGGGCTTTTTACCGGTTAGGAGTTCGTATGATGTCTTCTTGAGGATTCGGTGTAGATATAATCGGTTGATGGCGTAGCAAGCGGTGTTGACCGCCTCGGCCCAAAACCGATCTGAAGTCTTGTACTCATCAAGCATGGTCCTTGCCATATCCAATAGAGTTCTATTCTTCCTCTCCACTACACCATTTTGTTGTGGAGTGTAGGGAGAAGAGAACTCATGCTTGATGCCCTCCTCCTCAAGGAAGCCTTCGATTTGAGAGTTCTTGAACTCCGTTCCGTTGTCGCTTCTAATTTTCTTGATCCTTAAGCCGAACTCATTTTGAGCCCGTCTTAAGAATCCCTTTAAGGTCTCTTGGGTTTGAGATTTTTCCTGTAAAAAGAATACCCAAGTGAAACGAGAATAATCATCCACAATAACTAGACAGTACTTACCCCCGCCGATGCTTATGTAAGCGATCGGGCCGAATAGATCCATGTGTAGGAGCTCTAGTGGCCTGTCGGTCGTCATTATGTTCTTATGCGGATGATGAGAGCCAACTTGCTTCCCTGCTTGGCATGCGCTACAAATCCTGTCTTTCTCAAAATGAACATTTGTTAGTCCTAAAATGTGTTCTCCCTTAAGAAGCTTGTGAAGATTCTTCATTCCAACATGGGCTAGTCGGCGGTGCCAGAGCCAACCCATGTTAGTCTTAGCAATTAAGCATGTGTCGAGTTCAGCTCTATCAAAATCTACTAAGTATAGCTGACCCTCTAACACACCCTTAAATGCTATTGAATCATCACTTCTTCTAAAGACAGTGACACCTATATCAGTGAAAAGACAGTTGTAGCCCATTTGACATAATTGTGAAACGGAAAGCAAATTGTAATCTAAAGAATCAACAAGAAAAACATTAGAAATGGAATGGTCAGGAGATATAGCTATTTTACCCAATCCTTTGACCAAACCTTGATTTCCATCCCCGAATGTGATCGCCCTTTGGGATCTTGGTTTTTCTCATATGAGGAGAACATCTTTTTCTCCCCAGTCATGTGGTTCGTGCACCCGCTGTCGAGTATCCAACTTGAGCCCCCGGATGCATAAACCTACAAAACAAGTTTAGTTCTTGACTTTAGGTACCCAAATGGTTTTGGGTCCTTTGGCATTAGACACAAGAACTTTGGGTACCCAAACACAAGTCTTTGACCCCTTGTGCTTGCCCCCAACATATTTGGCAACTACCTTGCCGGATTTGTTAGTTAAAACATAAGATGCATCAAAAGTTTTAAAAGAAATATTATGATCATTTGATGCACTAGGAGTTTTCTTTCTAGGCAACTTAGCATGGGTTGGTTGCCTAGAGCTAGATGTCTCACCCTTATACATAAGTGCATGATTAGGGCCAGAGTGAGACTTCCTAGAATGAATTCTCCTAATTTTGCTCTCAGGATAACCGGCAGGGTATAAAATGTAACCCTCGTTATCCTGAGGCATGGGAGCCTTGCCTTTAACAAAGTTGGACAATCTTTTAGGAGGGGCATTAAGTTTGACATTGTCTCCCCTTTGGAAGCCAATGCCATCCTTGATGCCCGGGCGTCTCCCATTATAAAGCATGCTACGAGCAAATTTAAATTTCTCATTTTCTATGTTGTGCTCGGTAATTTTAGCATCTAGTTTTGCTATGTGATCATTTTGTTGTTTAATTAGAGTCATATGATCATGAATAGCATTAATATCAACATCTCTACATCTAGTACAAATAGATACATGCTCAACAATAGATGTAGAGGGTTTGCAAGAATTAAGTTCAACAATCTTAGCATGAAGAATATCATTTTTATCTCTAAGATTGGAAATGGTAGTATTGCAAACATCTAGTTCTTTAGCCTTAGCAATTAAATTTTCATTTTCTACCTTAAGGCTAGCAAGAGAAATGTTTAATTCTTCAATCCTAGCAAGCAAATCATCATTATTATCTCTAGGATTGGGAATTGAAACATTACAAACATGAGAATCAACCTTAGCATTTAAACTAGCATTTTCATTCCTAAGGTTGTCAATCATCTCACGGCAAGTGCTTAGCTCACTAGATAACTTTTCACATTTCTCAATTTCAAGAGCATAAGCCCTTTTAACCTTAACATGCTTCTTATTTTCCTTAATGAGGAGGTCCTCTTGGGAATCCAAAAGGTCATCCTTTTCATGAATAGCACTAACCAATTCATTTAATTTCTCCTTTTGAGCTATGTTAAGGTTGCAAAAAGGGAACGTAAATTATCCTCCTCATCACTAGCATTATCATCACTAGAAGACTCATATTTAGTGGAGGAGTTAGATTTAACCTTCTTCCGTTTGTCGTCCTTTGCCATGAGGCACTTGTGGCCGACGTTGGGGAAGAGAAGTCCCTTGGTGACGGCGATGTTGGCGGCGTCCTCGTCGTCGGAGGAGTCGCTTGAGCTTTCGTCGGAATCCCATTCCCGACAAACATGGGCATCACCGCCCTTCTTCTTGTAGTACCTTTTCTTCTCCTTTCTTCTCCCCTTCTTGTCGTCGCCTCGGTCACTGTCACTTGATATAGGACATTTAGCAATAAAATGACCGGTCTTACCACATTTGTAGCAAACCTTCTTGGAGCGGGACTTGTAGTCTTTCCCCTCCTTTGTTTGAGGATTTGGCGGAAGCTCTTGATGACGAGCGCCATCTCCTCATTGTCAAGCTTGGAGGCGTCGATTGGTTGTCTACTTGGTGTAGACTCCTCCTTCTTTTCTTCCGTCGCCTTGAATGCGACGGGTTGAGCTTCGGATGTAGATGGATCATCAAGCTCGTTGATCTTCCTCGAGCCTTCGATCATGCACTCAAAACTTACAAAATGCCCGATTACTTCCTCGGGGGTCATTTTAGTATATCTAGGATTACCACGAATTAATTGGACTTGAGTGGGGTTAAGGAAAATGAGAGATCTTAGAATAACCTTAACCATTTCGTGGTCGTCCCACTTTATGCTCCCGAGGTTGCGCACTTGGTTCACCAAGGTCTTGAGCCGGTTGTACATGTGTTGTGGCTCCTCCCCTTTGCGAAGCCGGAATCGACCGAGCTCCCCCTCGATCGTTTCCCGCTTGGTGATCTTGGTGAGCTCGTCTCCCTCGTGCGCGGTTTTGAGCACATCCCAAACCTCCTTGGCGCTTTTCAACCCTTGCACTTTGTTATACTCCTCTCTACTTAAAGAGGCGAGGAGTATCGTTGTCGCTTGAGAGTTGAAGTGCTCGATTTGGGCCACCTCATCCTCATCATAGTCCTTATCCCCTACCGATGGTACCTGTGCACCAAACTCAACAACATCCCATATACTTTTGTGGAGTGAGGTTAGATGAAATCGCATTAAATCACTCCACCTAGCATAATCTTCACCATCAAAAGTTGGTGGTTTGCCTAATGGGACGGAAAGTAAAGGTGCATGTTTAGAAATGCGAGGGTAGTGTAGGGGGATCTTACTAAACTTCTTACGCTCTTGGCGTTTAGAAGTTACGGAGGGCGCGTCGGAGCCGGAGGTCGATGTTGATGAAGTGTCGGTCTCGTAGTAGACCACTTTCCTCATCCTCTTTTGTTTGTCCCCACTCCGATGCGGCTTGTGGGAAGAAGATTTTTCCTTCTTCTCTTTGTGGTGAGAAGAAGATTTCTTCTCCTTCCCTTTGTTGGAGGAGCTCTTCTTCTTCTCCCTCCGTTTGGTGCGGGACTCTTCCGATGAAGTGCTCCCGTTGCTTGTAGTGGGCTTTTCGCCGGTCTCCATCTCCTTCTTGGCGTGATCTCCCGACATCACTTCGAGCGGTTAGGCTCTAATGAAGCACCGGGCTCCGATACCAATTGATAGTCGCCTAGAGGGGGGGGGGGTGAATAGGGCGAAACTGAAATTTTCAAATATAAACACAACTACAAGCCGGGTTAGCGTTAGTAATAAAGAAACGAGTCCGCGAGAGAGGCGCAAAACAAATCCCAAGCGAATAAGCAAGTGAGACACGGAGATTTGTTTTACCGAGGTTTGGTTCTTGCAAACCTACTCCCCGTTGAGGAGGCCACAAAGGCCGGGTCTCTTTCAACCCTTCCCTCTCTCAAACGATCCCACGGACCGAGTGAGCTTTCTCTTCTCAATCACTTGGAACACAAAGTTCCCACAAGGACCACCACAAGTTTGGTGTCTCTTGCCTCAATTTACAAGTGAGTTTGATTGCAAAGAAAGGATCAAGAAAGAAGAAAGCAATCCAAGCGCAAGAGCTCGAAAGAACACAAGCAAATCACTCTCTCTAGTCACTATGGCGTTGTGTGGAATTTGGAGAGGATTTGATCTCTTTGGTGTGTCTAGAATTGAATGCTAGAGCTCTTGTAGTGGTTGGGAAGTGGAAAACTTGGATACAATGAATGGTGGGGTGGTTGGGGTATTTATAGCCCCAACTACCAAAAGTGGCCGTTGGGAGGCTGTCTGCACGATGGCGCACCGGACAGTCCGGTGCACACCGGACAGTCCGGTGCCCCCTGCCACGTCAACACTGCCGTTGGATTCTGACCGTTGGAGCTTCTGACTTGTGGGCCCGCCTGGGTGTCCGGTGCACACCGGACAGGTACTGTTTGCTATCCGGTGTGCCAGTATGGGCGCGCCTGACTTCTGCGCGCGCTGTGCGCGCATTTATTGCGCAGCAGGTATCCGTTGGCGCGGAGATGACCGTTGCTCCGGAGTCGCACCGGACAGTCCGGTGCACACCGGACAGTCCGGTGAATTATAGTGGACTAGCCGTTGGCGTTTTCCCGAAGCTGGCGAGTCCCTGAGGCCGCTCTCCTTTGGCGCACAGGACACTGTCCAGTGTACACCGGACAGTCCGGTGAATTATAGCGCGAGTGCTTCTGGAAATTCCCGAAGGTGACGAGTTTGAGCTGGAGTCCTCTGGTGCACCGGACACTGTCCGGTGTACACCGGACAGTCCGGTGCTCCCAGACTAGAGGGCCTTCGGTTCCCACTTTGCTCCTTTGTTGAATCCAAAACTTGGTCTTTTTATTGGCTGAGTGTGAACCTTTTACACCTGTGTAATCTATACACTTGGGCAAACTTAGTTAGTCCAAATGTTTGTGTTGTGCAATTCAACCACCAAAATTAATTAGGGACTAGGTGTAAGCCTAATTCCCTTTCACGTTTCTGTACCACTATTCATCATATGTGTGAGACTTGGTCCCAGCACACCTGGTGTTTATTTCGCGCCCGGGTCTTGGTGCCCCCAAAACTCGGGTGTGACATAACCTCGGCCTTAGTGTGTGTTTAAGTTTATAAATTTTAGGTTTTGCCTATTCACCACCCCCTCTAGGCGACTTTCAATTGGTATCAGAACCAATGCTTCATTAAGTGTCTAACAAACTCGAAGTGATGTCTGGATATCACGCCAAGAGGGAGATCGTCACCGGCGACAAGCCCATAGGGTCGAGAAGGACTCTATCAAGGGAGGCCGACAACAAATACAAGGAGGAATCCTCTTCCTCCATAAAGTCACATAGGAAAGGTGACAAGAAGAAAAAGAAAATGAAGAAAGTGGTCTACTACGAGACCGACTCTTCATCACCTTCCACATCCGGCGCCGAGTCTACAACTTCGACGCGCCACGAGCGTAAGAAATATAGTAAGATGTCTCTTCGCTATCCTCGCATTCCTAAACACGCTCCTCTACTTTCAGTACCCCTAGGCAAACCACCATATTTTGATGGTGAAGATTATTGTATGTGGAGTGATAAAATGAGGCACCATCTAACCTCACTCCATGAAAACATTTGGGGTATTGTTGAGTTTGGAGCGCAGGCACCATAGGTAGGCGACGAGGATTATGACTCCGACGAGGCCTCCCAAATTAGGCATTTTAATTCCCAACCAACTTCTATACTCCTCGACTCATTGTGTTGAGAGGAGTATAATAAGGTGCAAGGGTTGAAAAATGCCAAAGAAATTTGGGACGTCCTCAAAACAGCGCATGAAGGAGACAAGGTGACCAAAATCACCAAGCGGGAGACGATCGAGGGAGAGCTCGATCGATTTGTCCTCAACAAAGGAGAAGAGCCGCAAGCGATGTACAACTGGCTAAAAACAATGGTGAAAGTCGCCTAGAGAGGAGGTGAATAGGGCGAAACTGAAATTCTCAAAAATAATCACAACTACAAGCCGGGTTAGCGTTAGAAATATAACCGAGTCCGCAAGAGAGGGTGCAAAACAAATCGCAAGCGAATAAGGAGTGAGACACGAGGATTTGTTTTACCGAGGTTCGGTTCTTGCAAACCTACTCCCCGTTGAGGTGGTCACAAAGACCGGGTCTCTTTCAACCCTTTCCCTCTCTCAAACGGTCCCTCGGACCGAGTGAGCTTATCTTCTCAATCACTTGGAACACAAAGTTTCCACAAGGACCACCACAAGATTGGTGTCTCTTGCCTCAATTACAAGTGAGTTTGATCGCAATGAAGAATCAAAGAAAGAAGAAAGCAATCCAAGCACAAGAGCTCGAAAGAACACAAGCAAATCTCTCTCTCTAATCACTAGGGTGTTGTGTGGAGTTTGGAGAGGATTTGATCACTTGGGTGTGTCTAGAATTGAATGCTAGAGCTCTTGTAAGTAGTTGAAGTGGGAAAACTTGGATGTCTTGAATGTGGGGTGGTTGGGGGTATTTATAACCCCAACCACCAAACTAGCCGTTTGGGTGGAGGCTGTCTGTCGCATGGTGCACCGGACAGTCCGGTGCCCACCGGACATGTCCGGTGCGCCAGCCACGTCACCCGAACGTAAGGGTTCCGACCGTTGGAGCTCTGACTGCTGGGCCCGCCTGGATGTCCGGTGGCGCACCAGACATGCACTGTAGAGTGTCCGGTGTGCCACTTCGCGCGTGCCTGACTTCTGCGCGCTCTGGCGCGCATTTAATGCTTCTACAGGTGACCGTTGCCGCGAAGTAGCCGTTGCTCCGCTGGCTCACCGGACATGTCCGGTGAATTATAGCGGAGCGAATTCCCGAAGCTGGCGAGTTCCTGAGGCGCCCTTCCTTGGAGCACCGGATAGTCCGGTGAATTATAGCGGAGCGCCTCTGGATTTTCCCGAAGGTGAGGAGTTCAGCGTGAAGTCCCCTGGTGCACCAGACACTGTCCGGTGGCACACCGGACAGTCTGGTGCGCCAGACCAGGGCACACTTCGGTTATCCCTTTGCTCCTTTGTTGAACCTATTTCTTGGTCTTTTTATTGGCTAAGTGTGAACCTTTAGCACCTGTACAACTCATACACTAGAGAAAACTAGTTAGTCCAATTATTTGTGTTGGGCAATTCAACCACCAAAATCATTTAGGAAATAGGTGTAAGCCTAATTCCCTTTCAATCTCCCCCTTTTTGGTGATTGATGCCAACACAAACCAAAGCAAATATAGAAGTGCATAATTGAACTAGCTTGCATAATGTAAGTGCAAAGGTTGCTTGGAATTGAGCCAATATAAATACTTATAAGATATGCATGGATTGTTTTCTTCAATTTTTGACATTTTGGACCACGCTTGCACCACATGTTTTGTTTTTGCAAATTCTTTTGTAAATCCTCTTCAAAGTTCTTTTGCAAATAGTCAGAGGTAGATGAATAAGATTTTGCGAAGCATTTTCAATATTTGAAATTTTCTCCCTCTGTTTCAAATGCTTTTCCTTTGACTAAACAAAACTCCCCCTAAATAAAATTCTCCTCTTAGTGTTCAAGAGGGTTTTGATATATCAATTTTGAAATGCTACTTTCTCCCCCTTTTGAACACAATAAGATACCAATGTTAAATTTATCAAATGAGAATCATACCAATTGAAAAACTCTTTTTAAAATTAGGTGGTGGTGCGATCCTTTTGCTTTGGGCTATTATTTTCTTCCCCTTTGGCATGAATCGCCAAAAAACGGAGTCATTAAAGCCCTAGGAATTACTTTCTCCCCCTTTGGTCATAAATAAGTGAGTGAAGAATATACCAAAGTAGAAGAGTGATCTTTCCCCCAAAGATGGAGAGTTGCTCGGAGTGACGGCGAAGGATGAGTTACGGAGTGGAAGCCTTTGTCTTCGCCGAAGACTCCAATTTCCTTTCAATACACCTATGACTTGGTTTGAAATAGACTTGAGAACACATTAGTCATAGTATATGAAAGAGACATGATCAAAGGTATATAAATGATATATGTGTGCAAATCAACAAAAGAAGTTCCTAGAATCAAGAATATTTAGCTCATGCCTAAGTTTGTTAAAAGTTTGTTCATCAAGAGGCTTGGTAAAGATATCAGCTAATTGATCTTTAGTATTAATGTATGAAATCTCGATATCTCCCTTTTGTTGGTGATCCCTTAAAAAGTGATACCGAATGGCTATGTGTTTAGTGCGGCTATGTTCGACGGGATTATCCGCCATTTTGATTGCACTCTCATTATCACATAGAAGAGGAACTTTGGTTAATTTGTAACCATAGTCCCTAAGGGTTTGCCTCATCCAAAGTAGTTGCGCGCAACAATGGCCTGCGGCAATATACTCGGCTTCGGCGGTAGAAAGTGCAACGGAATTTTGCTTCTTTGAAGCCCAAGACACCAAGGATCTTCCCAAGAACTGGCAAGTCCCCGATGTGCTCTTTCTATTAATTTTACAACCCGCCCAATCGGCATCCGAATAACCAATTAAATCAAAAGTGGATCCTCTAGGATACCAAAGCCCAAACTTAGGAGTATAAACTAAATATCTCAAGATTCGTTTTACGGCCGTAAGGTGAGCTTCCTTAGGGTCGGCTTGGAATCTTGCACACATGCATACGGAAAGCATAATATCCGGTCGAGATGCACATAAATATAGCAAAGAGCCTATCATCGATCGGTATACCTTTTGATCTACGGATTTACCTCCCTCGTCGAGGTCGAGATGCCCATTGGTTCCCATGGGAGTCTTGATGGGTTTGGCATCCTTCATCCCAAACTTGTTTAGAATGTCTTGAGTATACTTCGTTTGGCTAATGAAGGTGCCCTCTTGGAGTTGCTTCACTTGAAATCCTAAGAAGTACTTCAACTCCCCCATCATAGACATCTCGAATTTCTGTGTCATGATCCTACTAAACTCTTCACATGTAGATTCATTAGTAGACCCAAATATAATATCATCAACATAAATTTGGCATACGAACAAATCATTTTCAAGTGTTTTGGTAAAGAGTGTAGGATCGGCCTTTCCGACTTTGAATCCATTTGAAATAAGGAAATCTCTAAGGCATTCATACCACGCTCTTGGGGTTTGCTTGAGCCCATAAAGCGCCTTAGAGAGCTTATAGACATGGTTAGGATACTCACTGTCTTCAAAGCCGGGAGGTTGCTCAACATAGACCTCTTCCTTGATTGGTCCATTGAGGAAGGCACTCTTCACATCCATTTGATAAAGCTTGAAGCCATGGTAAGTAGCATAGGCCAATAATATACGAACTGATTCAAGCCTAGCTACGGGTGTATAGGTTTCACCAAAATCTAAACCTTCGACTTGGGAGTATCCTTTGGCCACAAGTCGAGCTTTGTTCCTTGTCACCACACCATGCTCATCTTGCTTGTTGCGGAACACCCATTTGGTTCCTACAACATTTTGGTTAGGACGTGGAACTAAATGCCATACCTCATTCCTAGTGAAGTTGTTGAGCTACTCTTGCATTGCCACCACCCAATCCGAATCTTGAAGTGCTTCCTCTACCTTGTGTGGCTCAATAGAGGAAACAAACGAGTAATGTTCACAAAAATGTGCAACACGAGATCTAGTAGTTACCCCCTTATGAATGTCGCCGAGGATGGTGTCGACGGGGTGATCTCGTTGGATTGCTTGGTGGACTCTTGGGTGTGGCGGTCTTTGTTCTTCATCCTCCTTATCTTGATCATTTGCATCTCCCCCTTGATCATTGCCGTCATCTTGAGGTAGCTCATTTGCTTGATCTTCTCCTTCATCATTTTGAGCCTCATCCTCATTTTGAGTTGGTGGAGATGCTTGCGTGGAGGAGGATGGTTGATCTTGTGCACTTGGAGGCTCTTCGGATTCCTTAGGACACACATCCCTAATGGACATGTTCTTTAGTGCGATGCATGGAGCCTCTTCAATTCCTATCTCATCAAGATCAACTTGCTCTACTTGAGAGCCGTTAGTCTCATCAAACACAACGTCACAAGAAACTTCAACTTGTCCGGAGGACTTGTTAAAGACTCTATAAGCCCTTGTGTTTGAATCATATCCTAGTAAAAAGCCTTCTATAGTCTTAGGAGCTAATTTAGATTTTCTACCTCTTTTAACAAGAATAAAGCATTTGCTACCAAAGACTCTAAAATATGAAATATTGGGCTTTTTACCGGTAAGGAGTTCATATGATGTCTTCTTGAGGATTCGGTGTAGATACAACCGATTGATGGCGTAGCAAGCGGTGTTGACCGCCTCGGCCCAAAACCGATCCGAAGTCTTGTACTCATCAAGCATGGTTCTTGCCATGTCCAATAGAGTTCTATTCTTCCTCTCCACTACACCATTTTGTTGTGGCGTGTAGGGAGAAGAGAACTCATGCTTGATGCCCTCCTCCTCAAGGAAGCCTTCAATTTGAGAGTTCTTGAACTCCGTCCCGTTGTCGCTTCTAATTTTCTTGATCCTTAAGCCGAACTCATTTTGAGCCCGTCTCAAGAATCCTTTTAAGGTCTCTTGGGTGTGGGATTTTTCCTGCAAAAAGAACACCCAAGTGAAGCGAGAATAATCATCCACTATTACAAGACAATACTTACTCCCGCCGATGCTTATGTAAGCAATCGGGCCGAACAGATCCATGTGGAGTAGCTCAAGCGGCCTGTCGGTCGTCATAATGTTCTTGTGTGGATGATGGGTACCAACTTGCTTTCCTGCTTGGCATGCGCTACAAACCCTGTCTTTCTCAAAATGAACATTGGTTAGTCCTAAAATGTGCTCTCCCTTTAGAAGCTTATGAAGATTCTTCATCCCAACATGGGCTAGTCGGCGGTGCCAAAGCCAACCCATGTTAGTCTTAGCAATTAAGCAAGTGTCGAGTTTAGCTCTATCAAAATCTACCAAGTATAGCTGACCCTCCAACACTCCCTTAAATGCTATTGAATCATCACTTCTTCTAAAGACAGTGACACCTACATCAGTGAAAAGACAGTTGTAACCCATTTTGCATAATTGAGATACAGAAAGCAAATTGTAATCTAATGAATCTACAAGAAAAACATTGGAAATAGAATGGTCAGGAGATATAGCAATTTTACCCAATCCTTTGACCAAACCTTGGTTTCCATCCCCGAATGTGATCGCTCGTTGGGGATCTTGATTTTTCTCGTAGGAGGAGAACATCTTCTTCTCCCCTGTCATGTGGTTCGTGCACCCGCTGTCGATGATCCAGCTTGAGCCCCCAGATGCATAAACCTACAAAACAAGTTTAGTTCTTGACTTTAGGTACCCAAACGGTTTTGGGTCCTTTGGCATTAGAAACAAGAACTTTGGGTACCCAAACACAAGTCTTGGAGTCCTTGTGTTTGCCCCCAACAAACTTGGCAACTACCTTGCCGGATTTGTTAGTTAAAACATTTGATGCATCAAAAGTTTTGAATGAAATGTCATGATCATTTGATGCATTAGGAGTTCTCTTCTTAGGCAACTTAGCACGGGTTGGTTGCCTAGAACTAGATGTCTCACTCTTATACTTAAAAGCATGATTTGGGCCAGAGTGAGACTTCCTAGAGTGAATTCTCCTAATCTTGCTCTTGGGATAACCGGCAGGGTACAAGATATAACCCTCGTTATCCTGAGGCATGGGAGCCTTGCCCTTAACAAAATTAGACAATCTTTTAGGAGGGGCACTAATTTTGACATTGCCCCCCTGTTGGTAGCCAATGCCATCATTAATGCCAGGGCGTCTCCCTCTATAGAGCATGCTTCTAGCAAATTTAAAATTTTCATTTTCTAAGTCATGCTCGGCAATCTTAGCATCTAGTTTTGCTATATGATCATTTTGTTGTTTAATTAAAGCCATGTGATCATGAATAGCATTAACATCAACATCTCTACATCTAGTACAAATAGAAGTGTGCTCAACGGTAGATGTAGAGGGTTTGCAAGATTTTAATTCTACAACCTTAGCATGTAATATATCATTTTCACTTCTGAGGTTAGAGATAGTAATATTGCAAACATCAAAATCTTTAGCCTTAGCAAGCAATTTCTCATTTTCAATCCTAAGGCTAGCAAGAGAGACATTCAACTCATCAATCCTAGCAAGTAAATCAACATTATCATCTCTAGGATTGGAAGTTGAAACATTACAAACATGAGAATCAACCTTAGCAATTAATTTTGCATTTTCATTTCTAAGGTTGGCAATAGTGTCATGGCATGTGCTTAGCTCACTAGATAATTTCTCACATTTTTCTACTTCTAGAGCATAAGCATTCTTAACCTTAACATGCTTTTTATTTTCCTTAATTAGGAAGTCCTCTTGGGAATCCAAAAGGTCATCCTTCTCATGAATGGCACTAATTAATTCATTTAACTTTTCCTTTTGTTCCATGTTAAGGTTGGCAAAAAGGGTACGCAAATTATCTTCCTCATCACTAGCATTATCATCACTAGAAGATTCATATTTAGTGGAGGATTTTGATTTAACCTTCTTCCTTTTGCCGTCCTTTGCCATGAGGCACTTGTGGCCGACGTTGGGGAAGAGGAGGCCCTTGGTGACGGCGATGTTGGCGGCGTCCTCGTCGTCGGAGGAGTCGCTAGAGCTTTCGTCGGAGTCCCACTCACGACAAACATGGGCATCGCCGCCCTTCTTCTTGTAGTACCTCTTCTTCTCCTTTCTTCTCCCCTTCTTGTCGTCACCCCTGTCACTGTCACTAGAAATAGGACATTTAGCTATAAAGTGACCGGGCTTACCACATTTGTAGCAAACATTCTTGGAGCGGGGCTTGTAGTCTTTCCCCCTCCTTTGTTTGAGGATTTGGTGGAAGCTCTTGATGACGAGCGCCATTTCCTCGTTGTCGAGCTTGGAGGCGTCGATGGGTGTTCTACTCGGTGTAGACTCCTCCTTCTTCTCCTCCGTTGCCTTGAATGCGACTGGTTGTGCTTCGGACGTGGAGGGGCCGTCAAGCTCGTTGATCTTTCGTGAGCCCTTGATCATAAATTCAAAGCTCACAAAATTCCCGATTACTTCCTCGGGAGTCATTAGTGTATATCTTGGATTACCACGAATTATTTGTACTTGAGTAGGGTTAAGGAAAATAAGAGATCTTAGAATAACCTTAACCACCTCGTGGTCATACCACTTTTTGCTCCCGAGGTTGCGCACTTGATTCACCAAGGTCTTGAGCCGGTTGTACATATCTTGTGGCTCCTCCCCTTGGCGAAGACGGAAGCGACCGAGCTCCCCCTCGATCGTTTCCCGCTTGGTGATCTTGGTGAGTTCATCACCCTCGTGCGCGGTTTTGAGCACGTCCCAAACTTCCTTGGCGCTCTTCAATCCTTGCACCTTGTTGTACTCCTCCCTACTTAGAGAGGCGAGGAGTATTGTTGTGGCTTGGGAGTTGAAGTGCTCGATTTGGGCCACTTCATCCACATCATAGTCTTCATCCCCTACGGATGGTACCTGTACACCAAACTCAACAACATCCCATATACTTTTGTGGAGTGAGGTTAGATGAAATCGCATTAAATCACTCCACCTAGCATAATCTTCACCATCAAAAGTTGGAGGTTTGCCTAATGGGACGGAAAGTAAAGGTGTATGCTTAGTAATGCGAGGGTAGCGTAGGGGGATCTTACTAAACTTCTTGCGCTCATGGCGCTTAGAAGTTATGGAGGGCGCGTCGGAGCCGGATGTGGAAGGTGATGAAGTGTCGGTCTCGTAGTAGACCACCTTCCTCATCTTCTTTTTCTTGTCGCCACTCCGATGCGACTTGTGGGAGGAGGCCTTCTTCTCCTTCCCTTTCTTTTAGTTGTGGGACTCTTCCGATGAAGCCTTCCCGTGGCTTGTAGTGGGCTTTTCGCCGGTCTCCATCTCCTTCTTGGCGTGTTCTCCCGACATCACTTCGAGCGGTTAGGCTCTTAATGAAGCACCGGGCTCTGATACCAATTGAAAGTCGCCTAGAGGGGGGGTGAATAGGGCGAAACTGAAATTCTCAAAAATAATCACAACTACAAGCCGGGTTAGCGTTAGAAATATAATCGAGTCCGCAAGAGAGGGTGCAAAACAAATCGCAAGCGAATAAGGAGTGAGACATGATGATTTGTTTTACCGAGGTTCGGTTCTTGCAAACCTACTCCCCGTTGAGGTGGTCACAAAGACCGGGTCTCTTTCAACCCTTTCCCTCTCTCAAACGGTCCCTCGGACCGAGTGAGCTTATCTTCTCAATCACTTGGAACACAAAGTTCCCACAAGGACCACCACAAGATTGGTGTCTCTTGCCTCAATTACAAGTGAGTTTGATCGCAATGAAGAATCAAAGAAAGAAAAAAGCAATCCAAGCGCAAGAGCTCGAAAGAACACAAGCAAATTTCTCTGTCTAATCACTAGGGTGTTGTGTGGAGTTTGGAGAGGATTTGATCACTTGGGTGTGTCTAGAATTGAATGCTAGAGCTCTTGTAAGTAGTTGAAGTGGGAAAACTTGGATGTCTTGAATGTGGGGTGGTTGGGGGTATTTATAACCCCAACCACCAAACTAGCCGTTTGGGTGGAGGCTGTCTGTCGCATGGTGCACCGGACATGTCCGGTGCGCCAGCCACGTCACCCGAACGTAAGGGTTCCGACCGTTGGAGCTCTGACTGCTGGGCCCGCCTGGATGTCCGGTGGCGCACCGGACATGTACTGTAGAGTGTCCGGTGCGCCACTTCGCGCGTGCCTGACTTCTGCGCGCTCTGGCGCGCATATAATGCTTCTGTAGGTGACCGTTGCCGTGAAGTAGTCGTTGCTCCGCTGGCTCACCGGACAGTCTAGTGCACAGCGGACATGTCCGGTGAATTATAGCGGAGCGAATTCCCGAAGCTGGCGAGTTCCTGAGGCGCCATTCCTTGGAGCACCGGACACTGTCCGGTGTACACCGGACAGTCCGGTGAATTATAGCGAAGCGCCTCTGGATTTTCCCAAAGGTGAGGAGTTCAGCGTGAAGTCCCCTGGTGCATCGGACACTGTCCGGTGGCACACCGGACAGTCCGGTGCGCCAGACCAGGGCACACTTCGGTTATCCCTTTGCTCCTTTGTTGAACCTATTTCTTGGTCTTTTTATTGGCTAAGTGTGAACCTTTAGCACCTGTACAACTCATACACTAGAGCAAACTAGTTAGTCCAATTATTTGTGTTGGGCAATTCAACCACCAAAATCATTTAGGAAATAGGTGTAAGCCTAATTCCCTTTCAAATGGTCAATCAAGTGCGCAACCTCGAGAGCACAAAGTGGGATGACCATGAAATGGTCAAGGTTATTCTTAGATCCCTCGTTTTTCGTAATCCTACTCAAGTTCAATTAATTCGTGGGGATCCTAGATATAAACAGATGTCTCCCGAGGAGGTGATTGGCAAGTTTGTGTGATTTGAACTTATGATCAAAGAATCCAAATATATTATCAACTTGGAGCAAGGCACCACCTCTACAACCAAGGTGCAACCCGTTGCATTCAAAGCAACGGAAGAAAAGAAGGAGGAGTCTACACCAAGTAGACTTCCAATCGATGCCTCCAAGCTTGACAACGAGGAGATGGCTCTTTCCATCAAGAGCTTTCGGCAAATCCTCAAACAAAGGAAGGGGAAGGACTACAAGCTCCGTTCCAAGAGGGTTTGCTATAGGTGTGGTAAGTCCGGTCACTTTATAGCTAAATGTCCATATACAAGTGACAGTGACAGGGACAACGACAAGAAAGGGAAGAAGAAGATGGAAAAGAAGAATTACTACAAGAAGAAGGGTGGCGAGGCGCACATGGGGCGAGAATGGACTCCGACGAGAGCTCCACCGACTCCTCCGACGAGGACGCCGCCAACATCGCCATCAACAAAGGCCTCCTCTTCCCCAACGTCGGCCACAAGTGTCTCATGGCTAACGACGGCAAGAAGAAGAAGGTACATTCTAGAGATACCCCCAAATACACTACATTTGATGATGAGGGTAGCTCTAGTGATAATAATGATGATGATTTAATTTCTCTCTTTGCCAACCTTACCGTGGACCAAAATAAAAAATTAAATGAATTAATAGAAACCATTAACGAGAAGGATGATCTCTTGGAATGCCAAGAGGACTTGCTCGTTAAGGAAAATAAAAAGTTTGTTAAGTTGAAAAATGCTTATGCTCTAGAAGTAGAAAAATGTGAGAACTTATCTAAAGAGCTTTGCACTTGCAATGATTCAATTTCTTGTCTTAGAGATGAGAATGCTAATCTAAATGCTAAGATTGATGAATTGAATGTTTGCAAATAATCTACATCTACTGTCGAGCATGTCACCATTTGTACTAGATGTAGAGATATTAATGTTGAAGCTATTGATGATCACCTTGCCATGATTAAAGAACAAAATGATCACATAGCTAAATTAAATGCTAAAATTGCCGAGCATGAGCTAGAAAATGAAAATTTTAAATTTGCTAGAAGCATGCTCTATAATGGGAGACGCCCTGGCATCAAGGATGGCATTGGCTTTCAACAAGGGAGCCAAATCAACATCAAAATTGATGCCCCCAAGAAACTATCTAATTTTGTTAAGGGTAAGGCTCCCATGGTTCAGGATAGAGAGGGTTGCATTTTATATCGTAAGAACTATCCTGAACACAAGAGTAGGAAAATTCATACTAGAAAACCTCACAATGTTTCTCATCTTGCTTTTATGTATAAGAATGAGGCTTCTAGCTCTAGGCATTCCACTCATATCAAAATGCCTAAAAAGAAAATTTTTAATGCATCAAATGAGCATAACATTTCATTTAAAACTTTTGATGCTTCTTATGTGCTAACTAACAAATCAGGCAAAGTAGTTGCCAAATATGTTAGGGGCAAACACAAGAGTCCAAAGACTTGTGTTTGGGTACCCAAGGTGCTTGTTTCTAAGGTCAAAGGACCCAAGACCGTTTGGGTACCTTAGAACAAGGCCTAAATTTGTTTTGTAGGTTTATGCATCTGGTGGATCAAGTTGGATAATCGATAGCGGGTGCACAGTCCACATGATAGGGAGAAAAGGATGTTCTCCTCATATGAGAAAAATGAAGATCCCCAAAGAGCTATTACATTCGGGGATGGAAATCAAAGTTTGGTCAAAGGTTTGGGTAAAATTGCTATATCTCCTGACCATTCCATTTTCAATGTTTTTCTCGTAATTGTTTAGATTACAATTTGCTTTCTGTTTCTCAATTATGTAAAATGGGCTACAACTGTCTTTTTACTGATATAGGTGTTACTATCTTTATAAGAAATGATGATTCAATAGCATTTAAGGGAGTGTTAGATAGTTAGCTATATTTAGTTGATTTTAATGATAACAAGGCTGAACTAGACACTTGCTTAATTGCTAAGAATAATATGGGCTGGCTCTGGCATCGCCGACTTGCCCATGTTGGGATGAAGAATCTTTACAAGCTTCTAATGGGAGAACACATTTTAGGACTAACAAATGTTCATTTTGAGAAAGACAGGATTTGTAGCGCATGTCAAGCAGGAAAGCAAGTTGGAGTTCATCATCCACACAAGAACATCATGACTACCGACATGCCACTTGAGCTACTCCACATGGATCTATTCGGCCCGATAGCTTACATAAGCATCGGCAGGAGTAAGTATTGTCTTGTTATTGTGGATGACTATTCTCGCTTCACTTGGGTATTCTTTTTGCAGGAAAAATCTCAAACCCAAGAGACCTTAAAGAGATTCTTGAGACGGGCTCAAAATGAGTTCTGATTGAGAATCAAGAAGATTAGAAGCGACAATGGAACGGAGTTCAAGAATTCACAAATCGAAGGATTTCTTGAGGAGGAGGGCATCAAGCATGAGTTCTCTTCTCCCTACACACCTCAACAAAATGGTGTAGTGGAGAGGAAGAATAGAACTCTATTGGATATGGCAAGGACCATGCTTGATGAATACAAGACATCTGACCGATTTTGGGCGGAGGTGATTAACACCACCTGCTACTCCATCAACCGGTTATATCTTCACCGAATCCTCAAGAAAACATCATATGAACTCCTCACTGGTAAAAAGCCCAATGTTTCTTATTTTAGAGTCTTTGGGAGCAAATGCTTTATTCTTATTAAGAGAGGTAGAAATTCTAAATTTGCTCCTAAAGCAGTAGAAGGCTTTTTTACTTGGTTATGACTCAAACACAAGGGCATATAGAGTCTTCAACAAGTCCACTGGATTAGTTGAAGCTTCTTGTGATATTGTGTTTGATGAGACTAATGGCTCCCAAGTGGAGCAAGTTGATCTTGATGAACTAGATGATGAAGAGGCTCAGTGCGTCGCACTAAGGAACATGTCCATTGGGGATGTGTGTCCAAAAGAATTTGAAGAGCCTCCACAAGCACAAGATCAACCATCATCTTCCATACAAGCATCTCCACCAACTCAAGATGAGGAACTAGCTCAAGAAGAAGAGGATGAAGACCAAGATGATGAGCCACCATAAGAGGAGTACATTGATCAAGGGGGGAGATGAAGATGATCAAGACAAGGAAGATGATCAAGAAATTCGGGATCAAAGACCACCACACCCAAGAGTCCACCAAGCAATTCAAAGAGATCACCCTGTCAACTCAATACTCGGTGATATACACAAGGGGGTAACCACTAGATCTCGAGTTGCTCATTTTTGTGAACATTAGTCGTTTGTGTCCTCTATTGAGCCATACAGGATAGAGGATGCACTAAGAGTTCCGGATTGGGTGGTGGCAATGCAAGAGGACCTCAACAACTTCACGAGGAATGAGGTATGACATTTAGTTCCACGTCCTAACCAAAATGTTGTAGGTACCAAGTGGGTATTCCGCAACAAACATGATGAGCATGGTGTGGTGACAAGGAACAAAGCCCGAATTGTTGCCAAGGGATATTCACAAGTCGAAGGTTTGCATTTTGATGAAACCTATGCACTCGTAGCTAGGCTTGAGTCAATTCGTGTATTACTCGCCTATGCTACTTACCATGGCTTCAAGCTATATCAAATGGACGTGAAAAGTGCCTTCCTCAATGGCCCTATCAAGGAAGAGGTGTATGTTGAGCAACCTCCCGGCTTTGAAGATAGTGAGTACCCTAACCATGTGTATAAGATCTCAAAGGCGCTTTATGGGCTCAAGCAAGCCCCAAGAGCATGGTATGAATACCTGAGAGACTTTCTTATCACTAACAGCTTCAAAGTTGGACAAGCTGATTCTACTCTCTTCACTAAAACTATTGCAAAAGACTTGTTTATATGCCAAATTTATGTTGATGATATTATATTTGGGTCTACTAACAAGTCAACCTATGAAGAGTTTAGTAGGATTATGATACAGAAGTTCGAGATGTCTATGATGGGGAGTTGAAGTATTTCCTTGGATTTCAAGTCAAGCAACTCCAAGAGGGCACCTTCATCAGCCAAACTAAGTACATTCAAGACATACTTAAGAAGTTTGGAATGAAGAATGCCAAACCCATCAAGACACCCATGGGAACCAATGGGCATCTCGACCTCGACACGGGAGGTAAGTCCATAGATCAAAAGGTATACCGGTCGATGATAGGATCCTTACTCTATTTATGTGCTTCATGACCGGATATTATGCTTTCAGTATGCATGTGTGCAAGGTTCCAGGCAAATCCTAAGGAAGTCCACCTTAGGGTCGTGAAAAGAATCATGAGATACTTAGTTTACACTCCTAAGTTTGGGCTTTGGTACCCCAAGGGATCTACCTTTGATTTAGTTGGGTATTTCGATGTTGATTATGCTAGATGTAAAATAGACAGGCAGGGCACATCAGGGACTTGTCAGTTTCTAGGGAGATCCCTGGTGTCTTGGGCTTCAAAGAAACAAAACTCACTAGCTCTTTCAACTGCTGAAACCGAGTATATTGCTGCAGTCCATTGCTGTGCACAATTACTTTGAATGAGGCAAACACTTAGGGACTATGGCTACAAGTTGAGCAAAGTCCCTCTTCTATGTGATAATGAGAGTGCAATCTGCATGTGAGAGCACCTAGAGGGGGGGGTGAATAGGTGATCCTGTAAAATCAAACACTAAATGCCCACAAAATTGATTACAGAAATGTTAATGTGAGTTAAACAAGTTTTTATGAAGTGATCTTCTTGTGAACAAGACAATAGTAGAGAAAAGCAATCACAAGAGACACACGATTTTTATCCCGTGGTTCGGCCAAGTAACACTTGCCTACTTCCACGTTGTGGCATCCCAATGGACGAGGGTTGCACTCAACCCCTTTCAAGTGATCCAATGATCCACTTGAATACCACGGTCTTTTCTATTTTGAGTATTTTACCGTTTGCGAGGAATCTCCACTAGTTGGAGCCTCTCGCCCTTACAATATAGATCACAAAGAAAACACGAGAGTAAGGTTGGGAGAGCAACACACACAAGACTCAAATACGCAGCACAACCACGCACACAAGAGAAGACTTGAGCTCAAAGGATAACATAGGGAGTTCACAACTCGAATGAGGCTCAAATCACTAACATAATGAATCAAATGATGTGAGCGGAGTCTGGATGTCTTAGTATGCTTAGAGAATGCTTGGATGTGTGCTCCATGCGCCTAGGGGTCCCTTTTATAGCCCCAAGGCAGCTAGGAGCCGTTGGAGATCAATTTGGTAGGTCATTCTTGCCTTCTGTCGAGTGGTGCACCGAACAGTCCGGTGCACCACCGGACAACTACTGTTCATGTTCGTTGAGCGATCTTCTTCCATATCAGGCGCAACCGTCCATTGCTCCTCGGGGCTAGTTGGCGCACCGGACACTGTCTGGTGCACCCAGCCGACCGTTGGAGCGAGCCACGTGTCGCGCGCTGATTGCGCGGACGACCGTTGTCGCTGGCGCCGTTGGCTCACCGGACAGTCCGATGCACCACCGGTCAGTCCAGTGAATTTTAGCCATACGCCTCTGTCATTTTCCCGAGAGCAACCAGTTCACCGTCGGCCAGCCTGGCGCACCGAACACTGTCTGGTGCACCACCGAACAGTCCGGTGTGTCAGGCCCGAGCTGATGTTGGCTGCTCACAGCCAATCCTTTTCCAAATTTGTTTCTCTTTTCTCTGCACTGTTTCTAGCACTTGGACAAATATGTTAGTACTTAAAAACCAATTTACTGAGTCTAGAAAGATACCTCGTTATATGATTTGCAGTTCTTACTTATTTAGCACATAAGAACTTAATCAATATGTGTTGGACAATTAATCACCAAAACATTATAGAAATGGCCCATGGCCACATTTCCCTTTCAGCATGGCGGATAATCCCGTTGAACATAGCCACACTAAGCACATAGACATCCAGTATCACTTTCTGAGAGATCACCAACAAAAGGGGGTATCGAAATTGCTTAAGTTAGCACCCACAACCAATTAGCTGATATCTTTACCAAGCCACTAGATGAAAAGACTTTTAGCAAACTTAGGAATGATCTAAATATACTTGATTGTTGGAACTTTGATTGAAACATTGCACACATAGCTCAATTATACATCTTTGATCATGTCTCTTTCATTTGGTACAAATGCATATTTCTTATTTTTCTTGTGCCAAGGCTAAGACTAATGTGCTTTCAAGTGTATTTCAATGCTTAGTCTTAGATTGAAAGGAAAATAGAGTATTCGGCAAAGACAAGGCTTCCACTCCAACTCTGACGGTATCATTTATCCTTTGTCGTTACTCAGGAAAACTATCAATTGGTATGATCCTCACTCATATTTCTTTTACCAATGGGGTAGAAAGTATCAAGGGCTCTCAAGTTCTCCATTTTGGGCGATTAATGCCAAAGGGGGAGAAAGTATTAAGCCTAAAGCAAAAGGACCGCACCATCATTTTAAAATTTTCCAAAACTAAAAGAAGAAATTAGTGTTTATTTCAATTGGTATTTGAGTTAATCTCAAGATTTTCATTCGGTATCTCAAATTATCAATTGGTATCTCATTTAGTTCCAAATTTCTATTAGTATAAAAATTTCAATTGGTATAATTTCATTTGGTATTTATTTCAAAAAGGGAGAAATCATTTCAAAACCCTCTTGAAAGCTAAGG
Organism: Zea mays; assembly: GCF_902167145.1. Taxonomy (NCBI): domain Eukaryota; kingdom Viridiplantae; phylum Streptophyta; class Magnoliopsida; order Poales; family Poaceae; genus Zea; species Zea mays. Next base: position 169,898,361 of record NC_050100.1, on the reverse strand, counting down.
GGAGAATTTCTTCAGGGGGAGCTTTCATTTAGTGAAAGGAAAAGCATTTGAAATAGGGGGAGAAATTTCAAATCTTAAAAATGCTTCTTGCAATCATATTCTTATACCTTTGACTATATGCAAAAGAATTTGAAAATATTTTTCCAAAAGATTTGCAAAAACAAACAAGTGGTGCAAATGTGTTCCAAAATACTAAATAGAAGAAAGCAATCACGAATATTCTTAGACATATGTGTAAAGTCTTTCAATTGGTTTAAATCTAAGTAACCTATGCACATCTATCATAATTGCAAACTAGTTACATTTCTACACTCTATATTTGCTTTGGTTTGTGTTGGCATCAATCACCAAAAAGGGGGAGATTGAAAGGGAAATGGACCTAATCATTTCCTATAATCGATTTTAGTGGTTGACGTTCATCACAAACCACGTGGACTAACTAGTTTGCCTAGATGTCATTTATCTCAGGTGCATAAGGTTCAACACAAACAAAGAAAGAATTTGAGTTGGGGACTTAGCAATATTTGGAGCAAGACATGAGAGTGTGCTGCCAAGTGGCGCACCGGACAGTGTCCAGTGCACCAGGCCGAGCACTAAGCGAACCATCCACTCTCGGGTTTCTCCAAGGGGCGCTCCGCTATAATTCACTGGACTGTCCGGTGAGCCAACAGAGCAACAGTGACCTAACGCCAACGGTCGTATGCAAAAGGGAACAGTGCGCTGTAGAAGTCAGAGCAGAGAAGTTAGAGCACACCAGACTGTTCGGTGCAGCTACAGGACAAGGGTTCCAACGGTCGACCGCTCCAAATCCCAACGGGCGAGCTGACGTGGCGCACACCGGACAGTGAACAGTAAATGTCCGGTAAGCCACCGGACTGTCTGGTGTGCCCATTGCCAACAAAACCAGCCAACGGCTAGGAAGTGATTGGAGGCTATAAATACCCCCAACCACCTCCTTCAATGGCATCCAAGTTTTCTGAAGTTCCTATTCAATACAAGAGCAATAGCATTCACTCCAAAACACATTCCAAAGACCAAATCCTCTCCAAGTCCCAAAATCAACTCAACCACTTAGTGACTTGAGAGACAGAGTTTTGTGTTCATTTGTTGCTCTTGCTGCTTGGATTGCTTTCTCCTTCCCACTCTTAATTCTCTAAAGTGCTTTGTAAAGATAGCAAGAGACACCTAAGTGTATGGTGGTCTTTGCGAGGTCTTAGTGACCCAATTGATTGAGGAGAAGGCTCATCCGGCCTAAGTGATCGTTTGAGAGAGGGAAATGGTTGAAATAGACCCGGTCTTTGTGGCCTCCTCAACGGGGACTAGGTTCTTTGGAACCGGACCTCGGTAAAACAAATCACGTGTTCACTCGCTTTGATCCTCGCTTGATTTATTTGCCCTCTTTCCTCTCTCTAAAGTTTCCTTGCTAACGTTGATTTGAGTTTGCTCCCAAACGTCATCCTTGTATTAATTGAGCAACTCATAGCAAGAGAAACAATCTTCCGCACTCGAATTTAATTCTAACGCTAACCCCGGCCTTAGTGTGTGTTTAAGTTTATAAATTTTAGGTTCTGCCTATTCACCTCCCTCTAGGCGATTTTTAACCCCGTCGGAGAGGAGAGATCCTAGGCTGTGTCTTGGCATCAGCAGGCCACCCAAGGCGCCTCTAGTCGACGTAGAGCCAAAGAGAGGTAAAGATTTTAGGTGGAGGGAGGCTAAACTAGGCCTAAACTAGAGCTACTCCTAATGCATAGGTAAAAACGATAATTAGAGTTGATTGGATCGATTGTGTGGGGGTTCAACCGGCCGTAGGCCTTCATCTATATAAATGGAGAGGTCTGGACCCGTTACAAGTCGGTTCTCAAGTTAATTCCGCAGGTTTAGCTAACAAATCAAGCAAGAAATCTAGAACCCTAACTAATTTTGCGCACGCGCAGACAATCTGCGTCGCTACGGTGGACAGTCCAGATAGCGGACCGTCCGGCCTCTGGGCCGGACCATTCGCAAGGACATTTTTTGTGCTCAACAGGTACTAATATCATTAGTAGCGATTTGTGCCTTTAATCGATACTGGTGACTTAACATTAGTCTTAGTATAGTACTGACTAATGTTTTTTAAGGCGCTACAGTTAAACCGGTACTAACGCTTGAGTTAATAACGGTTCTAAAGCAACTGATATTGATGTTTTTAGACGGAAGAGCCCCGTTTTTCAGCCGTAAGAAATACATGCCGTCATGTTTGGGAGAAGCATGCATGCGTGACTAATACATTGTTATTTGTCCTTTTCTTTTGAGGAATAAAAAAAACTTATTTAGACAGTTTGTAATTACTTTGGGAAACACATGTCAATGGGCCCTAAAGAAGTACATGTTTGCATCTCCTCTTAAAATGATATATATATATATATAGTTTGTATATTTAGAATTCTGGGCTTCCAATAACTAGAGTAAGCCCTGACTCAACGGTGCCATCCGGTTCAGCCGCATCAGGTGCAGACCGCTATAAAAAGACCCCCAGGCCGCTAGGGATTAAGTTTTAGCGGGGTGGTGGTTCCATCGGAAGAGCGAGCGGCGGCGGTGGTTTCTTCGGGCGTGCGAGCGGCGGCGATCCTGGAGGCTAGCAGTTGTGGCGCGCCGATGCGGGCGACCGACGACGACGCTCCTATGGCGGACGGGCAAGCACCAACGGCGCTCCCTCACTACCGGAATTCGTGGCTTTGCCGAGTGCTCGGCGCTTTGCCGAGTGCTTTTTGTTGGGCACTCGGCAAAGAAACCTTTGCCGATTGCCGCACTCGGCAAAGTCTCGCTCTCGGTAACGAACGCGTTTGCCGAGAGCCGGACTCTCGGCAAACCTATATTTGTCGAGTGCTAAACACTCGGCGAATCCGGCGTTCGGCAAAAGGCTGTCAACAGCCGTCTACAACTGACGGCCATTAGATTTTGCCGAGCGCCGCGTGTTGACACTCGACAAAAAATATACTTTGCCGCGTGTGATCCGTCTAACACTCGGCAAAGAACTCTTTGCCGAGTGCTATTATTGGACACTCGGCAAAGTATATTTTTTATTGTTTTCTTTTCCTAACCAAACTTTTTGTGGGATGTTCCTACACTATGTAGACCTACATGTACCATTTTGGCACAATTATAAAAGTGTTTCCTATAACTATTGGATTTAGATTGTTTAATGGAATTTTCTTCGATAATTCAGATTTGAACTGCAAGTCACTCGAAACTTGGAAAACCGTGCATGCAAAAATGATATTCATGCTATTTAGCACAAGTTACGACCGAATTCAGGAAGGGACGGGAAACTTCGAGCACCAAGCTCACTAAACATGACCGTGAACTTGCCATCCAGCTGTTTAAAAATTGTATAAAATACAAACAAAGATAGAAAATCATGAAACTTGTCCACATGTCATGATATCATAAATAGAGGCTGTGATAAAAATTTGAGAATGTTTCGAGAAAGTTATGAGACAGTATATGTATAAACCTAAGAGAACTACACATGAAATCATAGAGTTTCATTGTAGTTCTCTTAGGTTTATACACATACTGTCTCACAACTTTCTTGAAACATTCTTAAATTTTTATTACAACCTCTATATATGATATCATGACATGTGGACAAGTTTCATGATTTTCTGACTCTGTTTGTGTTTTATACAATTTAACAGCTGGATGGCAAGTTCACAGTCATGTTTAGTGAGCTTGGTGCTCGAAGTTTCCGGTCCCTTCCTGAAATCGGTCGTAACTTGTGCTAAATAGTATGAATATTATTTTGGCATGCACGGTTTTCCAAGTTTCGAGTGACTTGCAGTTCAAATCTGAATTATCGGAGGAAAAATCCATTAAACGAACTAAATCCAATAGTTATAGGAAACACTTTTATAATTGTACCAAAATGGTACATGTAGGTCTACATAGTGTAGGAACATACCACAAAAAGTTTGGTTGCCAAAATAAAAAAATAAAAATATATACTTTGCCGAGTGCCAAGGGGATGATACTCGGCAAAGTAATATTTACCGAGTGTCAGACGGGAGACACTCAGCAAAGTATTTTCAAAAACCCTAAAATAGACCTTGGCCGAGTTGTCAGATGACACTCGGCAAAGACTTCTTTACCGATTGCCAGCTATAGGGCACTCGGCAAAGAATATTTTAAAATTTTAAAAAATCTTTGCCGAGTGCCAGATCGCAGGCACTCGGCAAAGAGGTTGAACTTAACAGGTCGAGCGACCTCTCCTTCTTCCTCTCTTCTCTCATTCTCACTCTATCTCACTCGTCGTCACCGCTGCCTACTCCCTCGCGTGCCGCCGCCTTCCCGCCTCCTCGCCTTCCCGCCGCCACCGCCTTCTCCCATCCTCGCGCGCTGCCGCCTTCCCGCGCGCCCACCTCCCCTGCGCCCTTGCACGCCGCCACCGCGCCCTTGCACGCCGCCTCCTTCTCCCATCCCCTCACGTCGCCGCATGCTCCCTTCCCCGCGTGCCCACCTCCCTCGCGCGCAGCCGCCTCCTCGCGCCCTTGCACGCTGTAACACCCCAGGTGTTACTTAGGGTTTTCACTCAAGGCTACACAAGTAAGCCCATCTTCACATGTGACTTAAGTTGGGAAAAATACACCAAAGTTGGAGCTCAAGATCCTAAGTAAGTGCAACCCATCTTAGAAGTCATACCTTGGCTTGTTATGCACATATAAGGGGGAGAATTGCCCAAACCCTAATTCAAACCCCTTTGGACAAGTGGAGCACTAGAAGTAAGTATGAACAAAAGGGTATGGAAACCACATGATCATGACTTGGGCCAATTATAAAAGATGTAGTACACTTAATACCCTACAAATGATAGTAAGAAAGTGACCCCAAAAAGAATTCAGAAAAAACCCCAAAAGGTTCACCAAAGGGTTGAGCACAAAAAAAATCAGAATTCTTCTAAGTCCAAAACCACCCCCTTTCCAAAGATCAAACATGTTCACCTTGATCCCAAACTTAAAACCACTTGGCCCAATTGACAAAGTGGCGCCAAAAAACCTCTAGAACACCCTGGAGAAGTTTGAACCCAACCCTAAGTCGTTTGACACGACTTGGCACAAGTTTTGTCTCGGTTTGGACAACTAGGACAAAGACAACTTCCCACCCCCATATATCTCTAACCCGACCACATCTCCCCTTGGAACTCACATGAACTAGGTAGCCCTAGGTACAGGGAAGAGATCTCTTGCAGGTCTTAGGGCAAGATTCGCATGTTTTGGCCGCTCAGCAGAGGGTAGAACACGAACAGAAGCAAAGAGCCACGTGTTCGACGCGCTTTGAGCTCGCCAGAGCACGCCCGACGCGCGCCCCTGCGCGCCCCGCGTCGCGCCAAAGCCGAGCCGGCGCCGTTGCCCACGCCCACGCCTATAAAGCCCCCATAGACGTCGACCGTACTCCTCCGCGCACGCTCGACCTCACCGGAGCCAGAGATCACCGACATTTGCCCTGCAAACGGCGTGCCTGCGGCCACCCGATCCCCCGCCACCGTAGACCGGCCAGCGGAGCCCTTCCCAGCCACGCCCGACCCTCAGAATAGACCGTGCATGCCTCGGTGAAGCTCCCCGAGCAAGGAATCAGACTTTGCCTCGCCGGAGAAGCCAGTCCACGGTCGCCGAACTTCACCCGACCGCCGGTGAACGTAGACCAGGTAAGTCTCTGCACCATTTTCCCATTCCCTGCGTGCATAGCTTCTACGTCATACCGTGGAGCTCATCGTGCCATTTAATTGGACTAGATCACTGTGGTTAGACCGGAACACTCGCCGTCGACGAGTTCACCCGCCTGCGCACGTGCACCGGTCGATTCCGGCCACCACCGCCGTCGAGCCGTACCTCGCTGTGACCGCCAGGACCTCCCGAAGCCAACCCCGCCCCTCGCCGGACCTCTCTCGCCGCCGGTAAGCCGTGCCGCCCTTTTCCTTTCCGCGGTTACTGTTTACATAAGGGGAGGGACCTCAGGGGAGAAGAAGAAAAGGGCAGGGGGTTTTGTGCGCTGTCAGTGACTCAAGGGAACAGTGGCGCAGGGGTAGAAATGAATGGATTGATTTAGAAAGAACCCAAGGTCTTCAGTGCAAAGTAGTTTTCCAGGAAACCTTTTTAAATATTCTGATTTAAATCCAAACAGAACTTGAAAAATTCATAACTTCAGTTTGGTTTACCCAAATCGAGTCAAACCAAATTTGCCAGATCCTAAATAATGTAAACTACTTAGGAAAAATATAAAACCCCTAAATGTTACAGAAAACTTTAAAGTTTTGATTTAAATGATTAACTGGTCAAAAGCTAAAAAAAATAAGGAAAACTAGCTACACTATTTGACTGGGGTTAAGAAAATTTCGAGAAGTACTTGATCACTTCCTAACATGTTCAAAAATAATAAACCCCTCTGTACACCCCTTTAAGGTAGAGCTTGCCATTTAAATCACTTTTTGCTTAAAGTAGAAGAAAATATAAAAGGTGGTTTAAATAAAGAACCAGGGAGCACCCACATTTTTGTTAGTTTAATTATTCAATATAGTTCACTAGAAAAATTGATTATACCCTTGTTTAGCACAGAAGAAATGAGATACCTTTTATTTTAGGAAAACAAGGAAAACTTAGAAAAACCCTAGAAAAATAACCCCAAAAATAAAACACCCCAAACCTTGGGATAACTAATGTTTTGTTATTAAGAACATAGTAAAAATATGAAATCTGTTGTTTGACATTTTTCAAATAACAAGATAGTAGTAAGTGCCTTTTTAACATTAAACTTTAGAAAATCACAACTAAATAACCACCAAATAACCTTCTGTGATTTTTGGCACAGAAGCATGTTATTACTTTTAGATACCAGCAAAAATAACCCTTAGGACAGAACCCACCCCTAGTTAAGAGTTGTAGTGCAAAGTGACCCCTTTGCCCCAACTTTTGTTATTTTTGTCCAGGGCATACTCTATTTATTCTGGACCTCAAATTTATAGGACAGACTACAGTGACAAAAAGTAACCTACTGTAATTTTTTCAGAATTTTTGGAAGGAGTTAAATCACTGTTGTAGTTCAAACCTACACTAGAATTCATAAATAGAAATTGAAAAAGGGGAATTAATAGTGGAGACTAATGTTACCCTGACTAAACTAGCAAAACCCCTTGAGTACCCACTAAAACATTCAAGGGTCATCCCAAGTATCATCCATTATGCTTAGGCAAGAGCCTCAAACCTAAATTGATAAGCCTAAAACCGTAAGAGCCTCTTATGACAAGGAAACCCTAAATGATTAACTAACTTAGTTTTCTGCGCTAAGGCATAATTGTTATTAAATTTTACATATCATAGCATGCATATATCTTATTCATTGCATTCGATAGATTGCAACCTCGCGGACGGAGAGTACGTCCTCGTGCCGGAGCAAGGAGTTGCTCAGGAGGTAGCCCCGGATCTAGCACCAGAGCCTGCCCTAGAGGATCTGCCTGCCCCAGCTTCGGAAGGCAAGCCCCAATTTTATGCATAACCTATTTATTATGCTATTCTACTACACTTAACGATTGTAGGATTGAATGTGCACTTAAGTGTAGGAGTTGTTTGAAACCATAGTTGCATGATCTCAGGAATCCTTTTGTGATGGATACTAGTATGTAGGTCGAGTAGCTGCTTTATTAATTAGGGATCTCGGTAGAAGTCGAGTGATTTTTCTAGCACTCGCGCGAGGTCAGGAATTGGTTGTATTCATTTTGATATCGTAATGATAATAGTCTGTGGACAACGGTCCATGGGGATGCGTTGTCTGCGAGACGGAAATTGGAATAAGGATTAAGGTGTGATACCATGTGTCAAGCATTTGAATGTACTAAGCACATGCCGAGAAATATGGTAAATTGGTAAGCCTAGTACCTGAGTGAACCTGGCAGTGGACATATCCCCTCACGCGACCTGAGACGTAGTCTCCCATTCCGGTTATGGTGGGTACAAGTGCGGTCACTGCACGACGGCAGTCGGGGTCAGTGAGGCATTGTACGCCAAGGCGGTGAGCCCTGATCTGCTGACGGGGAATCGATGGGGACGGTTGATGTGTGTGGGGACGGAGTGCCTCGCCACGTCGTGTGTTTAGGTTTACCTTGCAAGGTTTAAAAACTCGATTCGAATCGTCTACTTCTCGTAGCTAATTAGACTGCTTGATCCATGCTGCTACATTGAGTAACAAGTGGAAATGAGATGACTTGGCAAAAGTTGTTGATTGCTAAATGTTTGATACCATGTATGATTAGATAGGTATACATTTAGTCTTAAGAGAGTCACACTAAAACTTGACAAGGCTAAAACTTGATTTATAAACTCAGCTAGTGCTTTTGGCAACCAAACCCCTCAGCCAAACAGCCGCATGTCTAGAGGTAGAGGAGTAGACTCCTCACACCGGGTAAGTCTAGCTGAGTATTAGTATACTCAGCCTTGCTTGTGGCATAATTTTACAGGTTCTCTGGAGGACATGGTTGCTGGAGTGACTTGGCCGTCCATCTTGCCACCGGGATGGACTGTCGAGTGGGACCCTGCCTCGGCTGAGGAGGAACATGAGGAGTGATGGGATAGGCTTCCCTATCTCTCTGTTTATTTACCGTTAGTTTTATTCCGCTGCACTTCGAACAATGATGACTACTTTTGCTAAAACTCCGATGATGATGTAATAAGTTTAATACTCCTTAATGTATGGTTTTATGCTTTATTGTATTTGCTCTGTGACTCACCATCGAGTGAGACTGTGGTACTTGATCCTGTCAGTGGCCTCGTCGGACTAGATCCGAGGGATTGACGGGTTATTCACATTTAAGTGTGGTCTAGCCTCTAAGGCGGGACTTAGGCACTTAAGTTGGAATAATTCGGGCAGTTCCGCCATAGCTGGTATCGGAGCTCGTACCACCCCAGAGGAATCAATAAACTATAAATACCATCCTTTTTTTAAAAAATAAAACTTGGTAGAAACAAATGTTGGATAATCGTAGGACGATCAGGATAGACCTAGGACGTGGAGCCTTAGGATGATAGAGGGGTAGCTAGGTGGCTAATTGAGTAAGCCCTATAGTCTACTATAAGGGATGGGACTTTCTTCCTATTCCCTCTAAGTTGATGTGAGGTCGTTTAGGACGAGCATGCATGCATTCTTAATTAAACTATTTAATAATCGGGTAAGAACTTAAATATACAATGATGAAAAATTAAGTACCCCAGTACCATTGTCGTAGTTATAGAGAGGCTGAGTCGCGATCCCTTTTCATTTTATAATTCTTTTTCTTTTACTTACGCTTAACCGTACACAGATGACTTCTCACGGATCCTCGGATGAAGGGAATGCACAGTCCCACACTGACGGGCTTGCACGAGAGGGTTTCCCTTGTATCTTGTGGGAGGTACTTCAGGGAGCTGGTTACACGACGCCTCCCCAGTATGCGGTGCAGCTGTTCGAGAAGCACCGAGTGCCCCGCTGTAGGGTGAGGATGACCCTGGAGCCTCATCCCCTATAGCCAGGCTGGTGTTCGCTGGACTCTGAGTCTTTTGGATACAGGGCTGAGGGTACTATGGAGGCAATTGCTCTTCATGGACTGACCACCTTCTGCGGATTCCACCCCTTGGAGTTGTCCACTCACCCCATTGGTTTGTTCCCTGCGGAAAAGGAGGACGACCCAATGTGGAAGGATCGAGTGGAGCATGCCAAGGATATATGGGCTATCTACCCAGGCCAGACTGCTCACTTAACGGTGCGGTGCATGAATGCCCTGTATCGTCTGCAAGTGATGCGTGGAGAGGCAATGTCCCATCTGATGGCATTTTTGGAGGTGACCAAGATCACTTTGGATAACAGAGAGGAACTTGTGGTTGACTTGTCCACTGAGATGGTGGAAAAAGACCTACAAGTGGAACAATTGTCAAATGAGATCCAAGAGCTTGAGGAGCTAGTGGGAACGAGGGAGAACACCATCGAGGTTCTCGAGGATCAGCTTATCAACACTCAGCAGCAACTCGCAGAGGCTAACCAACATCTGGATATGCACCACCAGGAGATCCAGGACATGGAGGCCAACGAGGATGTCGACATCGAGGGAGGAGAGGAGCCTGCCTCCAGTTTGGACACTGCTGGCTCAGGGAGACCACCTTCCCCTGAGTCGAGCGTTGCCTCGTTTGCTCACTAGGTCGTCGAGATAGAGTTAGAAGCCTGTGACGATAGAACTCCTCGAAGCTAGCTTAGCTTTTGCACCCTTGGGGTACTAGGCTAGATAGAGTTGAGTCTTTTGAGTTACTGATGTAATCATGACAAACTCTTTTGGAAGCATGGATGATGAATGATGCCAGTTTTAAATTTAAGAAGAAAAGTTTATGCCATGTGGGATCTTTTATAATTATGCAAAAATATATTGGTTGTACCCTTTTGACTCTTTCACCACGATTGAACCTTGAACCTCAGAAATGTTGTATTGAGAATATACATGATTTTTCAGATGGCAGGAAGAGCGCGTCGTGGTCAGAATGAGCGCGTTCCTCCACCACCGCCACCGCCTCCTACTCTGCAAGAGTTGATGGCTCAACAGAACGAGATCTTGCGACAGCTAGCTCAGCGTCAGCCACCACCTCAGCACTATGGTGGTGGTGATCATCAGCGTCACCCCGCAGCAGCCACTTATCAGGAGTTCCTCAGTACCCAACCACCATTGTTCACCAGGGCAGAGGACCCCCTTGATGCTGATGTATGGCTGAGAGTAGTGGAATCCAAATTCCCGCTACTCCATGGGGTTTGTTCAGAGATGACTAAGGTCAGGTTCACCACCCAGCAGCTTCATGGACCCGCGCGGACATGGTGGGACCACTTTCTTGCTATGCAGCCAGTTGACCGTGAGGTGGAATGGAGAGAATTCAAGGCAGCTTTTAGGGGGCACCATATACCAACAGGCATTATGGACCGCAAGCTCAACGAATTTCTGGCACTCACTCAAGGGAACCGGACAGTGTTACAGTATGCTCAGGCCTTCAATGACCTGTGCCAGTATGCCGGATATCATCCAGACACCGACGAGAAGAAGAGGGACAGGTTCAGGAGGGGGCTCAGCACTAAGCTCCGTGACCGTCTCAACACAGTCAGGGCCAACAGCTATAATGAGTTAGTCAACATGGCCATTTCTCAGGAGGACTGTATCACAGCTCGTCAGGCAGAAAAGAAGCGGAAGACCCCTATGGCAGGACCTTCAGCTCAGCCATAACGCTTCAGGATTGTATCTGACACTCAGAATAGAGGACCTCAGCAGCAGTAAGGACGTTGGGTGATCCGACCACAGCAGCAGCAGCAGCAGGCACCCAACCGCACCCAGTTTCTAGTTCAGAGGAACAATCAGCCACAACAGCAGCAGTACCGTCAGGTCAATGACAACAGGTGTTTCACTTGTGGTAACACCGGACATTATGCCAAGAATTGCCCCAGAAAACAGCAGCGGCAGGGACAGAATGCCAACCAGAACCAAGGCAAGAGGCAGAGGTGCAAGTGAGGCAAGGCAGGCTGAACTTCACCACCATGGCTGACATTCCAGAGGGAGCACCCGTCATGACTGGTATCTTTTCAGTTTTGAATTATCCTGCAATTATTCTTTTTGATTCTGGTGCATCACATAGTTTTATCAGTGCAAAATTTAGTGTCAAATGTCAGCTACCTTTCCATCACACCAATGGGGGTATTACAATTTCAACACCAGGAGGCAGGGTTGCCACCTACCAAATCAGCAAGAATGTGCCTATAAAGTCTGGTAGTTTGATAATCAAAACCAACCTCCTCATTTTGGGTTTGGATAGTGTGGATATCATATTGGGAACTGACTGGTTAACCAAACATCAGGCCATGATGGATATTGCGGCAAGGGCCATTGAGGTGCACTCGCCCACTTGTGGTGAAACCACATTATATTTGCCCGACCAGGGTTGTACCCGTTCTTGTGCCTTCGTTATGATAGAGTCCCCAGTTGAGAGGATCCCAGTGGTCTGTGACTACCCAGATGTTTTTCCGGACGAATTGCCAGGGATGCCACCCGATAGGGACATAGAGTTTGTGATTGAATTGCAGCCTGGGACTGCTCCTATATCCAAGAGACCTTATAGGATGCCTCCAGCGGAATTGGCAGAATTGAAAAAGCAACTGCAAGAGTTGTTGGACAAGGGGTTCATTCGCCCAAGTACTTCACCATGGGGATGTCCGGTCTTATTTGTGAAGAAAAAGGATGAGAGTTTGAGAATGTGTGTTGATTACCGCCCTCTCAATGCGGTGACCATCAAGAACAAATACCCACTGCCCCGCATTGATGTTTTGTTTGATCAGTTGGTGGGAGCCAAAGTGTTCTCCAAGATAGACCTTCGCTCGGGCTACCATCAGATCAAGATCCGTGCCAGTGATATTTCGAAGACGGCTTTCTCTACCAGATATGGGCTCTATGAGTTTTTGGTGATGTCTTTTGGGCTGACCAATGCCCCGGCTTATTTCATGTATCTAATGAACTCAGTATTCATGCCAGAGCTAGACAAATTTGTGGTGGTTTTCATTGATGATATCCTGGTCTATTCCAAGAATGAAGACGAGCATACTGAGCATCTACACATCGTGCTTCAGCGACTGCGCGATCATCGTCTTTATGCTAAGTTGTCTAAGTGTGATTTCTGGCTAAGGGAAATTAAATTCTTGGGTCACACAATTTCTCAGGATGGGATATCAGTTGATCCTGAGAAGGTACAAGAAGTAATGGATTGGAAACCTCCTACCATAGTGAGACAGATTCGGAGTTTTCTGGGATTGGCAGGGTATTATCGACAATTTATTCCGGATTTCTCCAGAATTGCCAAGCCAATGACTGAACTGTTGAAGAAAGGAGTCAAATATGATTGGAGCCAGAAGTGTGAGGATGCCTTTTGTCACACCCGGGTTTTGGGGCACCAAGACCCGGGCGCAAACATAATCACCAGGTGTGCTGGGACCAAGTCTCACATATATGATGAATCATGGCACAAGATCGAATGTCACATCTTTACTATATAATAGGAGTTCTATACAAAATAAATAATTACATTATAAGGAGACAACGGTCCAGCAACCCAAAGTTGACTGGGAGACGACGGCCTAGACCACTCACGAACTCATCACAACATCCTCCATGCGCCTCATCCTGCGGTACCTGTTCTTGACCTGTGGGGGGTGTGAGACAGCAAGAGTGAGCTCACATACGTTCATCGCTCAACAAGTTGTGGGGAATAATGTGCATGAACTCGCCAAAGGTGGGAGCTCACGTGAAGTGTAAGGCTTACCAAAGAGGATGGTTAGAGCTGAGCATTGCTTTTAAAGTTGGTCAAAATTTTATTAGCAATTACTAAGTATAAGTAAATACCAGCCCAATTAAGTAGTAGAACAAAAGTAACAACCTCACCTGCGATGCAATGCATATGACAAATTGAGTTTAAGTTCCATAATTTAATCATGTGAGTGTTCGAGCTGCTCATGACCGTGAGCACGGCTAGTATACCAGTTTTACACTCTGCAGAGGTTGCACATCTTTACCCACGAGTCATGTTACCCATCTGCCAAGAGACGGTCAATCCCATACACCTCTACCGAGGAGGCGAGGCAGGGTAACACTACGAGGCCTTTATAAAGTTCCACTAGCTTTAGAAAACCCGCTACAGTTTATAGGAAGCTCTAGTGCAGGAGTCCCTCGACTGACTGCCATCGCAGCAAAATCAACCAAGGACCTCCCTACACTGATCACTCCCCTACTGCCCTTGCCCCTTTTGGGTAAGGTAATCATCCACTAGCTTTCCTAGTTAATCAGCCAAGGGCGTCCATAAACCCTTGTGGTAGCACTATTTTCCCGGGTGGTTCTCCATGTTCCAATTAACATAATGATCTTAACATGAACAATAAATAACAACTAATAACAAAAGTATAATCATGAATAGTGTAATCTTCATACCCAAAACCACATAAAGCAATAGCAGGTACTACCCAAAAAGTTTAGTGGAATCAAGGTATAAAGATAATCAAACTAGGATAACCTGTTGGGTCCCATCAAAATTAACCTATGCAGATCATTATAATTAATCAGAACATGACTGGGTAAAAAGAAGTGATCAAGAGCATAACTTGCCTGGGACTTGAGGTTCCAGGTACTAGGATGATCTTCAGATGACACGTGTCCTCACTGCTAAACGTAGCAATACAGACAAACATGTATAGGCAAAATTAACATTACACCAAACATAAGAATAAACTGTGTAATAATAATCTACGCGAAGCTATGAGATCGCGGGCTCAAGAATTGCTAAATTCGAAGCTACGGTTATAAAGTTATGATTTTCTGAAGGTTTATGTGATTAAACAGAAAAACTAGGTTCTAGGTTGATTATTATAAATCACGTGAGAAAGATATTCCTAATAAACCATTAATTTAATTTTAACCCAAGTTATAACTTGATTAGAAAACATATTTAAGTCAAATTACAACTAGGAAGTGAAAATTTTACTTTAATTTTAAATTAAAGAAGTTACTCCAATGAGTAAACAAATTAATTATTTAAAACATGTTTCATTATAAAATAAGGTTACCAAAGTGTAGATAATTTTATTAAGAAGCTAACACAACTTGAACGGACTAAAAAGGAGTTAACATGAGCAAGATATGGATTTTCTTAGCTTTTGTGCATATTTGTATCAATTTTGTGCCTAAAAACAAACCCCATGGGCTAAAACGCAAAGTCTTCATTTAATTTTACTTTCTTTATACTGAAAATGGACGGTGGGTTTATTACCTTAAATCTCGAGGGCTCTTATGTAAAGTTGGCTCGGCTGCCTAACCCCGCGCACATCACAACCGTTATATTATAGATCAACGGTACATACTCAACCAACGAAGAGGTAAGCGCCCAGTCTAATCGTAACCGTCCCTGGCCAGACCAACGGCCTATATTTTAAATAACCGTGATCACACCAGGTCCGTCCGATCGGAACCAACCGCACAGATCAAACCAGCGAAGGGGTGTACGCAGCGTTCAATCTGAGCCGTCCACCAGAAATCAACGTTTCTCCCATCGTCTTCCTTCTCAGCCCTCAGCAGCAGTGGCCCGCGCGACACACCTGGCGGCGCGGCACTCCACGGCGAACATCCAGTCGATCCCGAAGCAGGAGGAGAACTGCCGGAGCGAGCGATTGCGTTGCCCGAGATCTTCCACGACGACATGTTCGCCCACACGGTTCCGGCGACCGAACGCCCTACCCTATTTTCTCTCTTCTTGCATCTCTCTCTCCTCCACGCGACCACCAGGGAGAGCGGCTACACAGCCTCGGCCGGCTTCGTACCCGAATGGCGCGAGGCCGTCAACCCTCCACGCGCGCCGATCGCAACCACGAGCCACAGCCCCAACGCCATCGCAAGCCCATGACGGCGGATCACCAACCGTTCTCTCTCTTCTCTCGGTCGCTCTGCCTAGAAGATGATGGAGACTGAGCTGGGAGGCAAAGGAATCGCGACCCGATGGTTATATAGGGACAGGGGGTGGTTAATGAACGGGTTCGCGATCCGGATGCAATGAGGACGAATCCCACCAGACTCCGGCGATTGCGCGCTCTGTTGCAACAAGTTCACGGAGACGGTGCCGCGGTCAAGGTGGGTCCACGCGTCAGTGCAGATACCCAGCCAAGCGGCCGCGGCGGACGACATGCGGAGAACTCGATCAGACGATGTAGTTTATATACGCCAAGGGGCTTAAGCTAGTATCGTAACCCCCCTCCGATTTATCTGGCGTCCGTTACAATTTTGTTGCAAGCCCGGCTTCGAGAAGTCCCTGATGCAGATGTTGTCCCACTTGCCAGAGATAATGCGCGTACAGGAGAGCCCACCCGTCATTTCCTCCATACGATAAACAGAACAATGGCTGATTTGGTTGCTAGCTTGATGTCATGCTTACGTCATGCGCAGCAAGGGAAATAAAGAAAGGAATAAAACTACGGGTCGTACGTGTATGCGGTTGGCTGGGCCTAAGTTAAGTACATATTCTCCTCTTCCTACTTCATTTAATCCTTTCATTTCTATTTTCATTTGTGATTTCCATTTTCAATCTTCAAATTAGAATTAAATTCAGATTTCAATTTTGCATCTATATGCAATATCCAAAATATACAGCATATATTAATTATTTTGTTCATTTTCACAAATTGCTCAAATATATAGTGCACACACAAAATAATTTGTTTTAGTCGAACACCCTTACAAATGCATAGTCCAATTAAAGGCACACTTAAAATTCAATGTTTTCTTACTACTTATGTAATAGCACATAATCTCCATAAAATACTTTAGTTTAAATATTTAGAAATATTTTGAAAGTATAATTTATATGAGACTCTTTTTTTCTATTTCCCTCACTATGAAATTTTATTAATTTTTTTTGGAAGAATTTTACCAAAATCCCAAAATTAGGATTTTGGGTGCTACACCTTTCATACACTGAGGCAACACTTGACAACAGCACCAGTGCTAGCTCAACCTGATAACACCAAGCCCTTTGAAGTTTATTGTGATGCTTCCGGTACTGGATTGGGATGTGTCTTAATGCAAGACAACAGAGTAATTGCTTATGCCTCCCGAGCACTTAGACCCCATGAGCAGAACTACCCCACACATGATCTGGAACTAGCAGCTGTAGTTCATGCTCTCAAGATATGGAGACATTACTTGATGGGAGCTCACTGTAACATTTACACTGATCATAAGAGTCTCAAAATACATTTTCACACTCAAGCGGATCTTAATATGAGGCAGAGGAGATGGTTAGAGCTAATCAAGGACTATGATTTGGAGGTGCATTACCATCCTGGCAAGGCAAATGTTGTGGCAGATGCCTTAAGCAGGAAGGCCCAGTGCAATTGTATGAATATGGATGCAAGAATCACCACCCTATGTGATGAGTTGTGCAAGTTGAAAATAGAAGTCATTTCCTCCGGTGCATTGAATTATATCTCAGTGGAGCCCACCTTACAAGAGCAAATAGTCATGGCACAGATTGGTGACAAGGGTGTTCAGTTCATTAAGGAAATGATCAAGCAGAAAGCTGAAAATACAAATGCTTTCGTCAGGACAGCAAAGGAATCCTATGGTTTGGAGACCGATTGGTTGTTCCCAAGAACCCTGAGCTCAGAAAGAAGATATTGGATGAAGCTCACCTTTCAAAATTCTCCATGCACCCCGGCAGTAACAAGATGTATCATGATCTCAGATCTTAATACTGGTGGACCAGAATGAAAAGGGAAATTGCCAAGTATATATCCGAATGTGACACCTGCCAGAGAATCAAGGCCAGTCATTTGAAGATAGCAGGCCCTTTGCAACCCCTTCCCATACCATCTTGGAAATGGGAGGACATTTGTATGGATTTTATCGTGGGATTGCCCAATACCTCCCGGCACCATGATTCCATTTGGGTCATTGTGGACAGATTGACCAAGACAGCTCATTTCTTGCCGGTACACACCACCCACAGGACGGAGAAGTATGCAGAAATCTACATTGACCAGGTAGTTCGCTTGCATGGAATACCAAGGACTATAGTATCGCACAGAGGAGCACCATTCGTGGCACGATTTTGGGAGCAATTACAAGAATCACTTGGGACCCGTGTAATAAGAAGCTCAGCATACCATCCTCAAACAGACGGCCAGACAGAAAGGGTAAATCAGATTTTGGAAGACATGTTGAGGGCATGTGTGCTACACTATGGAAAGGATTGGGACAAGTGTCTTTCATTGGCAGAATTCTCCTATAATAACAACTACCAGTCCAGTTTGAAGATGGCACCTTTTGAGGCCTTATATGGGAGAAGGTGTAGGACCCCGCTGAATTGGTCACAAGCGGGAGAGAGGGAAATATTTGGACCAGACTTGGTACGTGAAGTAGAGGAAAAGGTCAGAGTTATTAAGAAGAACCTAGAAGCTGCTCAGGCCAGGCAAAAGAGCTATCATGACAAGAGAAGGAAGCCTCTACAGTTTGGAGTGGGAGATCAGGTTTATCTTAAAGTGTCACCCGCCAAAGGTGTCCAGAGATTTGGAATCAAGAGCAAGTTAGCTCCTCGCTACATTGGACCCTATGAGATCAAGGAAACTTGTGGACCTGTAGCATATCAATTGAAGTTGCCACCCCACATGTCAGCTGTTCATGATGTGTTCCATGTATCTCAGCTGCGGAAATGTGTCCGCTTACCCACTGAAGTATTACCTGAACCAGAAATTGAGATAGAACCAGACTTGTCTTATCAAGAGCACCCCATCAAGGTATTGGATCAGAAGGAGAGATCAACGCGGGCAAATTCGATCAAAATGTATAAGGTTCAATGGAGTCATCACCATTCAGTAGAAGAAGCTACGTGGGAGACTAAGGATTTTCTACGTTTTCGTTTCCCCGACTTTCTGCCCAAAGAAGTCGGTACGTAACCCAAAACCCCACCCCACCTGCCCTTTGAATTCAAATATAAGAAAAACTTAGGTGTTAAAGGTAGTGTAAGTTTTGGAAATGACTCAAAAAGGACTTCCTTCTGAAGTCGCAAAGAGAATGACATTCGAAGAGCAGTTAACTGGAGAAACTTGGATAAAGGAAGAAACCACACACTCGCACACCTTCATGGCACTCCTCCAAAGGACTCTACCTAAAATCTCGGGACGAGATTCCTTTAAGGGAGGACGGCTGTAACACCCCAGGTGTTACTTAGGGTTTTCACTCAAGACTACACAAGTAAGCCCATCTTCACATGTGACTTAAGTTGGGAAAAGTACACCAAAGTTGGAGCTCAAGATCCTAAGTAAGTGCAAACCATCTTAGAAGTCATACCTTGGCTTGTTATGCACATATAAGGGGAGAATTGCCCAAACCCTAATTCAAACCCCTTTGGACAAGTGGAGCACTAGAAGTAAGTATGAATAAAAGGGTATGGAAACCACATGATCATGACTTGGGCCAATTATAAAAGATGTAGTACACTTAATACCCTACAAATGATAGTAAGAAAGTGACCCCAAAAAGAATTCAGAAAAACCCCAAAAGGTTCACCAAAGGGTTGAGCACAAAAGAAAAATCAGAATTCTTCTAAGTCCAAAACCACCCCCTTTCCAAAGATCAAACATGTTCACCTTGATCCCAAACTTAAAACCACTTGGCCCAATTGACAAAGTGGCGCCAAAATACCTCTAGAACACACTGGAGAAGTTTGAACCCAACCCTAAGTCGTTTGACACGACTTGTCACAAGTTTTGTCTCGGTTTGGACAGCTAGGACAAAGACAACTTCCCACCCCCATATCTCTCTAACCCGACCACATCTCCCCTTGGAACTCACATGAACTAGGTAGCCCTAGGTACAGGGAAGAGATCTCTCGCAGGTCTTAGGGCAAGATTCGCACGTTTTGGCCGCTCAGCAGAGGGTAGAACACGAACAGAAGCAAAGAGCCACGTGTTCGACGCGCTCTAAGCTCGCGAGAGCACGCCCGACGCGCGCGCCCGCATGCCCCGCGTCGCGCCAAATCCGAGCCGGCGCCATTGCCCACGCCTATAAAGCCCCCATAGACGTCGACCGTACTCCTCCGCGCACACTCGACCTCACCGGAGCCAAAGATCACCGGCGTTTGCCCTGCAAACGACGTGCCCGCGGCCACCCGATCCCCCGCCACCGTAGACCAGCCAGCGGAGCCCTTCCCAGCCATGCCCGACCCTCGGAATAGACCGTGCATGCCTCGGTGAAGCTCCCCGAGTAAGGAATCGGACTTTGCCTCGCTGGAGAAGCCAGTCCACGGTCGCTGGACTTCACCCGACCGCCGGTGAACGTAGACCGGGTAAGTCTCTGCACCATTTTCCGATTCCCTGTGCGCATAGCTTCTACGTCATCCCGTGGAGCTCATCGTGTCGTTTAATTGGACTAGATCGCCGTGGTTAGGCCAGAACACTCGTCGTCGACGAGTTCACCTGCCTGCGCACGTGGACCGGTCGATTCCGGCCACCACCGCCGTTGAGCCGTACCTCGCTGTGACCGCCAGGACCTCCCGAAGCCAACCCTGTCCCTCGCCGGACCTCTCTCATCGTCGGTAAGCCGCGCCACCCTTTTCCTTTCTGCGGTTACTATTTACATAAGGGGAGGGACCTCAGGGGAGAAGAAGAAAAGGCCAGGGGGTTTTGTGCGCTGTCAGTGACTCAAGGGAATAGTGGCGCAGGGGTAGAAATGAATGGATTGATTTAGAAAGAACCCAGGGTCTTCGGTGCAAAGTAGTTTTCCAGGAAACCTTTTCAAATATTCTGATTTAAATCCAAACAGAACTTGAAAAATTCATAACTTCAGTTTGGTTTACCCAAATCGTGTCAAACCAAATTTGCCAGATCCTAAATAATGTAAACTACTTAGGAAAAATATAAAACCCCTAAGTGTTACAGAAAACTTTAAAATTTTGATTTAAATGATTAACTGGTCAAAAGCTAAAAGAAATAAGGAAAAATAGCTACAGTATTTGACTGGGGTTAAGAAAATTTAGAGAAGTACTTGATCACTTCCTAACATGTTCAAAAATAATAAACCCCTCTGTACACCCCTTTAAGGTAGAGTTTGCCATTTAAATCACTTTTTGCTTAAAGTAGAAGAAAATATAAAAGGTGGTTTAAATAAAGAACCAGGGAACACCCACATTTTTGTTAGTTTACTTATTCAGTATAGTTCACTAGAAAAATTGATTATACCCTTGTTTAGTACAGAAGAAATGAGATACCTTTTATTTTAGGAAAACAAGGAAAACTTAGAAAAACCCTAGAAAAATAACCCCAAGGAGAAAACACCCCAAACCTTGGGATAACTAATGTTTTGTTATTAAGAACATAGGAAAAATATGAAATCTGTTGTTTGACATTTTTCAAATAACAAGATAGTAGTAAGTGCCTTTTTAACATTAAACTTTAGAAAATCACAACTAAATAACCACCAAATAACCTTCTGTGATTTTTGGCACATAAGCATGTTATTACTTTTAGATACCAGCAAAAATGACCTTTAGGACAGAACCCACACCTAGTTAAGAGTTGTAGTGCAAAGTGACCCCTTTGCCCCAACTTTTGTTATTTTTGTCCAGGGCATACTCTATTTATTCTGGACCTCAAATTTATAGGACAGACTACAGTGACAAGTAGTAACCCACTGTAATTTCTTTAGAATTTTTGGATGGAGTTAAATCACTGTTGTAGTTCAAACCTACACTAGAATTCATAAATAGAAATTGAAAAAGGGGAATTAATAGTGGAGACTAATGTTACCCTGACTAAACCAGCAAAACCCCTTGAGTACCCACTAAAACATTCAAGGGGCATCACAAGTATTAATCCATTATGCTTAGGCAAGAGCCTCAAACCTAAATTGATAAGCCTAAAACCCTAAGAGCCTCTTATGACAAGGAAACCCTAAATGATTAACTAACTTAGTTTTCTGCGCTAAGGCATAATTGTTATTAAATTTTACATATCATAGCATGCATATATCTTATTCATTGCATTCGATAGATTGCAACCTCGCGGACGGAGAGTACGTCCTCGTGCCGGAGCAAGGAGTTGCTCAGGAGGTAGCCCCGGATCTAGCACCAGAGCCTGCCCCAGACGATCTGCCTGCCCTAGCTTTGGAAGGCAAGCCCCGGTTTTATGCATAACCTATTTATTATGCTATTCTACTACACTTAATGATTGTAGGATTGAATGTGCACTTAAGTGTAGGAGTTGTTTGAAACCCTAGTTGCATGATCTCAAGAATCCTTTTGTGATGGATACTAGTATGCTAGGTCGAGTAGCTGCTTTATTAATTAGGGATCTCGGTAGAAGTTGAGTGATTTTTCTAGCACTCGTGCGAGGTCAGGAATTGGTTGTATTCATTTTGATATCGTAATGATAATAGTCTGTGGACAACGGTCCATGGGGATGCGTTGTCTGCGAGACGGGAATTGGAATAAGGAATAAGGTGTGGTACTGTGTGTCAAGCGTTTGAATGTACTAAGCACATGCTGAGAAATATGGTAAATCGGTAAGCCTAGTACCTGAGTGAACCTGGCAGTGGACATATCCCCTCACGCGACCTGAGATGTAGTCTCCCATTCCGGTTATGGTGGGTACAAGTGCGGTCACTACATGATGGCAGTCGGGGTCAGTGAGGCATTGTGCGCCAAGGCGGTGAGCCCTGATCTGCTGACGGGGAATCGATGGGGACGGTTGATGTGTGTGGGGACGGAGTGCCTCGCCACATCGTGTGTTTAGGTTTACCTTGCAAGGTTTAAAAACTCGATTCGAATCGTCTGTTTCTCGCAACTAATGAGACCGCTTGATCCATGCTGCTACATTGAGTAACAAGTGGAAATGAGATGACTTGGCAAAAGTTGTTGATTGCTAAATGTTTGATATCATGTATGATTAGATAGGTATACATTTAGTCTTAAGAGAGTCACACTAAAACTTGACAAGGCTAAAACTTGATTTATAAACTCAGCTAGTGCTTTTGGCAACCAAACCCCTCAGCCAAACAGCTGCATGTCTAGAGGTAGAGGAGTAGACTCCTCACACCGGGTAAGTCTAGCTGAGTATTAGTATACTCAGCCTTGCTTGTGGCATAATTTTACAGGTTCTCTGGAGGACATGGTTGCTAGAGTGACTTGGCCGTCCATCTTGCCACCGGGATGGACTGTCGAGTGGGACCCTGCCTCGGCTGAGGAGGAACATGAGGAGTGATGGGATAGGCTTCCCCATCTCTCTGTTTATTTACCGTTAGTTTTATTTCGCTGCACTTCGAACAATGATGACTACTTTTGCTAAAACTCCGATGATGATGTAATAAGTTTAATACTCCTTAATGTATGGTTTTATGCTTTATTGTATTTGCTCTGTGACTCACCATCGAGTGAGACTGTGGTACTTGATCCTGTCAGTGGCCTCGTCGGACTAGATCCGAGGGATTGACGGGTTATTCCCATTTAAGTGTGGTCTAGCCTCTAAGGAAGGACTTAGACACTTAAGTTGGAATAATTCGGGCAGTTCCGCCACACATGCCGCCGCCGCGCCCGCCTACTCGGCCATCTCCCTCACCACCGTCCCGCCAACCACGTCGCCTCGGCAACCGCCATCGGGCTGTCCCGATCTCCGCCCGGCCGCCAAATTCGTCGACCCGTCTATTTCTGCTACAAGGTATAAATTTTTAGTCATATGTTTTTTGTTATTTGTTGAGAATTAACTTGTATTAATTAATAAACAATATTATTTATCATGCTTTCATTTGAGCAAACACATGTTTATATTAATGTAATCAAAGAAGACATGTTTATATTAATGTAATCAAAGGAGACCTGGCCACACATCATGTATTGATGTCTCATGGATTGAATATATATAGATGTGATTGCCGACCATCGTGTCGTTGAATTATGCGTGGATGTCAGCCATCGTGCTGATACTTTTATTTGCAGGATTTCGAAACCTCCCCGTGCAGGGGAGGTGCTGCCAAAATTTTCTATTGTTAGGCTTCTGTTAGAGGATGGAGGACCATGAGTGGATGTACACGGGCCGTAGAGGAAGGAACGATGTCACCCCTGAATGGATAAGAAAGACCGATGATTTCGTGGAACGGGCATATGGCGAAGCTGCTAAAGGAGTGAGTCTAGTCCCATGCCCGTGCAGCAAATGTGCCAATCGGAAAACAAAACCAAAGAAGACCATGGTAGAACATATTTGGAAGAATGGATTTACGTCGGGCTATACTCGGTAGATCTTTCATGGTGAAGCGCATCGTACAAGAGAGGAGGTGCTGAGACAACGTGTCGAGGATTATGATGCCGATGCGGGGGTAGCGGATATGTTGAACGACTATCACGATGCACAGTACGACGGAGGCTGTACGGATGACGAACCAGAGCTGACTGCAAAGGCGTTCTACGACATGTTTGACGCGGCACAGAAGCCCCTTCACGGCCAGACAAAGGTTTCTCAACTGGATGCCATTGGGCGTGTAATGGCGTTCAAGTCGCGGTACAGCATGAGTCGAGACGCATTCGATGGCTTGTTGACGATTATTGGGAGCCTATTTTCGGATGATCACATTCTGCCAAAGAGCATGTACGAGGCACAGAAACTCCTTCGTGCACTCAAGATGACGTATGAGGAGATATATGCTTGTCCGAAGGGCTGCGTGCTACTCCCTCCGTTTCTTTTTATTTGTCGCTGGATAGTGCAAAATTGCACTATCCAGCGACAAATAAAAAGAAACGGAGGGAGTATTTAGGAAAGAATACGCAGAGGCAAAGTACTGTCCCAAGTGTAAATCGTCTAGGTTCATGGAGGTAGACTCTGGTGATGGACAGAAGAGGCAGCTCGACATCCCCTTTACAATCCTACGGCACCTTCCGTTCATACCGAGGATCCAATGTCTATACATGACCGAGGAATCCATGAAACAAATGACATGGCACAAAAATGGAAAACAATACAATCCTGACAAGATGGTGCACGTATCCGATGGTGAAGCATGGAAACACTTTGATGCCATTCATCGTCAGAAAGCCGAAGAGGCTCGTAATGTACGTGTTGCGCTGGCCACAGATGGGTTCAATCCCTAAGGAATGAGAGCTGCCCCATACACATGTTGGCCCGTGTTTGTTATCCCAATCAATCTCCCCCCTGGTGTGTGCTTTCAAAGGCAGAATATATTCATGTCGTTGATAATTCCCGGACACCCGGGGAATAAAATGGGCGTGTACATGGAGCCTTTGATCGATGAATTGGTACGTGCCTGGGAGGAAGGGATATGGACGTACGACCGATATACGAAGACAAACTTCAGAATGCATGTTTGGTACCAGTACTCCATGCATGACCTACCGGTGTATGGGCTATTCTGCGCCTGGAGTGTTCACGGTAAGTTCCCATGCCCAGTTTGCAAGGAAGCTCTTAAGTTCATTTGGTTGAAAAAGGGTGGCAAATATTCGTCCTTCGATAAACATCGACAATTTCTCCCTCCTGACAATCCATTCCGCCTAGACATCAAGAACTTTACGAAAGGTGTCGTAGTGACAGACCGCCCACCTGCAACGATGACTGGTGCCGAAATTCGTCAACAGATAGATGGGCTCGTGGCCAATATAGAAGGTGGTTTTGTGGGATATGGTGAGCAGCATATGTGGACACATAAGTCGGGCTTGACTCGGCTCCCCTATTATGACGACCTACTCCTTCCACACAACATTGACGTGATGCACACTGAAAAGAATGTTGCCGAGGCACTTTGGGCAACAATTATGGACATTCCTGATAAATCAAAGGATAACGTAAAGGCAAGAGTGGATCTGGCAGCGTTATGTGATAGACCAAACCAAGAGATGAAGCCGCCAAGTGTTGGAAAGACATGGAGAAGGCCTAAGGCCGATTTCGTCCTAAACAGGGCCCAGAGGAAGGAAGTACTTCAGTGGATCAAGATGTTGATGTTCCCTGATGGGTATGCAACTAACCTGAGTAGGGGGTGAACTTATCTACTCTGCGAGTCTTAGGGATGAAGAGTCATGACTTCCACATATGGATTGAACGGATTCTTCCTGTGATGGTTCGAGGCTATGTCCCTGAGCATGTCTGGTTAGCGCTTTCAGAGTTGAGCTATTTCTTCCGTCAGCTTTGTGCAAAAGAGTTATCTTGGACCGTGGTTGCAGACTTGGAAAGATTGGCACCCGTGTTACTGTGTAAGCTTGAGAAGATATTTCCACCCGGCTTCTTCAATCCAATGCAGCATTTGATTCTTCATCTCCCTGATGAGGCACGAATGGGGGGCCTGTGCAGGGACGTTGGTGCTATCCAATCGAGAGATGTCTAAAGACTATTCAAAAGAAATGTAGAAATAAATGCGAAATCAAGGCTTCCATTGCAGAGGCAGACATTCTAGAGGAGGTGCCAAACTTCACAACAACTTACTATGGTGACAAACTGCCGAGCGTGCATAATCCAACCCCTCGTTACAATGATGGCGACAATGAATCGAACCTCACCATATTTTGAGGCCAACTCGGAAGCGTAAGTGGCTCGACCACCAATACCCTGACACATGAAGAGTGGCGGCATATCATGCTATATGTATTGACCCAACTCCACAGGAATATGACACTCTTCTTAGAAAGGGTGCGAGAAATGGATTGCCCGATTTCATTTCCTGGTTCAAACATAAGGTACGTGCTTAGTTTGTCAAAGATATCCGTCTATGAACTCAATTTAGCGTCTTTTAACTTGTGAATACTTGCAGGGCCAAATAGATCCGTCTATGAGTGTCGAGTTGAGACAAGTAGCCAACGGCTTTGCTTATAGGATCAAGAAATATTCTGGGTATGACGTCAATGGATACCGTTTTCGCACAACAAACTACGACCAAAGTCAGCCCAATCGGAAAACAACGTGTTCTGGAGTCTTTACGCCCGGCCTTGACGATGTCGATTATTTTGGACAAATCAAAGAAATATATGAGCTCAATTTTTATGGTTCCAAACTTCTTACTCCAGTGATATTCAAATGTCATTGGTTTGACCCTCAAGTGACGAGACAGACACATTCTAATCTTGGGATAGTCGAAATTCAACAAGATTCCACCTTACCAGGAGATGATGTCTATATCGTGGCCCAACAGGCCACACAAGTGTATTATCTCCCATATGCGTGCCAAACGAAAGAACATCTTAAGGGTTGGGATGTTGTGTATAAGGTATCGCCGCACGGGAGATTACCTGTTCCTAACGATGAAGATTATAACCTAGACCCGGACACATATGATGGAGAGTTCTTCCAAGAAGATGGACTAGAAGGGCGATTTGAGATAGACTTAACTGAAGCTATCAGAATGGACGTAGATATTAAAATGGTTGTTGATGAGGAGGATGATGAGGTGCCAAATGAGAATGACTTAGTAATCCTTGAAGGCAATGACATTAATGACGAACTAGCGCCTTGAGATGGTGTTGACTATGAAATGGTTGATAGTGATGATGAGAGTTATGATCCGGCTAACCCCGACACATATGAAGATTATTTTTAATCGATGTAATGCTATATGACTTTTTATTTCGCACCTGTTTTTAAATACATCTTTTTATATGTGCTTATTTGTTTACTCTTAATTGTAGGTTGTTGGACAAAGATGGTGGGCGGTTGGCTGAGGAGGAGGAGGGGGAGGACAAGCAGGACGGCGGACGAGGCAAAGCAGGACCAAGCACAGCAGGCGGCGCAGTAGGACGACCTTGTCCAGCAGCAGGCGGCGCAGCAGGACGATGACGACCAGCAATAGGATGACGATGAAGCTCAGTAGGACGCCTCAGGTTCTGACACCTCAGGTTCGAGGAGCGTCTACCTGCGAGGTCCCGCGAGCCTCCTCAGCGTCCCAAACTTCGGGATAGGCGGCTGTTGATTCAGCCGGATGGGGAGAGGCACGTAACTTTATGTTCTTCATTCTGGTTCATATTATGTGTTCAAAATCATAATATAAACTAATACTTTTTATTTATCACTCATGTCTTGGACGGTTGTGGAGAATGCCGGGGGTCATCGTCGCAACCCCAATGGCATCCTCGGCCTGCTGTGCAGGGAACACTTCCCTGGACTAGTTGAGTACGCCGGAGTGACGGGCCCAGCCTACACCTTCGGCCACTACGTCGTCGCCCCTGATGCAGTAGACCGGGACGACCGAGAATTCAATAACAAGGCAGAGCGGGTGAAACAAGAGCTATGGGTAAGTCTTAGTATAATGTAAATTATGTCGCATTCGTTGCACATTCTTGAAATAACGTATGGATACATCGTTTTTGTATGCAGGATTTCTACAGATACGAGGCTGGACACGAGGCTAGGGCAGATGTGGTGGCCACCACGAGCTGTAAGAAGCTCGTCGTGGACATGCACTATGAGGCCCAAATCCAGGCCATCGTCAGCTACGACGGCTCCGTCCTTGGGGAGAAGGTGACCAAGCAGCAAGCCCGAACCATGTCGTTGACCAGGTACCAGTACCTGCAGGTAAAGTCATGCATGTTTGGTACCAGTACTCCATGCATGAATTTAATTTTATCTTCTGATATGCAGTTTACGTGTTTACTTTGTAGATGATTCCATATTGGTGCGCCGCACATCCTCTGTGCTGAGAGCAGATGGTGGATAGGTGGTGCTCGTCTGAGTGGGACGAGGCGCACAATGCTAGCCGGGAACGGCATCTGATGATGCAAGGTCCCTCGCACCACCAAGGCAGCTGCAGCCTCGACAAATATGCAGAAGCATGGGTACGCCCTCTTTTTATTTAGGTATATAACACTGGATTAGATATTATTTCTAACTATCTCATTGGTTTTCTTGAAGTCGGCGTCACATGGTGGCCAGCCTTCCTCCATCTTCTTGGCCTATGCTATGGCCCACAAGGGCAAGGCAACGTCCGATGTCACCTACAACCCGAATGACGGGCCCGAGGCGTACAACAACCCCGCCGTCTACAGTCGCCTTCATGACTACACCGCCATGGCGCAGGAGGTCCATGGTGGCCCAGAATACGATCCGAGGACCGAGGAGATCGACCCCGATGTGTTCATGAGGGTCGGAGGAGGCAAGAGACATGGGCGGTACTGGATTGATGACGGGGCAATCAACTCATCGTCCACTCCCACTCTGTCTCAGGTGCGAGCAAGGAGCACAGGCTCGAGTCCAGCCATACGACCTCGGCACGACAACTCACAGCATCACATACAGCAACTCGAGGTTAGTGCTTCTGTAACTAGTCATTACTTGAGTTATATACCTTCTCTTTGAGTTACTATAACATTGGCTTGTAATATTACAGACCCAGCTAGAAGAAGAGAGGAGGGAACGTTACGAGATGGAGGCGAGGATGATAGCAGAGCGGGAGGCGGAGCGGGCAGCTCGCCTGGCAGATCAACAGAGGATGGCGAAGATGTTCCAATACATGTAGAGCCTTGGCGCCGCATAGGGTTTCGCTCCGCCACCTCCATTGTTCCCTACAATTGACCTTGCTCTATTCCATACTCCTGTGAGTATCAAAATTGTAGTTAGATGTTGGTAATGCATCTGGTATAACACATGTAATCTCTTCTCTGTGCAGGGCCAATCTGGGGCGGCATCCAACAACCCTCATGAAGCGCCCAGCCCATCGCAGCACCATTCCAACCGCCCACCTCGATGAGAGTTATGTTTTTAGTGTTCAGACTTCAGAACTTATGTTGAATACTTATGTCAGAGCTTGAGACTTATGTGTTGACACTTCTAAACTTGTGTTGATACTTATGTTTGTGTTGGATATTTATGTCTGTGATGATATCTGTGATGTATATATGTGATGATATCTGTGATGTATCTTTTGTTTGTTTGGATGGAATAGGAAAAACAAATAAAAAATGTGTGTGTTGGTCACTTTGCCGAGTGTAACACTCGGCAAAGTGGGGCTTTGCCGAGTGTCAGGACCATAGCACTCGGCAAAGAACCAAGACCTGGGCATCGATATAGGTTCTTTGCCGAGTGTAGTGGCCCTGACACTCGGCATAGAGGCATGCTTTACCGAGTGCCATATAATGCACTCGGAAAATAACCTGACAAGGGGACCCGCTGACGGATTCTTTGCCAAGTGCTGGTAGGTAGACACTCGACAAAGAGTAACTTCTGTGCCGAGTATACTAGGAGAGACTCGGCAAAGACACCGTCTCCATCACCGCGGCGCCGTGACGGTGGCTTTTCTTTGCCGAGTACTATCTGGCACTCGGCAAAGTCTGTGCCGAGTGCCCAAGAAAAAGTACTCGGCAAAGAAGCCTTTGCTGATGTACTGTTCGCCGAGCCCTCTTAGCCGAGTGCGACACTCGGCAAAGACGTTGCCGAGTGTATTTCAGGCTTTGACGAGTGCTTCAGGCACTCAGCAAAGCGACCGATTCCGGTAGTGCCTAACCGGACGAGCGGAGGTGGTGGCTGTTCACTCGGGCGTGCGAGCAGCGACGATCCCGGGGGCTAGCGGTTGTGACACGCCGAGGCGGACGACCGGCTGCGACGCTCCTATGGCGGGCGCGCAAGCACTGACGGCGCTCCCGAACCGGACGAGCGCGCGGTGGCGCACCCTTGGCCCGGTGGTGACGGTGGTTGCGCGAGGCGCGGTAGGCTTCGACAGCAGTGACGACAAATTTTGGAGGAGCGCACACGGCGGCAAATCCCGGAGGCGCGTGCCGCGGAGTGGCGCCCGCTGGCGTCCCCCCTCCTGCGACGAAGTCGGCCTTCCCTAGGCGCGAGCGACGACGACGAACTTCCTTAGGCGGCGAGCGGTGGCGGATCGACGACCCTATTTTTATGCTATTTTGTATATATATTTATGCCAACATCAATAGGTTTTTATGATATTTCTATTCACATTGTATGTAAACGTTTATTGATTTTTATGTAGTGTCCCGCAATGCATAAATACCTTGGACATGTAGTATAATTAGTATCATTATATATCATAAACTAGTTCTAACGAGTTAAACTGCATGGCTGTTGGAGAAATCCTATATTTATGGACGAAATAAAACATTGAAAATCAGATTTTTGTTTCCATGTATGTCAATCCATTTCCTTTCAACCCACATTCTTGTCATCCTAAATTTGTGCGCATACAATAGTAAACATATTTTGTACACAATGTACTGTATTGCATAAACACTTTTGACGTGTAGAATAATTAGTCTCACTGTATATCTTAAACTGATTCTAACGAGCCTAGATGCATGGCTGCTGCAGAGATCCTATATTTATGCAGAAAATTAAACATTTAAAGCAGATTTTTTGTTTCCATGCATGTCAATCTATTTCATTTCAACGCACATTCTTGTCATCTTAAATTTGTGCGCATGCATTAGGAAACAGATTTTTTTGTGTTGTACTGCAGTGCATAAATATCTATATCGTGTAGTATAATTAGTGTCAGTATATATCATAAACCGGTTCTAACGATCATACATGCATGTCTGTTGTCAAAATCCTACTTTTATGAACGAAAAAAACATTTAAATCAGTTTTTTTGTTTCGATTTATGCCAATCTATTTCCTTTCAACCCACGTTCTTATCATCCTAAATTTGTGCGCATGTAGCAGGAAACAAATTTTTTACGCGGTGTACCACACTGCATGAATATCTACACAGTGTAGCACAATTAGTACATAAACTGATTCCAACGAGTCTAACTGCATTGCTGTTGTGAGATCCTATTTTTATGTAGAAAATAAAGCATTAAAATCAGATTTTTTGTTTTCATGCATGTCAATCCATTTTCCTCTCAACACACATTTTTGTCATCCTAAATTTGTGCACATGCAACAGTAAACTGATTTTTTATGCAGCGTACCGTATTACATAAATAACTACACTGTGTAGCATAGTTAGTAGCAATATATTTCATAAAATGTTTTAACGAGTCTAGCTGCATGGTTGATATTGAGATCTTATATTTATGAAAGGAATAAAGCATTCAAATCAGATTTTTTTTATTTTCATACATGCCACAGTTAACGGATAGAATTTCTAATTTCTCGCGTATGCAAAGGAAACAATACAAGCCCGCTTGGCCGCTTGTATCAAGTCTCCTTTTATTCCCTGAGAAAGAGCAGTAAACACTATCCATTTTGTTATCACTTGTGAAATCAAGTAGGAGACCGATGATGATAATCAACAAAGCACTATCAAGGTCGGAAAAAAATTTGCGGCCCCTCACAAAAAGGAGGATAGACCATACCTGCAGGTCCACCAGGTAATATTTTAGTTGTGTTATTGCTGTTGTGAGTGAGGTCTATCCTCCTTTTTGTGAGAAGCTCTGGTTTGCAGCCGGTCTGCACCAATTTTTTTCGCAAAGGTCACCCTCATCAGCTCTATCTTCCAGACCGCGGCCTGTCCTTTAGCTACATAAACTATCATATCCCGGGTGAAAAGGCCAGGTATGAGCATGAGAAAGTGGCATATAATGGTCTCCATTTCACGCAAGTTGAAGGCAATAAGAAGATGATAAGGCCATTACTTAGGACAAGCACATCTATCAACCAACCCCACCCAGTGAAAAGCTTCACCTTTTGATTCGGATAGAGCTGGGTACTGTAAGCCCGGACGCTGAGAGTGAATAGGATATGGATCTATCTGATGCCTGGAAGACGCGACATCTCCCAAATTTCAGAGTGCACCCCATTCCGCATTGGATGGTGGTGGGCGATGGATAGACCATCTGGCGGGACCCGGATCATCCATAACCATAAACAATCAGATTCCAGTTTGATCTGCTGTTTCCTTTTCGAGGATTGCAGGGACGTGCTAGCTAATGCATGGCGCTTTCCAAAAGCGTGCAACTGTTTTAGTTTCCTTTTGCGTTGCTGGCCTGCACTAGCATTGGTACGTGAATCATGCTGAGAGCCTGAGACTACTACGCACAGCCACACTACTGCAGGGAGTCGTCTCCTAGCTTCCACCCTTCTTCGGTAGGGCCAAGAATGTCCGGATCTTCTGGGGCCATATATAACTCGATGGATCATCTCCTTTTAAACATTCCAGCTGGACTTGTCTGAATCTTCAGAAAAATGTATAGTATGTATGTATAAAACTGTAAATATTGCCAAGACAACTTTGTTTTGTGCAGGCATATTTATATGAAAAGTAAGCCCTTAGATTGTGGAGATGGTATGGTACTAAAAAGAGTCATTTGTTGCATACAAAAACGTAAGAAGTTATTTCCTCCACTTTTTTTTCAGGTTGGAGAACTGTATGATAAGAAAAGTAGGGGTAAGAAGTTAGAGCTGCTTGTTTTGAACCCGATAACGAGTTAACGATATGAAGTTATGAACTGGTATGTGTTTGTGGTTGAGTTGCGTTAGCAGCTGATGCTATGTCCAGGTTTTCCTTTAATTAGTCATGTTACTCATGTATAGTTTCTCGGTCTAATTTCCGTTGTAAAACGGGCTATATATATTTTTTCCTTACGGAGCGTTTGGATCCCTTCATTTTAGAGGAATTGGAATTCACTCAATAAAGTAACTTATTTAGTTTGGAATTTAACATTCCACCACTTTCCAAAGTTCAGATATAAGCCTATCTCAAATTCATGGGGTAGAGGGTGGGAAATGATTTTATGTATTACTAGAATTGATTTCTAATCTATAACTTACATGACACTTTTCGTCTCACTCCACTATAGTAAAAATGTAGCACATAAATATCTCCGACATCTTGCTAATAATAATATACAAATATACTTTGCATAAAATTGAATTAGC
Organism: Zea mays; assembly: GCF_902167145.1. Classification (NCBI taxonomy): domain Eukaryota; kingdom Viridiplantae; phylum Streptophyta; class Magnoliopsida; order Poales; family Poaceae; genus Zea; species Zea mays. The sequence continues at coordinate 169,864,998 of NC_050100.1, read as the reverse complement.
TTAATTGATGTATGCCTAAATTACTATTATTAGAATGGAATTCAATTCCAATGATCCAAACGGGGCGTTAATTTCATTGCTAAGTGAATCGGGCGTGAGCTCCTAGCTCTTTTTCGAAGGTTCTTCCAAAGGAAAATACATAGCACATGTAGCAATGGATCCCAAGATCGAGATCTTTTGACACTCATCTCAATATCTCATAACTATTTCAGAAACTGTCGCTGTCAGTCATCGACAGGTGTCCACTGATTGTACCTCAGAGGATCCCCACTACGCATAAAATTAAAGGCGATCGACTCACTGAAACCTATCTCCCTAGTAGGTTAGGCATAACAAAGTGTTAGCGCCTTAATGGCCACCCACAAAAAGGATCAAAAGCATGAGAATCCAGTGGTCGTCTGGCTCAAAGATAAGTGGGTGCAGATATGCGAGAATCCACGACGCAACCAAAGAATCCTCCCTTCACCAATTAACAATCCCTGCAGCCCAATCGCTCGCACAGACTTGCGTGATTCAGTTGACGAGAAGATGCCTATAAAAGAAAGGAAGATTGGCCAAGCTAAGGCCTGACCAGTGTTCCCGGCCCACTCACACCGAACTCGTGAAGCACAGTTTCCATCGTATGATGTCGAGGAAGAGGAAAAAGAGGGGCAAAGAAGAAGAAGGTGCTGTGAGCGAAGCACTGGTCGTCGCACCGCCATCATCGGCGGTGTGAGTGCATGCAGCGAGGAAGCATGCTTGCCATGCCGTCCGCCCGGAGCTTCGGCGCCGCGGGCTGGTGGCGTGTGAGCAGGGATGCTTCGGCGGTGCACAAGAAAGAAGGCAAGTCTTATCGGCAAGGGAAGGCTAAGCCTTTCTTCCAGGTCTCCCTCTCTCCATCTAAATCATTCTATGTGTTTGGAGGAGGGGGCAATCGATCGTTACTTACTGGTCTCCTGATCCTTAGCGGTCATGTCTCTGTGTGTGTGTGTGACTGTGTGCTCCATCTCCGTGTTGATTTACAGCTAGAATAATGACCAGTTCAGAGTGAATGTGTGAGCGTGTGTGTTCAAGTGTCAGTGAGTGAACCTGGCGTTGTATTTTGACCGTGTGAGTCCGTGTCGTATTTTCAGTTGTCTGGTGTGTTGTGTGTGTGAGTATCTCTGAATAAGAATGTAATGCTATATGTGTGCCGTGTTAATTAACTTGATCGAGCTGATCTTTAATTTGTTCTCGATATATACGCGTTTGTGCATATATTCATGTCGTATCCGATAATGTAATTTGGATACAAGTATACCTCGATCGAGTAAGGATTTTATTAATTCTCCGCTGTTAGACCGAGATGACGATTGACGACACAGTAAAAATGAATTCTCTTTTAACTTCTGCCTGAGCACAAAGTCTAAAAGGAAAAGACCCACACGCTCAATAGCTAGCCATCAATTTTAGGAGTAGAACGTTATCTATGTGTAAAATGTTGTAGCTAGGTGCTTTCACTACCAAACCCGGCCCGTGCATAAAGACTTGGAGGATATTAAAGCATGTTCGAAAACAATGAATTATCCCAAAAACCATCTCTGACGGCAATATATAATAAAGGAATAAAAGGCGAACGGTGGCGATCCTGAATCTCCCCGTCTTTCTTCCATCCAAAATTCCTTTTACCAATCGGTGCATTGCTCTATGCAACATGCTTTCGTCTCCATTTCACAATGTCCACTAGTAGAATTAAGCCTATGGGGCAGTATATTTTTACAAGATGATTTGGTTATCAGTGGCGGTTACTTAAGAAAACCGCCACTAAAAATCTAACCCGCTCTAGCAAAAGGATCCATGATTTGGAAGAATCATATGAAAAACAGTTACAAGGGAAAGGATAAGACAAAAAACCGGAAAAGAAAACAAAGCGGGTTCTTGATTGACGAAGGGCCCTCACTTGGACTAGACGCCCTGAAATCCTCGGACACTCTGTCCTTCGCCAAGCCACCACAGATGTTCCCCATCCCAGGTTCTCTCTGGGTTCTCTCTCTACGGGAGGAGGAAGCTAGGAAGAGCCCAAAACAAAGCATAGGAGAGGGACCATATATGGAGGGAGGAGAGATTGAGTCTCGAGCGGAGGAGGGGGTGGGGGAGGAGGAGGCAGGGACTGACGCTGGCCGTGACGCCGGCGTGCGGCGGAGGCGAAGAGGGGCGCGCCCAGGACGGGAGTTGGAGAAGAGGCCGAGGGCGGGGGCGGGGGCGAGGGGCGGGGGCGGGAGCGGTTGGAAGAGCGCGGGGTGGCGGCACCGAGGACGAGGAGCAGGGTACTGGGCCACGGTGAGGTGGTGATGGGGATGAAGTCAAGGCGGACGGAGAGTGTGGGGCCAACAATGAGTGGGACGTAGTCGAGCGCCTCGAGGACGTGGTGACAGGGACGAGGACGATGATGTGCGAGGGTTGCCACGTGGGTGGGGGGTGGCGGTGAGGGGCACAAATCGTGGGCACATGCGGAGTCAGCTCGCGGAGGCGGGGCACTGTGGACACCTTATTTAGATCCTTAATAGGAGTAGTATAGATAATAGTCCATTTTTTGTGTGTTGTTTTGCAATTTTTAGCCTATGGACATGTTTTTTTTTAAAATGATTTGCATTGGGCTGTGGAAGGTCTTGATATTATCTCCCTGAGGGCTTGTTTGGTTTTACCCCAATCCATATATATAGATTGAACATGATTGAGGGGTTTCAATCACTAGTAAGTCAAAATCTTTTTCAATTTGTATCAATCCTCTCTAATCCATATGGATTGAAAATAACCGAACAAGCTTTGAGAGGGCCTATGGATGTTGGTGCCCAGTGGGATGCACTGCGCCGTATTCTTCCTTTCTACCGCAGTATTACATGGTATCTGGGGAAGCTACGAGTTTATGGGATGATGTCTGGCTGGGTGATAAAACATTAGCAGAAGTGCAGAACAATACCCAGCACTGTTCTGTCATTCTTCAACCCCGCGATCAGTGTGGCCGCCGCTAAACGAAGAGGTCTACGCCGATTCTTGGTCCCAAGACTCACTCGCGCTGCTGAAGCCAAACTGGTTGTTCTTGAAGCTGCTTTGACGACATTACAACTCAACTCCGGATCGGATCAGAGATCGAGCCTGTTTGCTAGAGGAGATGGCTCTCATGATGTGTCGTCTCTTTGGGAGGTCCCCTGACCTCAGATGATCCCTGTTGCACAATACAACACGTTCCTCCTCATGGTGTGCTGGTTTCTATGGAAGCACCTCAACGATGTGACCTTCAGCACCCTACCCCCTGCGCCGTGGTTGACTCAAGGCAGCTCTCCTGGAAGCGGCACCTCTCTGGCGTCACCGTCTCCCAATTGCTTGTGCTGCTGTAGTCGAGTCTTTGTTTTCCTGGCTAGCCGACGTTCAGCCGGGATTGGAACCCTACTGCCCAATTCTACTTACTCTCGTTATTCAATTTCAAATAACGAAAAGTTTCCTTCTATAGATCCCCTGCATTTTTATGTCCACCAAACTAGCCTTTAAGAAATATAGATCGACGACCATATTTTTTAAAAGAAATTAGTTCATTTTTCATTCAAAAATAAGAAACTCTTAAAAAATAGAGTTTCTAAACTACCCTAAATTTTATGTACATCTATGTTAAAATATTAAAGTTGCCAAAAAAAAATATTATATGTTTAGGATCCATTCCTAGAGGCGCGCCTGATCCTAAGATGGAAAATGTTGGCAAGGCATATATGGAGTTCACGTAGCGACGTGGCTTTCTGCACAAGCATTAATATTACATGCATGGGCTGAGTTTATTCCGGGAAACATGGGATCAAGCATATCCCAAGTTCCCAACTGGCCCGAGCGCCAATAAAAATCCACGCCGCCTTGGCCACCCACGGCCTATATATATTTGTGCCGGTATCGCGATCATTATTAGCTATTAGATTTCGCCCACACTTCCAGCGAACCCGGCGAGAAGGCGATCGATCAGCGCGTGCCATGGACGGCCACAGCAGTAATACCGCCGTGACCGTGCCAGAAAGCTTTTCGATGGTGTGCCTGGACGGCGTCATGGTGCGGGTGCCCGTCCCGGAGGACAGCGCCAGCCTCATCCCCTTGGCCGGCGGCGGCTTCAAGTTCCCCGCGCACGACGGGCATCGCGCGATGATCAAGACGGCGAAGCAGATGGATCACTACCAGCGGGTGCGGCGCAACGCGAGGGGGATGCCGGAGGTGGCGGCGCGGCTCGGAGGCGAGGACGCGCTCGTGGAACTGATGTACGGTGACGTCGACGAGGCCTGCAGCGTGTTTCGGGTCCCCCCGATCGCGCCAACGACAGGCCCGTACGCGAACTACTACGTACCAAGAAGCTGCTCATACACAAGAGAAGATGCCGCTGTTCGGCCGTCAGCCGCGCGCTAGATTAGATATAGATTGCTGCTAGGTGTTCGATAGTTTCTTTAAGCTTTCGAAAAAAGATGCAGTTCGGTGGTCGTCGATCGGGTGTGTGCGAGAACACCGATCGAGTTGTTATTTCTTGATTTTTTCTTCTGCCTTTTAAGCTATGCTTTGGCGTGGTTCTTCAACGGGAAGGCCAAAAACATGGATGCCATCGTGCCAATACAATTGTGATCTACATGACGTTGCTATGCATGCGCAGGGTGCGGCTGTTCCTTGCCATCCCTATCCAACTACATACTCGCTCTGATACTCATGTTCAATGATGTCGTCTTGCACGCTCGACGTCATTATTATCATACGAAAAAAACATTCATCAAGAATTATATCCGCTAAGAAGCACGATGATCAGCAGTCATTTGTAAACCAACACTCAGGATTTTTTTTTTCTTCTAAAATAAAACAGGATTTTTGGATGTTATTTTCTTATGCAAACATAAAAGTAGACGGGGAATACGCAAATTATTGCATTCCTCCAAACCCAACGCGCAACGCCTAATATATATATATATATATATATATATATATATATATATATATATATATATATATATATATATATATATATATATATATATATATATATATATATATATATATATATATATATATATATATATATATATAAGGTAGTGTTTGGTTCACTCCCGTAGGGCTTGTTCGGTTAGCTCTCAATACATGTGGATTGATTGAGATTGAATGAGTTTGAATCCTAAACAAGTCAAACTTCTTCATAATTTTTTCCAATCTCATTCAATCCATGTGTATTGGGATTAACCGAACAAGGCCTAATGGGAATGGTAATGGAATGGGCTGCGGGTGCTATTGGTTACAGTCAGTGTAATGATTACCTGGATTTGTTTGTTTTATTTGAACATCATCATTGATCATTAACGGTGTTTGTTAATCGCGTTCACTAACGACGGAAATTGCTACAGGCACGTATTGTTGCTGTTGACAAATAGCGCTACTCCTGTGCACATGCAGATATGGAAAACAATACCTGATACATTACATGTGTAAAAATTATAGAAACTTGTACAAGTCAAATTCAAAGGAAATTAATTAATTATAATATATCTCCAAGGAAGTCTTGCTTACAGTCACAGAACATGATAGGGAGCTCCCACTCCTAGTACCCCTCTGCCTCTCGTTGGGGCTCAGCACGACGCACCAACTGATCTGAAGGAAGGCCACGTGTACACCTTTCGCAATAACATTGAAGTCGTCGAAGACCTCTCCTTCATCCATGGGAGGGATGTTAGAGGGGCCCCTTCTAGCCGCAGGCCACGCAGATAATTTGTGTGGAGCTACAGTGTGCCAGACTCTGTCAGAGAAAAACGAGAGAGATCAGAGGATCGCAGAGGCAGGGAGTTCGCTCGTCTGGGGTCATGATGATGATGAGGATTTGCAGCAGAATAGACGTCATGGCACCCGTAGACACCGCAATCTATGTGGCTGGGCGCGTTCATCGAGGTGTCGTGCCGGTCCGGATGATTGCATCAGTTCAAGCGGAAGATACATGCCTTCCACCCCATTCCGTCGTCGTGGACTGGCGGCTGGGCCGGCTGTGCGCTGGATCCCCAAGGTAAAGACAAAGTCGGTCTCCTTTGCTGACCCCCTCATCTCTGCTGTGTGGTCACCAGCTGTAGTGGAAGGGCCGGAGGGAGAAGAAAGCTTTAACCTTCTGGCGACATGAAATCCGGCGACCATGCAGCACCACAACATCATGTTGTTGCTCCATCCAAGGTATTCGTTTCAGACCACTTAAGTAATTCAGATGCTTTGTTAAGCTTTAAATCCTTAGAGGTTGCAGATCCTAATCATATTTCAACCTTGAGTGCTTTGCAACTAGTAGGTGCAGCAAAGGAGGCAGCAGCCCCAAACTTATTACATCAGTTGTTGGATGTAGAAACACAAGTGCTCTAAAATTCAGACTTTAATAGTTCCTCTGTCGTCCCATACAATAACAAAAAATCAGCCTTATTACCTCCCCCCCCGTCATGTGACATCCCAGGCTCCACAAGCACTAGTCTACAAGAATCCATTGCAACTATCTCTAAGGCACCTGAACCACTGCTAATTCGATAGCCACCCAATAGCAACTTAGTTGCAAATATCATGGTTGGGGGGTGAGAGCACCTAGAGGGTGGAGGTGAATAGGTGATCCTGTAAAAACTTGAAACTTAATCCACAAAACTTGATTAGGAGTTAGCACAATTAAGCCAAGTGGCTAGAGAAGAGTCTTTGCAAGACACGATAACCATAAGAAGATCAATCACAGATAGACACAGTGGTTTATCCCGTGGTTCGGCCAAGTTCAACACTTGCCTACTCCACGTTGTGGCGTCCCAACGGACGAGGGTTGCAATCAACCCCTCTCAAGCGGTCCAAAGACCCACTTGAATACCATGGTGTTTTGCTTTGCTTTACTATATCCCGTTTGCGAGGAATCTCCACAACTTGGAGCCTCTCGCCCTTACACTTGATGTTCACAAAGAAGCACGGAGTAAGGGAGGGATGAGCAACGCACACAAGACACGAAATCACAGTACCAACACGCACACAAGTCGCAACAAGAGCTCACAACACAACTCAGCGAGTTTACAACTCAAACAGAGCTCTAATTGCTATCGCAAGGAATCAAAAGCGCGGAATCGAAGTCTTGGTGCTTATGAATGCTTAGAGAATGCTTGGTATACTCCTCCATGCGCCTAGGGGTCCCTTTTATAGCCCCAAGGCAGCTAGGAGTCGTTGAGTGCATTCCAGGAAGGCAATTCTTGCCTTCTGTCACCTGGCGCACCGGACACTGTCCGGTGCGGATCTCCTTCCTTATTTGGCGAAGCCGACCGTTGGCGCTTTGGAGCCGTTGGCGCACCGGACACTGTCCGGTGCCCCCTTCTGACCGTTGGCTCGGCCACGTGTCCCGCACGGATCGCGCGGCCGACCGTTGGCCCGGCCGACCGTTGGCTCACCGGACAGTCCGGTGAATTATAGTTGTATGCCGTTAATCACTTCCCGAGAGCAGCAAGTTCGCATGAGCCAGCCTGGCGCACCGGACACTGTCCGGTGCACCACCGGACAGTCCGGTGCACCTAGACAGAGCTGACTTTGGCTGAACAAAGCCATCTTTAATTTCAACTTGATTTTTCCTGTTTCCAGCACTTAGACACAATACATTAGTCTCTAAAACAATGTACTAAGTCTGAGAAACATACCTTTATACTTGATTTGTACTTTGTCCACCATTTAACACTTAGGCACTTGTGTTGGACACTAAATCACCAAAATACTTAGAAATGGCCCAAGGTCACATTTCCCTTTCAATCTCCCCCTTTTTGGTGATTTATGCCAACACAACATAAAGCAAGTAGAACAAGTGCAAAATCAATTCAAATAAGAACTCAAAATTGTTTTGATTCAATTTTGGCATATATGGATCATTCTTTGCCACCACTTGGTTTGTTTTTGCAAATCAAACTCAATTTCCTATCTCTAAGTCAAATTCACTTGTAGAGACATAAAGAGAGGTATTCCACGAGAAATTGATCAAAGATTCAAAAACTCCCCCTTTTTCCCATAATCAACCATTCTCCCCACAAGAGACCAACTTATGACAAAAAGAGACAATAAGAGGATTTTGACAAACAAAAACTCTAACTCTACTATTTTCAAAATTCACAAGTGGTAGTTGATCCATTTCTTGCTTTGGCCTTATTTTCTCCCCCTTTGGCATCAAGCACCAAAACGGGATCAATTTTGGCCCTTTAACCCCATTGCCTCACCAAAATCTTCAACTAAGAGTAAAAAGGCAATAAGAGTACAAAGATGAACTTGGAATAAGTTACTCTTTCATCGGAGTGCAGTGGAAGTCTTGCATGGTCCAAGTCCACCTTTTCCCTTTCAAACCTCCTTTGAGACTAAATTAAGCAAACTCAAGTACACAGTTAGTCTCAAAGGGTTAAGTTGTAGCACATCTCCCCCTAAATTTGTGCATCACTTGCAAATGGACTTGTAAGGTCCGGGAGTGCTTGTACAACTTGATACCATAAATAAACAACACAATGCATTAAGGAATATGATCAAAGGCATAAACACATGTATGCTACAAATCAATCCAAGTTCCGCGAATCTAAGACATTTAGCTCACTACGCAACTTGCAAAAGGTCTGCTCATCTAAAGGCTTGGTAAAGATATCGGCTAGCTGGTTCTCGGAGCTAACATGAAACACTTCGATATCCCCCTTTTGCTGGTGGTCTCTCAAAAAGTGATGCCGGATGTCAATGTGCTTTGTGCGGCTGTGTTCAACAGGATTATCCGCCATGCGGATAGCACTCTCATTATCACATAGGAGTGGGACTTTGCTCAAATTGTAGCCAAAGTCCCTGAGGGTTTGCCTCATCCAAAGTAGTTGCGCGCAACACTGTCCTGCGGCAACATACTCGGCCTCAGCGATGGATAGGGCAACGGAAGTTTGTTTCTTAGAACTCCATGACACCAGGGACCTTCCTAAGAATTGGCACGTCCCCGATGTACTCTTCCTATCGACCTTACATCCAGCATAGTCGGAGTCTGAATATCCAATCAAGTCAAAGGTAGACCCCTTTGGATACCAGATCCCGAAGCAAGGCGTAGCGACTAAATATCTAAGAATTCGCTTCACAGCCACTAAGTGACAATCCCTTGGATCGGATTGAAATCTAGCACACATGCATACGCTAAGCATAATATCCGGTCTACTAGCACATAAATAAAGTAAAGACCCTATCATAGACCGGTATGCATTTTGATCAACTGACTTACCTCCTTTGTTGAGGTCGGTGTGTCCGTCGGTTCCCATTGGAGTCTTTGCAGGCTTGGCGTCCTTCATCCCAAACCTCTTGATCAAGTCTTGAGTGTACATCGTTTGGGAGATGAAGGTGCCGTCCTTGAGTTGCTTCACTTGGAACCTAAGGAAATAGCTTAATTCGCCCATCATCGACATCTCAAACTTTTGAGTCATCACCCTGCTAAACTCTTCACAAGACTTTTGGTTAGTAGAACCAAATATTATGTCATCGACATAAATTTGGCACACAAAAAGGTCACCATTACATGTCTTAGTAAAAAGAGTTGGATCAGCTTTCCCAACCTTGAAAGCATTAGCAATTAAAAAGTCTCTAAGGCATTCATACCATGCTCTTGGGGCTTGCTTAAGTCCATAGAGCGCCTTAGAGAGCTTACACACGTGGTCGGGGTACCGTTCATCCTCGAAGCCAGGGGGTTGCTCCACGTACACTTCCTCCTTGATTGGCCCGTTGAGGAAAGCGCTCTTCACATCCATTTGGAACAACCTGAAAGAATGGTGAGCGGCATATGCTAGCAAAATACGAATGGACTCTAGCCTAGCCACAGGAGCAAAAGTCTCCTCAAAGTCCAAACCTGCGACTTGGGCATAACCTTTTGCCACAAGTCTAGCCTTGTTCCTTGTCACCACCCCGTGCTCGTCTTGTTTGTTGCGGAACACCCACTTGGTTCCCACAACATTTTGCTTGGGACGAGGCACCATTGTCCAAACTTCATTTCTTTTGAAATTGTTGAGCTCCTCCTGCATGGCCAACACCTAGTCTGGATCTAGCAAGGCTTCTTCTACCCTGAAAGGCTCAATAGAAGAGACAAAAGAGTAATGCTCACAAAAATTAAATAATCTAGAACGAGTAGTTACTCCCTTGCTAATGTCACCCAAAATCTGGTCGACGGGATGATCCCTTTGAATCATCGCTCGAACTTGGGTTGGAGGTGCCGGTTGTGCTTCTTCCTCCATTACATGATCATCTTGTGCTCCCCCTTGATCACACGCCTCCTCTTGATGAACCTGTTCATCGTCTTGAGTTGGGGGATGCACCATTGTTGAGGAAGAAGGTTGATCTCGCTCATTTTGTTCCTGTGGCCGCACATCTCTAATCGCCATGGTGCGTATTGCGGCCGTTGGAACTTCTTCTTCATCTACATCATCAAGATCAACAACTTGCTCTCTTGGAGAGCCATTAGTCTCATCAAATACAACGTCGCTAGAGACTTCAACCAAACCCGATGATTTGTTAAAGACCCTATATGCCTTTGTATTTGAGTCATAACCTAACAAAAACCCTTCTACGGCTTTGGGAGCAAATTTGGAATTCCTACCCTTCTTCACTAGAATGTAACATTTACTCCCAAAAACTCGGAAATACGAAACATTGGGTTTGTTACCGGTTAGAAGCTCATACGAAGTCTTCTTGAGGAGGCGATTAAGGTAGACCCGGTTGATGGCGTGACAAGCCGTGTTCACGGCTTCCGACCAAAAGCACTCGGGGGTCTTGAACTCTCCAAGCATCGTTCTCGCCATGTCTATAAGCGTCCTGTTCTTCCTCTCTACCAGACCATTTTGCTGTGGTGTGTAGGGAGCGGAGAACTCGTGCTTGATCCCTTCCTCCTCAAGGAACTCCTCCACTTGAAGGTTCTTGAACTCGGACCCGTTGTCGCTCCTTATCTTTTTCACCTTGAGCTCAAACTCATTTTGAGCTCTCCTTAGGAAGCGCTTGAGGGTCCCATGGGTTTCAGATTTATCCTGCAAAAAGAATACCCAAGTGAAGCGGGAAAAATCATCAACTATAACAAGACCATACTTACTTCCTCCTATGCTTAGATAGGCGACAGGTCCGAAAAGGTCCATATGAAGCAGCTCCAAAGGTCTTGATGTGGTCATCACATTTTTGGCATGATGAGAGCTTCGCACCTGTTTACCTGCTTGACAAGCTGCACAAGGTCTATCTTTTTCGAAAGTAACATTAGTTAGACCTATCACGTGTTCTCCCTTTAGAAGCTTGTGAAGGTTCTTCATCCCCACATGTGCTAAGCGGCGATGCCACAGCCAGCCCATGCTAGTCTTAGCAATTAAGCATGCATCTAGACCGGCCTCCTCTTTTGCAAAATCAACTAAATAAAGTTTGTCGTCTAGTACACCCTTAAAAGCTAATGAACCATCACTTCTTCTAAAGACAGACACATCTATGTTTGTGAATAAACAATTATATCCCATATTACATAATTGACTAACAGATAACAAATTATATCCAAGCGACTCAACTAAAAACACATTAGAAATGGAGTGCTCGGATGAAATAGCAATTTTCCCTAACCCTTTCACCTTGCCTTGATTCCCATCACCGAATATTATTGAATCTTGGGAATCCTTGTTCTTGACGTAGGAGGTAAACATCTTCTTCTCCCCCGTCATGTGGTTTGTGCATCCGCTGTCGATAATCCAGCTTGATCCCCTGGATGCATAAACCTGCAAGGCAAATTTAGGCTTGGGTCTTAGGTACCCAACTCTTGTTGGGTCCTACAAGGTTAGTGACAATATCCTTAGGGACCCAAATGCAAGTTTTATCTCCCTTGCATTTTGCCCCTAATTTCCTAGCAATCACCTTTCTATCCTTTCTACAAATTGCAAAGGAGGCATTGCAAGCATGATAAATTGTAGAAGGTTCATTGTTTACTTTCCTAGAAACATGAACAACATTTCTTCTAGGCATAACATTTTTCCTGGTCAAATTTCTATCATGCATAATAGAAGAACTCGAAGCAATCATGGCATTTGAATTGTAAGCATTACAACTCCTGTCATAATGAACATTTCTAGAAAATTTCCTATCATGGTACATGAAAGCATAGTTCTTTTGGCAACTATTAGTCATAGGGGCCTTCCCTTTCTCCTTGGCGGGAATGGGAGCCTTATGACTAGTTAAGTTCTTGACTTCCCTCTTGAAGCCAAGACCATCCTTAATTGAGGGGTGTCTACCAATCGTGTAGGCATCCCTTGCAAATTTTAACTTGTCAAATTCACTCTTGCTAGTCTTAAGTTGGGCATTAAGACTAGCCACTTCATTATTTAGTTTAGAAATGCAAGCTAGGTGTTCACTACAAGCATCAACATCAAAATCTTTGCACCTATTGCAAATCATAACATGTTCTACATAAGAGTTAGATTTATTTGCTACTTCTAGTTTAGCATTTAAAACATCATTAACACTTCTTAAAGTAGAAATTGTTTCATGGCAAGTAGATAGTTCACAAGAAAGCATTTCATTCCTTTTAACTTCTAGAGCAAGAGAATTTTGTGCACTAACAAATTTATCATGCTCTTCATACAAAAGATCCTCTTGCTTTTCTAATAACCTATTCTTATCATTCAAGGCATCAATTAATTCATTAATTTTATCAACCTTGGTTCTATCTAGGCCCTTGAATAAGCATGAATAATCTATTTCATCGTCATCACTAGACTCATCCTCACTTGAAGAAGCATAAGTACTAGTATTACGAGTGCTTACCTTCTTTTCCCTTGCCATGAGGCAAGTGTGATGCTCGTTGGGGAAAAGGGATGACTTGTTGAAGGCGGTGGCGGTGAGTCCTTCGTTGTCGGAGTCGGACGAGGAGCAATCCGAATCCCACTCCTTTCCAAGATGTGCCTCTCCCTTCGCCTTCTTGTAGTTCTTCTTCTTTTCCCACTTTCCACTCTTCTTTTCCTGGTCACTACCATTATCGGGACAATTAGCGATAAAATGACCAATCTTACCACATTTGAAGTAGGAGCGCTTCCCCTTTGTCTTGTTCTTGTTGGGGTGCTCCTTGCGACCCTTTAGCGCCGTCTTGAACCGCTTGACGATGAGGGCCATTTCTTCATCATTAAGCCCGGCCGCCTCAACTTGCACCACCTTGCTAGGTAGCGCCTCCTTGCTCCTTGTTTCCTTGAGAGCAATAGTTTGAGGCTCTTGGATTGGGCCATTTAATGCATCGTCGACATATCTAGCCTCCTTGATCATCATTCGCCCGCTTACAAACTTTCCAAGGATTTCCTCGGGCGTCATCTTCGTGTACCTAGGATTCTCACGAATATTGTTCACAAGATGTGGATCAAGTACAGTAAAAGACCTTAGCATTAGTCGGACGACGTCGTGGTCCGTCCATCGCGTGCTTCCATAGCTCCTTATCTTGTTGACGAGGGTCTTGAGCCTGTTGTAAGTCTGGGTTGGCTCCTCCCCTCTTATCATCGCGAATCTCCCGAGTTCGCCTTCCACCAACTCCATCTTGTGAGCATGGTGACATCGTTCCCCTCATGTGAGATCTTGAGGGTGTCCCAGATCTGCTTGGCATTGTCCAAGCCGCTCACCTTATGGTACTCGTCCCTGCACAATGAGGCTAACAACACAGTAGTAGCTTGTGCATTTTTATGAATCTGTTCATTGATAAACAAAGGACTATCCGAGCTATCAAATTTCATTCCATTCTCGACTATCTCCCATATGCTAGGATGGAGAGAGAACAAGTGACTACGCATTTTGTGACTCCAAAATCCGTAGTCCTCTCCATCAAAGTGAGGAGGTTTGCCAAGAGGAATGGAAAGCAAATGTGCATTTGAGCTATGCGGAATACGAGAATAATCGAAAGAGAAGTTTGAGTTAACCGTCTTCTTTTTCTCGTAGTCGTTGTCATCGTCTTTTTGGGAAGAAGAGGACTCGTCGCTGTCATCGTAGTAGACGATCTCCTTGATGCGCCTCGTCTTCTTCTTCTTTCCATCTTTTCGTTTGTGGCCCGAGCCCGAGTCGGTAGACTTGTCATCTTTAGGCTCGTTGACGAAGAACTCCTTCTCCTTATCATTGATCACAATCCCCTTGCCCTTAGGATCCATCTCTTCGGGCGATTAGTCCCTTTCTTGAAGAGAACGGCTCTGATACCAATTGAGAGCACCTACAGGGGGGGGTGAATAGGTGATCCTGTAAAAACTTGAAACTTAATCCATAAAACTTGATTAGGAGTTAGCACAATTAAGCCAAGTGGCTAGAGAAGAGTCTTTGCAAGACACGATAACCACAAGAAGATCAATCACAGATAGACACAGTGGTTTATCCCATGGTTCGGCCAAGTTCAACACTTGCCTACTCCACGTTGTGGCGTCCCAACGGACGAGGGTTGCAATCAACCCCTCTCAAGCGGTCCAAAGACCCACTTGAATACCACGGTGTTTTGCTTTGCTTTACTATATCCCGTTTGCGAGGAATCTCCACAACTTGGAGCCTCTCGCCCTTACACTTTGATGTTCACAAAGAAGCACGGAGTAAGGGAGGGATGAGCAACGCACACAAGACACGAAATCACAGTACCAACACGCACACAAGTCGCAACAAGAGCTCACAACACAACTCAGCGAGTTCACAACTCAAACGGAGCTCTAATTGCTATCGCAAGGAATCAAATGCGCGGAATCGAAGTCTTGGTGCTTATGAATGCTTAGAGAATGCTTGGTATACTCCTCCATGCGCCTAGGGGTCCCTTTTATAGCCCCAAGGCAGCTAGGAGCCGTTGAGTGCATTCCAGGAAGGCAATTCTTGCCTTCTGTCGCCTGGCGCACCGGACAGTCCGGTGCGGATCTCCTTCCTTATTTGGCGAAGCCGACCGTTGGCGCTTTGGAGCCGTTGGCGCACCGGACACTGTCCGGTGCACACCGGACAGTCCGATGCACACCGGACAGTCCGGTGCCCCCTTCTGACCGTTGGCTCGGCCACGTGTCCCGCGCGGATCGCGCGGCCGACCGTTGGCCCGGCCGACCGTTGGCTCACCGGACAGTCCGGTGCACACCGAACAGTCCGGTGAATTATAGCCGTATGCCGTTAATCACTTCCCGAGAGCAGCAAGTTCGCCTGAGCTAGCCTGGCGCACCGGACACTGTCCGGTGCACCACCGGACAGTCCGGTGCACCCAGACAGAGCTGACTTTGGCTGAACAAAGCCATCTTTAATTTCAACTTGATTTTTCTTGTTTCCAGCACTTAGACACAATACATTAGTCTCTAAAACAATGTACTAAGTCTGAGAAACATACCTTTATACTTGATTTGTACTTTGTCCACCATTTAACACTTAGGCACTTGTGTTGGACACTAAATCACCAAAATACTTAGAAATGGCCCAAGGGCACATTTCCCTTTCAGGGGGACCAGTGCAGCTTGCTGTAGATGTGAGTGCGAGCTCCACCTCTAATGGCAAGAGATCTAGTGCTAGACTGGCTGCAAAGAAAAAATTGAAGATTGGGAGAAATGGAAATGCCATAGTCAAAGCCCAAGGAATTCTAGTTGCTAAGTTAAATAACTCTGCATCAAAGCACTTTCAAAGCTCAAATGCATTAAATTCTAATAACCAGGTGGATTTGTTTGAGCAGCTTGGAAGACATTTCACAAGGCCTCTTACTAAGGATCAAATGGAGGCAATTATGGAGCTGGCAAATCTGGGAAAGGAAAAGGAAGGGACCAAGAAGAAGGGCAGCAAGGTGACACCTCTCAAGCCTCCTATCATCGAGGCTGCTAAGAGAATCTGAGTTGATTTTATGAGGTGTTTGGGTAGGTCTGGTGCAGAATGTTACCTTGCTCGTGTACTAGCCTATGGGTCACCCAACTTCTTTTGATGGCTGCTTTGTGTAGCAAGTTGTTGGCTGGGCAGTGGTGTCTTTTTCATTGGCTTTCAATACTTGTGTTTCTGTCTGTCTTAGTTTTAGTTGTAAGACGTGTGTTGTCGCTTTCCGGAAATTTGCTGTGGACGTTGGAAGGCTGGTTGGAACTTGTTTCCTCTTCTTTGTCCCCCATGTGTGGCACTATTTGTTTAAGTAGGGGAGCTGTTATTGATTAATGAATACCAACTGTTGTATTCTATCATGGAATGTGAGGGGGTTAAATGACCCAGCTAAAAGGGAAAGTGTGAAACAAACGATTCTCTCTTCTGGGGCAACTATTGTTTGTCTCCAGGAGACAAAGATAACGAGCTAGAATAGCTACTTACTAAAGGAAACAATGGGATGTAAACTAGCAACTTAGACGGTTCATTTACCATCTCTAGGAGCCTCAGGTGGGATCCTAATTGCATGCATTGCGGATTTTTTCGACATAAATATTATTTCCTACGCATCAGTCTACTCGTTATCCGTCAGAATCAGTTCCCGCTTGGAGGACGTGGCGTGGGACCTCACAGGAGTATATGGCCCTCAACCTGAAAATGATAAAATGAGCTTCCTGGCAGAGCTGCGCAATATACGTAATATGATGAAGCCTGAATGGTTGATTCTAGGTGATTTTAACATGATAAGGAGAGCAAGGGAGAAAAACAAAGGATCAATTAATAGAAGATTGATGAGACAATTCAACCACACAATTGACTACCTTCAGCTTTTAGAGCTTGACCTCAATGGTAAATTATTCACATGGACAATTGAACAAGATGACCCTACGATGTCTAGGATTGATAGATTTTTAGCGACTACGAAGTGGCATGATATTTTTCCTCAGGCCGATCTGCAGGCCATTGGGACCATGACCTCGGACCATTGCCCTTTAATTATGCAAGGTCTGTCCGCCTTTAGTTTCTATAGGGGGTTTAGATTTGAAGTTTTTTGGACAAAAATTGATGGGTTCAATGAGGTGGTTCAGCAAGCTTGGATGTCTAGTGTTAGATCCACAGATGCCATCCTTTGGCTGCATGTGAAAATGGCCCGCATGGCTAAAGCTCTAAAGATCTGGAGACGAAATACAGTAGGCAATATTAAAGTGCAACTAGCAATCATTCAGACTGTCCTTACCCTCCTCGAGAAAGCGCAGGAATCCAGACAACTTTCTGGGGACGAGCTAGAGTTCAGGAGAAGACTAAAAATGAAAATCCTAGGGCTAGTGGCAGTTCAGAAAGCAAGAGCTAGAAAACACTCTAGACTTGCCTGGGTGCGCCTGGGAGATGCAAACACAAAAAAATTTCACTTGATGGCAAATAACAGAAGAAGAAGAAAATTTATCAGATCGCTTGTTCAAGATGGTAGACTGCTCACTAGTCAGGAAGATAAATTGCATGAGGCTCAACATCACTTCACTAAAGTTATTGGCAGGGGGTACTAGACAAAGTGTTGTTCGGTGGGACAACTTAGGCTATAGTCTTTTTGAGTTATCAGATCTAGACTATATGATCAATGATGATGAGATTAAAAATGTGGTTATGGGGATGCACTATGAAAAGGCACCGGGCCCAGATGGTTTCATAGGGCTCTTTTATAAGTGTTGTTTTGATCTGATTAGAGATGACCTATCCAGTGCAATTCATGATTTCTATCATCATAAATGCAAAAACCTGAACCTCGTTAATGAGGCAAATATCACTCTTTTACCAAAAAGAGAGGGTGCTGACAGGATTGACATGTTTAGACCGATCGGTCTCATCAACAGTTTCATGAAAATAATAACCAAGATTTTTTGCAAATAGACTTGCGCCAAGAATGAATGAGATCGTCTCCACTGCCCAAAACGCGTTCATTCAAAAACGATCAATACATGATAATTTTCTCTGCGTACAAAAAGTTATTCAGAAACTACATAGGGACAAACAACCAGCTCTTTTTGTCAAGCTTGACATATCAAAAACTTTCGATTCCATCAACTAGGCATATCTTTTAGAGGTATTGAGAGCTCTAGGATTCTCCCAGAAGTGGAGAAATTGGATCGCCACAATCTTAGGTTCTTCCTCTTCTAAAATCATCATCAATGGTCAACAAACAAATGCAATTAAGCACATGTGTGGTGTACGTCAGGGTGATCCGCTATCCACGTTCTTGTTTATCCTAGCAATGGACCCTCTACAGCGGATGATTGAGATGGCGGCAGATGCTAGGCTTCTGGAGCGGGTTCTGCCAAAAAAGGCTAAACTGCGTTGTTCTCTTTATGTAGATGATGCAGGAGTGTTTGTTAGAGCAGATAAAGAGGATTTGAAAGTTCTGAAAAGGATTCTGGAAGTTTTTGAAGGGTGTTCAGGGCTGAAGATCAATTTCGATAAAACTGAAATTTTCCCGATTCGCTACCCTCAGACTCTATGGCCAGATCTGATGGAGGTGTTCCCTAGCAAATACTCAAATTTCTGGGGAAGTATCTTGGTCTACCTCTTCATTTCAGGAATGTTAAGATAGTTGACGTTCAAACACTTATTGATAAAATTAATAAAAGGCTAGCAGGATGGAAAGGCATGCTAGTCTCAAAGGCAGGTAGGGAAACCTTGGTTAAAGCTATGTTGTCTGCTCAGCCTATTTACCATCTGACGGTCTTTTCGGTGCAGAAATGGCTACTTAAAAGAATTCACAAGTTAAGAAGAAGCTTTCTTTGGAAAGGGAATAGTCCAAAATTTTGTAACGGGGTTATTGCTTGATTATAACTGGCCCACAACTTGTTTGCCAAAGAATAGGGGGGTCTAGAAATACTAGACCTTGAGTGTTTTGCAAGAGCGCTAAGACTAAGATGGCTGTGGCTACGATGGAAGGTTAAAGAAAAAGCATGGGTTGGCATGCAATTACCATGTGACAAGGCGGATGTGGATCTCTTCAACGCATCAACAATTGTGACTATTGGTAACGGGAAGATGGCGGACTTCTGGGGATCCAGTTGGATTGAAGGACAGGCACCAAGGACTATTGCACCAAATCTATACAATAAAGCAAGAAGAAAGAACATCAGGGTGTCCAAGGCTCTTCGAAACAATTACTGGATACAGTTCTACGCGCCTTTCACTTGGGAGGAGGAAGTGAGAGAATTCGTCTCGCTATGGCATTCAATTAGCAGTACACAAGGCCTCAATGATTTCGAAGACACCATTTCTTGGAGATGGACGACAGATGGGGAATACAGTTCAAGTAGTGCCTACAAAATTCAGTTCACAACGAACTTCTGTAAAATTAAAATCAACCCCATTTGGAAAGCAAAAACCGAACCAAAATACCGTTTCTTTGCTTGGACATTGTTGCACAACAAAATTTTAACTATAGATAATTTGCAAAAACGGGGATGGCCTTGCAATCCAAGTTGTTCTATTTGTAATTTGTCTCCTCAGACAGCAGTGCACCTTTGTAAGGATTGCCCCTTCTTCGAGGAAGTGTGGAGCATGATCTTGTCTTGGGCCGATCTGCGGTTCCTGGATGGTACTCCAAAGATGGGAACCCTGGACACTTGGTGGCATAGACTGAGGATGCTCTGTAGCAAGCAATCAAGAAAATGTTTCGATGGCCTACTAATTTACTTCTGGTGGAGCTTATGGTTGGAAAGAAACAACAGAATCTTCAAGGGACAACAGAGAACGACATAGCAAGTTGCGCAGGTGGTGAAAGAGCTTGTTGGTGGAGGTTTAGCTTGTCTGTAGCGGCTGGTTGCCCTAACCCTCTTTCTTGATGTCTATTTACTAGGTTGTTCTGGTCAAGGGGTCGGGTCTTTGTTTCAGTGTTAGTGTTCCGGCTAGTGTAGGATTGTTAAGTTGTATGGGTTTGTGCCAGTTTGGGCCAGTTTGTAAAGTTTTTTTCTCTCTTCTAATATATTGGAAAGACAAATCTTTTGCCTTTCCCTTTAAAAAATATATCTCCACATACTTGTATATATAAGACAAATTAGAAAGCACACTGTACAGAGCAAGAGAATGAAGCCGTTTGAAGCACACTATATAGAAGACGCGGAAAGAATGAAGCCCAAAGATTTATCCACTTTAGCCCATAACTTCACATGGCCTAATATTAGTTAGTCCATGATCTATAAATTAACATAATGATTTAGACCATTTTGTACTTCTCCAGCCGCTCTTGCATATGGTTTAGCCCAGCAACTTGCATTGGGTTTAGGCAGCGTAGTGTCCGTTCTCAGTCGCATGCGTATAAATAAATCCAACAGCTCCATAGCTATATTCAAACTCCACTCTACGAACAGTGCAGTATGCCGTGCAAAACAGTGTTTTATATGGCCATATGAATGAACTGCTGGACAGTGGACACACTACATCCAAGTCATCACAAATTATCAAGAGAGAAGAAGAAAGAAGATAGAAAGAGCGAAGCCTGTTGATCTTTATACCCTAGTAAATACACTTAGGAGTTGTTTGGTTGGGCTTATTTTGGTCCGTAACCCTTTCCATCACAACTCGATCTTGTTCCTTTTGTTTGTTTCGAATGGTCTATGTGTTGGAACTTGCTCTCAGTTGCAAGGGGATCCAACGAGGGAGAACAGTGACGGTAACAGGGTTCTCGCGCAAGATGGCAATAGCTCTGTTAATCTAGCCTCTCTAGGGCACTGTGCGGGGGTATTTATAGGTATCTGAGTGCCCAGCGTCTCGTGTTAAGGATGCATGTGCCCTCAGACACCTAGGTTATCCCTAGAATATTTCCATAAAGCGGGGTTACATACTGTAATTACAGAGGCGCCTTTACAAATTAGGCCCGTAACACGCAGCGGCCACGCAGGGCCTGTTACAATGGGCCGGATCACACGTGGGCCTCCATGCTGGACGAGGCTGCACGGTGGGATGACCTCGTCATAGGTTTTCGTCCGATGTCGTATGGAGCGAAGGGTGTCCTTGCCCGTTGTCTTGTCTCCGCTGGACCAATGACCACGGCGAAGGCCTCGAGCGAAGGGTGGCGTCTTCGCCTTCGCCCCAACATTTGCCCTCCGAGGGACCAGTTCGACTAAGTCATCTGGTGCCGAAGACGTCGCTAGATGGTGGAGACGCTGCCCTCGCTCGAAGTGGTTCCGCGGGGGTTTTTGACATGACCGTTGATTGACACCGTACTGTTGGACTGCGGGTTTCCCGAAGCGCCGTGCCCTGTGTATAAAAGGGGGCGGGGGGCGGCGCGTTTTGAACTTTATCCTTCCGCACTCCGTGAAAACCCTAGCCGCCTTTTCCACTGTCTCGCTGCTCGCCTGCCCTCCTTGCTCTTGTTCGCCGGAGCTCTGGCTCGAGTGAAGCAAACCACCCGCCGCCACCAACGGTATGTTGCGATGCCGACCTCTTCTTCTTCTGCTGCCGCTACGCCGCCGGCCGACGCGTCGTCTGAGGAAACGCTGAGTACTGTGGCGGTGGAGGAGTTGCGTGCCGGCGATACGGTGGATTTTGGTGTGTCGCGGATGTCGTCAGTCCGCGTGCAAGATATGTAGCGGCTGGGTTACTTTGGCGGCGGAGTCGCTCGTGTCCCGGGGACGGAGGAAGTCCCCGAGCCGGAGGGCGAGTTGGTTGTGTTCGAGGCGTTCTTCGCCGCCGGTCTCCGCCTGCCTGCGCACCGATTTGTTGGAGAAGTCCTGCGCAGATTTAATGTTCAGATCCATCAGTTGACTCTGAATGCCGTGGTGGCTCTGTCGAAGTACGTCTGGGCGACGACTTCGTACGGCGGACAGCCATCAGTCGAAGTCTTCGCGAAGTACTATTGCCTGCACTGGCAGAAGAGGATGATTGGAGATGAAGTTGCCCAGTTTGGGTCCTGTACATTTACGCCGAAGACCGGCAAGACCACGATGGAGGTAGTTGAGTTGGTTCCTTGCGCCCGCAACAAGTGGGGCAATTGGAATGAGTTTTGGTTTTACGTTGCGGAGGGTACATTCGAAGACCATCCGGGGCTCCCCGTGTCCGAGATGTGTTCGCATCTTTACTCAGCATACCCGCCTTTTGAAGTGGCGGAGGATGATGCGGACGAAGGGGCCCTTCGGTGCGCCGCCGGCCTGAGCAGCGGGCGCGATTTGGTTGAGGAATTTGTGGCGTACGGGGTATGGCCTTTGGCGCATGGCTGGGCGTTGGGCGAAGTGTGCCCTCGCCAGATGCCTTCCCATGGTGGGAAGCTGGTGCGAAGTCCTGCCTTCGCGCTTGATCTGCATAGCCGCGATCCGGCCGCCTTTGTGCGTGAGGCGGAGGATGGGGCGGTGCGAATCGTTGGTCGGTACGTGCCGAGGACAGAGGGCCAGCGTAGCTGGGATATTCGCGGGTCAAATGACCGCTTGAACAGGGTTTTTGAGTTGAATCGTCTGCCATATGGCGGTTATCCCGGCCAAGACGATGTGGATCGTCGCGGGAAGAAACCGGTGGTAGAGTCTGGAGACGACCCCGCGCCGGCGGTCGCCCCGTCCTCTAAGAAGAGGAAACTAGGTACTGCTATGGGAGGACTTGGGGTTTCCGATGGTTTTGCTAGAGAATTGATGAGGACATGCGCGGCCCCGGGGGGAAGGATGTCTTCGCCCGAGCTCCGGGAGTCTTCGGCGCGTATGCTGAGGGTTACCGGGGGTTGGTGGCCTAATAATGTTCCTATCCCCCGCGCGGCCGGCGAGGACTTTTTTACATCTCGTATGGTTCGTGAATGGAAAGTGTTTCCTTACGGGCGGAATATTGCTGCTGTTGTGTTGGCAGTGATGGACAAGGATCGCCAGGGAGCTGCATAGAAGCGCCAGGCGGTCGTCAGGCTTCATGAAGCCAGGCCGAAAAGGCAGCGCGGGGCTGCGAAGGCTGCTGCCCCCGGCGGAGGCAAGCCGCTGCTGGCGGCGAAGTCGGCCGTCCCTGCATCCGGCAAGGCGCCGGAGGCTGCGGCTGCCGCCGGTGGTTCCAAGTCTGCGAAGGCTGCACCGGCGTCCAGCAGGGTGCCGGAGGCCGCGAAGGCGGCCCGGGAGTTGCCGCTGCCGGGCAAGCGCGTTGCCGACTTCGCCACCGACATTAGCGTGGACAACTATCTTGTTGGTAAGCCGTTGGCTCGATTTTCTTTCCTCTTTTTTTTTAATTTGTTGATACGTCGCATGGTCGGGCGAAGGCCAACTTGTCGTTGTTCCGCCTACCGTGGCGACCACGGCGGCTACCGTAGTGCCAAAGGCATAGGGCGGTGCCCTTAGTGCCGGCGGGGAGATGCCGGCGCTCGCTGCTGTCAGGGATGAGGCAGGCGCTGTGTCCCGCCGGTTGAAGGAGATGAAGGAGGCACTAAGTCAGGTACATTGAGCTAGACTTCGGGTTTTTTGGCTTCGTTGGGGTTGTGGTCTTACGTGTGTTTTGCAAGCGGCTGACTTCGCAGACCGCGCGGCGTCGGGGGCCCTCACGGCAGTTGTGTCTGCCGAAGTCGAGAGACTTCGAACGCAACATGCTGACGCCGTCCGGGAAAAATCGGCCGCCGACAGTAAGTGCCGCAAGCTGGCGGGCAAGGTGGCCGCGCTGTAGGGGGAGAAGACTGACCTCCGGCGTCAACTGGCGGAGTAGAGGAGGGAGGCCAATGAGGCCCTCGCCAAGGCGCAGGCTGCGCTGGCGGAGGCTAATTTGGCGCGGGTGGAGGGCAGTCTTGCCAGGGAGCGCGCCGAGCAGCTGGAGGAGCTGCTCAACGCCCTGCAGAGCCATGTGGAGAGGGCCGAGGCCGCGACGCGCAAGGAGGCTGAGCGGACGCGCAAACAGCTTATGGATTCATACCATGAGCTGAGCGCGCGGACCGCTGACTTCGAAGTGCCGGACCGAGAGCCCGGACTTTGCTGCCTGGAGTGGGTACAGGAGGAGTTGCAGGCACTCCCCACTATCGTGGAGGGGTTCATGTCTTATGCCTCCCTGGTCACCTGCGAGGGGGTGATGAATGCGCTCTCTCACGAAGGGTGCCGGCACTATGAGGTCTTCGACCAAGCTGATGAGGATTTCGAGCGTGATATCTACAAGGTTGAGGACCCTATAGTGAAGGAATCCACCGGAGCCATCTACGACCGGATGTGGGGCCCGCACGGTCGAGAGGTGGTTAGGGAGCGGGCCGAGACGGCGAGGGGTCAGGTAACGTTTGGCTTTTGTTTGATGTTTGTTGGATGTGGGCTATGTATGGGTTTGCTGAATTTGTGTGCTGTGTCTCAGGCGGCGCGTGGCGAGAGGGTGGATGACTTTGGGGCTTTGAACAGCGCGCTGCCTGACCCGGAGTCGAACCCGGCGGAGGCTGTGTCCGAGGCCGCCCTGGAGCCGCCCCCGGAAACCGCCGAAGGCGCTCCTGATGCCCCCGCAGCCGCTGCGGCCGGCGGAGGCCCGCCCCCGGAGACCGCCGAAGGCGCTCCTGATGCCCCCGCAGCCGCTGCGCCGAGGGCTGAGGATCCTGTGATGGTGGCGGCGGAGGCGACAGCGGAGGCTCCCGCGACGGCTGGGTCTTCGCAGGTGGCGTAGTGGGTGTGGGTAGTTAGGGAATTTTGGATATGTTGCTGAATCTTGGTTGCTGCGCAGGTTCAAGATTTTGGGCCTGCGCACGCAACCGCCACTACTAATTTTTTGGCGGCTTCGACCGTGGGTGATGGTAATAAATCGGATGGGTCTGCATATGAGTTTTCTGATTTTGGGGACTCTGGGAGCTCGGTTGAGTGGACTGAGGAGTCGTCGGATGAGGACTTGGACTACTTCGCGGCCTTGGATGTGGCAGCGGCGGAGGCTTCACCGCACGCTGCAGATGCAGAAGATGTGCCTGGTCCGAGTACTGGGCGTAGGCGGCGAAGGGCGGTTGCGAAGCATAGAGTGAGTGGTGTGGAGGGCGGTCGGCTTCGTGTGAGTAGGGCTGGCCGGCAAGAACTGTTGTCCTTGCCGGCCGCCGTGAGTACAGGTGAGGGGGAATTGCGAAGTCTTTTTGCGGGTGAGGAGCTTAGGATAATGTTATTTAACTATAGGGAGATGGGAATTATTCCGAAGGTTGAGCCGATGTAGAGTGTGATGCCCTCGCTTGTACATGTGTAATGGCTTGTATGATGAAGTTGTGTGCCCTCGCACATTCGGCTATGCTCGCGAAGGCGTTACGTACTTGGTCAGGTGTAATTGTTATGCTGGACTGGTGCGCATGTGGTCGGTCTTTGCGCGGACAGTTTGGTGTGGTCGTTTTCGCTTTTGTTACGCTTCGTCTGGCTGTGCCTTCGGGCAACTGTTGCACGGATAGTCTCCGTGGTAGACTTCGGTTTTTCGCACTTTGTTGTGCTAGTCCGGCTGCACCCTTAGGCGACTTCTGCGCGGATAATCTTCACAGTAGACTTCGATTTTTCGCACTTGTTGTGCTAGTCCGGCTGCACCCTTAGGCGACTTCTGCACGGATAGTCTTCGCGGTAGACTTTGGTTTTTCGCACTTGTTGTGCTAGTCCGGCTGCACCCTTAGGCGACTTCTGCACGGATAGTCTTCGCGGTAGACTTTGATTTTTCGCACTTGTTGTACTAGTCCGGCTGCACCCTTAGGCGACTTCTGCACGGATAGTCTTCGCGGTAGACTTTGGTTTTTCGCACTTGTTGTGCTAGTCCGGTTGCACCCTTAGGCGACTTCTGCACGGATTTGTCGCACGCGAGGATGGCTAGCGCTGAGCCTCGCAGTGACTTTGTATTGGTCGAATGTCGAAGACCGTCATCGCGGTCTTTTTTCGACGCATGTTTTTGCGGGGGATTTTTCACTTGTATATTACATGGCTCCGCCTCGTTAAAAACCTCACCCCCCGGGAGGAAAAGAGTGCGGGCCAGAATAAAATTGTTTCTGTGAATTACAAGGGCGAATCGGCCCTGATGAGTCAAACAAAAAATATGCGGAGATTGTCGATGTTCCAGGAGTGCTCGAGGTCTTCGCCGTTTGGCGTTGCGAGCCTGTAAGCGCTGGGGGAAGCTTTCGTCTTGACAATGAAGGGGCCCTCCCACTTGGGCTCCAGCTTGCCCCTGGACTCTGTCCGAGCTTTTCGGACGACTACGAGGTCCCCTTCGCTGAATTCCCTCGGGATGACTGCGTGGTCGCGCCATGCTTTTGTCTGGGCTTGGTATTTATTTAGAGCCTGTAAGGCGAAGACTCGGTCTCCATCGATGAGATCCTTCGAAGTGGGCTCGTCCACGTCGGGGACGGCTGACGGAACTGTTCGCGGGGACCCATGCTTTATTTCTTGTGGGGTCATGGCCTCCGATCCATATAGAAGGCGGAAAGGAGTGAACCCGGTCGCCCTTCATTCAGTCGTGTTTAGCGCCCAGACCGCCTCGGGTAATAAATCGGTCCACCTGCCCTTTTTCGTCGAGGAGCATCTTTTTGATAGCTGTGACGATTTTTCCATTGGCGCGTTCCACAACTCCGTTGGACTGCGGGTGATAGACTGAGGCGAAGGCAAGCTTGGTGCCAATGGAGAAGCAAAAATCCTTGAAGTCTTGGCTGTCAAACTGCTTGCCGTTGTCAACTGTTAGTTCAGACGGTACTCTGAAGCGGCAAACAATGTTTTGCCAAAAGAATTTTTGGGCAGTCTTTGATGTTATTGTGGAAACTGCCCTTGCCTCGATCCATTTGGTGAAGTACTCGACAGCGACGAAGGCGAACTTAAGGTTCCCCTGAGCCGTGGGCAGGGGCCCGACAATGTCCAGGCCCCAGCGCTGGAGGGGCCATGTGTGGGCGATCAGCTTTGTAAATTGAGAGGGGCTGCCTGATCGAGGAGAAAACTTCTGGCAGGCTTCGCAGGACCTTGTGACCCGATTTGCGGCGCAGATCATTGCGGGCCAGTAAAATCCTTGGCGGATCACCTTAGCAGCTAGGGCCCTTGGCCCTGCGTGTGAGCCGCAAGTATCACTGTGGACTTCGCGTAGGATCTGAACGCCTTCGGTTTCGGTGACGCATTTAAGCATTGGTTGACTGACCCCCTTCTTGTAGAGTTGGCCCTCAATCAGTGCGAAGTCCCGGCTTCGATGTTTGAGGCGCTTGGCCTCGCTGACGTCGGTTGGATGATAGAACCCCTGTAGGAACAGGGTTATTGGTGCCCGCCAGTCTTCGGTCATGATGAGGTTGACTATGCGGTGGCCCTCGCTGTCATTGGTTATTTGGAGCCCTTCGGGGCTCCGGACGGCTGGTGTGCCGATGACATGGTAGAACACGTCGGAGGGCAGGGACTCGCCTCTAGCGGCAGCCTTGGCCAATGCGTCGGCCTCTTCATTCTTGGCCCGGTCCACATGCTGCAAGGTGAATCCCTTGAATTGTCTCTCGAGACTTCGGATGGCTGCGAGGTATTGCATGAGTGCGGGGTCTTTTACTGCATAGTCTTTCTCGACCTGGCCAGCAACTACCTTGGAGTCTGTTCTGATGATGCAGGTGGTGACCCCAAGGGCCCTCAGCTTGCGGAGGCCGAGGATGACTGCTTCGTATTCTGCTATGTTATTTGTGCATCTGTCAGATTCCAGAGCGAAGCTGAGGCGTGCTGCATATCTGTGCTTGACCCCGGCTGGTGAGGTGATGACTGCAGCGGCACCTGCCCCCGCATGGCACCATGCACTGTCGCAGTGGATCGTCCAAACCTTCTCTGCGGACGGGTCTGGCTGTGTTATTGGCCCAGTCCAGTCGACGACGAAGTCTGCCAGGACTTGTGACTTGATGGCTGTCCTGGGCTCGAAATTGATGTGGTAGCCGGAGAGTTCGGCCGCCCACTTGGCAATCCTCACCGATGCTTCCGGGTTTCTGAACAATTCGCCGAGTCCTCTGTCTGAGGTGACTCGGACCTTAAATGCTTCAAAATAATGGCGCAATTTGCGCGAAGACATAACAACTGCGTAGGCAATCTTCTCCAGTTCTGTCATGTTACATTTGGACGGTGTCAGCACTTCAGAGACGTAATAAACTGGGCACTGCCTGATCACGCCCTCAACTGTCTGCTCCTGCACCAGTGCCGCGCTGACTGCATGAGGCGAAGCCGCAACATAGAGCAATAGTGGTAGCGAAGAGTCGGGGCTTGTAAGGACGGCCAACTCCGACAGGTACTATTTTAATGAGGCGAAGGCCACTGCCTGCTCTGGTCCCAACGCGAAGTCTTTTGCGCCATGGAGAGTTTTGAGGAAAGGAAGACTTCGCTCAGCGGATCTGGAGATGAATCTGTTGAGGGCGGCCAATCTGCCCGTCAGGCGCTGGACGTCTCTGGCGGACTGGGGAGGCGTCATGTTTATGATGGCCTGAATTTTAGTTGGGTTGGCCTCGATGCCGCGGTGTGATACCAGGTAGCCCAATATTTTGCCTTGGCGAACGCCGAAGACGCACTTTTCTGGGTTTAGGCGGAGTCGTACGTCTCGCATGTTTGCGAATGTCTCTGCTAGGTCAGCGAGATGGTCCTCCTTGCTCTTGCTGGCGACGACGATGTCGTCCACGTATGTGAATATATTTCTGCCAACTTGCCCTTCGAGCACTGTCTTGGTGAGCCTGGAGAAGGTGGACCCGGCGTTCTTGAGTCCCTCCGGCATTCTGATGAAGCAATATGTGCCGAAGGGTGTTATAAAGCTGGTGCTAGCCTTGTCTTCCTCCTTCATGTATATCTGGTGGTAACCGGAGAAGCAGTCGAGGAGTGACATGACTTCGCATCCGGCCGCACTATCGACAATTTTGTCGATCCGCGGCAACGGGAAGTTGTCCTTTGGGCAAGCTTTGTTGAGACTGGTGAAGTCGATGCACATTCGCCACTTCCCACTCTTTTTCTGCACCATCACAACGTTGGAGAGCCACGTGGGGTAAGCCATCGGCTCGATGAATTTGGCTTTCAGGAGGCAGTGCACTTCTGCCTTGGCGGCCTCTGCCTTCTCGTCGGACATTTTGCGAAGCCGCTGTTTTTTCGGTCTCACCGAAGGGTCAATTCCCAAGCTGTGCTCAATTATGGATCGGCTGACCCCGACCAGGTCGAGGGCTGACCAGGCGAAGACATCTTTGTTCTTGGACAGGCAGCAGAGGAGTTTCTCCTCTTCATGCGAAGTGAGGTCTTCGCTGATAGTGACTGTCTGCTTGGGCGTGGCCTGGTCGAGGGGGACAGTCTTGGTCCCGTCGTTGCTCTACAGCTGTGCCTTGTCGTGCTCTCTGTCGGTTGGGCTGACGGACGCAGGGACCTCGCGCTGGGCCGTGAGGCAGTGCACGTTTCTTTGTCCGGGGACGAAGTCCCGCTCTATGTTGCGCGTGGTCTGTTGATTGCCGTAGACCGCAATGGCGCCTAATGGACCTGGTATCTTCATGCACAGGTACAGTCCATGAATAGCTGCCTCAAACTTGTTGATGGAGCCCCGGCCCATGATGGCGTTGTACGGATATACCATATCCACAATATCAAAGGTCACTTGCTCACTTCGGGCATTGGGTGCTACACCGAAGGAGAGAGGCAGCTCTATTTTGCCGACAGGAAAAGTGCCCTTGCCGCCGAAGCCATACAACGGGTTGTCCGAAGGCTTGAGCAGGCTGTGGCTTATGCCCATGCGGTCGAAGGCATGGAGGAAAATGATGTCTGCTTGACTGCCATTGTCGACTAGGACTTTGTGCAGATCCCAGCCTGCCACGCTGCAGTTGATAACCATGGCGTCGATGTGGGGGGCGCTGCGCAGGTCGACGTCTCGTGCGTCGAAGGTTAGCGGTACGTGGGACCACTTCGTCTGCACGACTGGGCCGGTGATGGCGACGTGGTTGATGCTGCGGTAGTGGTCCCGCTTCTGCCGCTTTGTGTCGAAGTCGGAGCTGGACCACACAGTGATCATATGAATGACTCCGCGATACGGCTGATCGGCGAAGTCTTCTTGTTTTGGGGCGTGGGGGTGGGGGATGTTCTGATGTTGCTGGTGTGGAGGTGGCGGTGGAGGAGGTACGATTTGTACTTCCTGGTGGTGTTGGTATGCGTGGTGCGGTGGATGCGGGGCGGGGCGTGGATGTAGGGTGGAGGTGGTTGCTGATAAGTGTGCGCGACAACTCTGGGGTTGTCGGCTGGCTGCGCCCGTGCCATCCTGTCTCTGATGGCCTTTGTTTCTGGGCAGTCTTTGATTTGGTGGGCGCAGTCTTCGCCATGGAAGAGACAGTAGAATCGGTGCGGCAGCTGCGCACGCCCCTGACCCCTACCGCGAGTTCCATTTCCGCGACCCTGGGGGGATATTCCTGGCGGCGAGGGGCATCAGCAGCGGGGTGCTGGTTGGCGATGTTGTGCACTTGCTGTTGATTGCGGCCATCTCGACCGGAGTCTTGCTGCGGAGTCCTCATCCACGTGCGGCTGGACTGTGGAGCATCTTTGGGCTTCCTTTGAGACTCAACCTTGCGCTGGTGGAGCTCTTCGGATTTGGCGTATTTTTCAAATAGCTGATATAATTCCTGGTGGTCCCAGGGCGGATCTCTGATGCAGTGGCTATAGAGGACGCCGGCGCGAAGGCCACTGATGGCGTAGTGGATGGCGATCTGGTCATCGACTGAGGGCAGCTGTGACTTGAGTGTTAGAAATTTGCGGTAATACTCCCACAGGGTCTCCTTTTCCAGCTGCTTGCAGAGCGAGAGTTCGGCCAAGGCATCGGTGTCTGGGCGGTACCCTTGGAAGTTGAGCAGGAACTTGTCCCGGAGGCTTCTCCAGGAATCAATGGACAGAGGAGGCAACCTGGTGAACCAGGTGAGAGCTGGGCCTTCGAGGGCGATGATGAAAGACTTGGCCATCGTGGCGTCGTCCCCTCCGGAAGATGCAACGGCGACCTGATAACTCATTATGTATTGTGCTGGGTCGGTGCTGCCGTTGTACTTGGGATAGGTCCCTGCCCGGAAGTTTGCGGGCCAGGGCATCACTTGCAGATGTGGCGCAAGGGGACTTCGCTCGTCGAGGTAGTTGACCCCTTGGAATGGTGTGGCGTGCGGGAAGGTGTGGTCGCGCTGGGGAAACGCGGGTCTTTCGGTTGTGCGCGCTGTTGCAGAGGTGTCCCATGCTGCAGGCCGAGGTGGCCTTCGCGCGTGTCTTCCAGTTGTGCGCGCTGTTGCAGGGGTGGCCCGTGCTGCAGGCCGAGGTGGCCTTCGCGCTGCATCAGCGCGATCTCCCGCTCGAGGTCCTGGGCCTTCTGCTCTTCGTCGCGTATCATTTGCCGCACCTTGGCTAGTGCGGACACGAGCTGGCGCTTGGCCTCCAGTATCTCCTTTTGCCTCTGCAGATTGCGGTGCTTGAGGCACAGGGCGCGCAACTGTAGCTGTTCTTCCGCTGAGACGTCGAGGACTTCACCGTCCTCGGCGAGGTCTGCACCCTCTGGTGGGGCGAAGCCTGGGGGAGGCTGCGATTGTCCTTCAGGGCCGCAGGTGCGGAGAGTATCGTCTTCGCAGGTGCGGAGAACGTCGTCTTCAGTGGCCTCTTGGTGGGTGGATTGGGTGAGGGCGAGGGCCTTGCCCTTTCTTGCAGCAAGTAGTGCTGCCTTCGTAGCCTCGTCAGCCTTCGAGTTAGCTTTCTTGGGTGCCATCGCGGGTGGTTTTTTCGTAGCACGAACGGTGGGCGCCAAATGTTGGAACTTGCTCTCAGTTGCAAGGGGATCCAACGAGGGCGAACAGTGACGGTAACAGGGTTCTCGCGCAAGATGGCAATAGCTCTGTTAATCTAGCCTCTCTAGGACACTGTGCGGGGGTATTTATAGGTATCTGAGTGCCCAGCGTCTCGTGTTAAGGACGCATGTGCCCTCAGACACCTAGGTTATCCCCGGAATATTCCCATAAAGCGGGGTTACAGACTGTAATTACAGAGGCGCCTTTACAAATTAGGCCCGTAACACGCAGCGGCCACGCAGGGCCTGTTACAATGGGTCGGATCACACGTGGGCCTCCATGTTGGACGAGGCCGCACGGTGGGATGACCTCGTCATAGGTCTTCGTCCGATGTCGTATGGAGCGAAGGGTGTCCTTGCCCGTTGTCTTGTCTCCGCTAGACCAACGACCACGGCGAAGGCCTCGAGCGAAGGGTGGCGTCTTCGCCTTCGCCCCAACACTATGGTCCATCACGGTGGGAGTCAGCTCCGTCCCATTCCATCTCATTACCGTTCGGTTTACGGCGCAGTCAGATCCCTCGACACGACGGCCGTGTCTTGACTCTCCACCATGCGACTCCACCTGACTCTTCTCTACACGACTGCAGAGCGACAATCGGAGGCGCCGCCATCGCATAATCCATCGTCGTTGCCTCCTCTCCCTCTCCCTCTCCCTCTCCGTCTCAAATCTTTTACCCAAACCCTAACCCCGACTGCTATCTATTCTTGTAGGTGATACTCTCATAAGATCCGCTGCTGCATCCACTTCTTCTTCTTCCACATTGCTGGGAGGAGACGGGCACAAAGGATTTGTGCGAGGGAGAAAGAAAGGAAAGGGAAGGGAAGGGGACAGGACAGGAGGATGAGCACGACTGCGTGCCCCTAGTGTTCTTCTTATTCTTTCCAAGGCATTGACCGTAGATTTCTCTTGCTCTGTATAGTGTGCTTTCTAATTTGTCTTATATATACAAGTATGTGGAGATATATTATAATTAATTTCCTTTGAATTTTACTTGTACAAGTTTCTGTAATTTTTACATGTAATGTATCAGGTATTGTACAAATTCAAAGGAATAAACATGTCGTTTGAGGAACCCCTTTGATGTGCCACCCGCCCCTCTTCAACCGATGGTGGATCCCACCCATTTTATTTCTGTGCATGTCCTTTCAGACTATCTGCAACACTTTTTTCTAAATTTTTACCCCCTACGTCCCACTTCTATGCCACATCGCCAAATTCCACCTTCTACTTTTTTATCCCCCGCAAGAGTTCTCCCTAAATTCTAAATTCTTTCATTATACTCCCACTACAATCATAAAATATTACTTTTCATATCTATACATCACCTATTACCATTTTTTCATCTACTAAAAAGAAATGTCGTGCGCGAAGGTTCGAAAGGAGGGGCCCTGCTGCCACCCGATGTGGCGTAGACCTGTTGTCCGCGCTAGGGGAATAGGCAGGGGCATGTGTTGCGGTGGTAGGATGACACTAAACGACAACAATAGAAGGGGAGGGACTGGCAGATAACGCTGCACATAGTCTCGGTCTTCTTGATTGAAGGGGAACTGAGATCTTATTTAGTGGGTGTTTGGGAGTAAAGTTTTTTCATAGTTTTGAAAAAAGTATCGCAGTATTCTCAAATACTATAGTATTATATATGGAATGGTGTTTGGCAAGCTAGCTAAAATCTCTATTTTCAAAACTGAAGTATTGCAAATATTGTAGTTGTTTTAAAGTATTCTAAACTTAGGTCCAGATCCCAATTTCTAAAACTGTAGTATTTTATGTTGTGGTATTGTCATGACTAAAGTATACTGTAGTATTTCAAAAACTATGGTTTTAAACAACTTTGTTTCCAAACAAGGCCTTAATTAAATAGGGTTATGAGAAGATTGTGAACAATTAAATCTCTTTATGCTCAATTTTGACTAGTAAATGATTTAATCCTCTACAATCCACTTCAATCCGTTCTTAATCCGATAAGCTCTGAGGAAGATTAAAAGAGAAAATAGTTTATTTTCCCCTTAATCCCCCCGATACACTGTAATCCCTTTCTAACAAACAAGCCATCCGGCTCAACCCTCGATTGAAGGGTCCTACGCATTCATGCCGCCCACGAGAAGGCTTTCACTGACGAAGCAGGCCCAGTGAGTGACAGTCGCCAAAAGGCGTCTTCATAACACAAGCTTCATACATAATTAGGCCATCTCCAACAGATTCCTTATATCATCCTCTATTTCAAACTTCTCTCTATAAATAGTGTTATCTATAATTTCGTGTTCTCTATTTTACACACTCTCCTAGAGACAGTCTTACTGGCTTTCCTTTGAGAGGACATCTTGATCCATCATTCAGCACGACACGAGGCAGCCGATCGAGGTAGATGGTGCTGAGAAACCCTCAAAGTCACCGGAGACGACACTGCTCGCTTAGGATTAAAGTAAGTTGTTCAGATTGCTGCAACTACAATTTATAAATACAAAATATTATAAAAGTAGTATAAGTTGGTATGGATTAAAGGGTCTGAACAACGTCAAGTGGGTACTTGCAAATAGGGTGTTGAATGTCTAGGATGCACCTAGTTGTATGTAAGGGTCTCCTAGGGTCGTAGGTAGTCATAATACTTTTTCCCCTCTCCTATAAGAGCATGCATAACTCCATTTAATATGAGGCTTCTTGAAAAATCTTTAGAGAATTAATTGGAAAAGTATAACTGATAGTTTCTTCATGAAGAGCACGTCTCTACACGACTCTATATACATATTGTCTCTTACCTACATTTATATCTAAGGGCTCAGAGTTTATCATGCAGTCTCTTATTTATCTCTTACATTTAAAAAACGATCTAAATACTCAGGGTTGTAGATGTGCTAAATATTGGGCAGCATATTTAAAGAACATGATATATAGAAACCATGCACTCTTAAGTTTATTACCAACTATTCAAATGTTTGTGTATTATCACGGTTTCTATATATCATATAAATAGATTTTTGTTATAATAAGACACAAAAATATATGTGTTCTATTGGTTAAGTGGGTTTGAATATAAAGCTAATAACCAAAGTTTAAAACTCTATTTTATGTATAATTTTACTTTATTTTTTCATTAAGAGAGAGAGAGAGAGAGATAGTAGAGACTTGCTGTGGTACGTATGCCACTACTCCTATGGGTTGGGGCACTCTAAGTGTGTTTGGTTTGACTTTTGGCTTTAACTTTTTCTCCCTAAAAGTCAAAAGCCAAACCAAAGGGTACGAACCAGAAAGCAACTTTTTTCTAAAAGTCGGCTTTCTTGCAGTACAAAACTAAAAGCACTTCTTGGGGGAGAAAGATATCCTCGAGTCCTTATGAGCACATAAACGCAGTTCTAACTCGTCCGGGGCTAACCACGGACGTGAGATGCAGTTCCAACTCGCTCGAGGCCAACCTCAGACGGGAGACGCAGCTCTGACTTGCCCGAGGCCAACCTCAAATGGGAGATTGGCCTCGAGCGAGTCGAAACTATGTCTCCCATTTGAGGTTGCCCTCGAGCGAGTCAGAACAACGTCTCCCGTCCAGAGCTAGCCTCAGCCGAGTCGAGACAACATCTCCTGTCCGAGGGTTTGCCTCAGGCGAGTCAAAACTGCATCTCCCGTCCGAGGTTGGCCTCGGGCTAGTCAGAACCGTGTCTCCCATTTGAGATTGGCCTCAGGCGAGTCAGAACAGCCTCTCCCAGGTTGTCCTCGGGTGACTCAGAACTGCTTCTCCCGTCCGAGGTTAGCCTCGGACGAGTCGGACCTGCAGCTCCAGTCCGAAGTTGGCCTCAGACAAGTCGGAACTACATCTCCCGTCTGAGGTTGGCCTCGGGCGAGTCAGAACTGCGTTTCTGTGCTCATAAGGACCCGAGGGATATCTATCTCCCACAAGCCCCTAAGGCTCAAGCCAATTTTTGAGGGTAATTGGCTCGAGACTCCAAAAATCAATCATGTTTTTTTACTATTGTATGCCTTTTGAGTACAACTTTGTTCCGCCTTTGCATCTATTGGATCCACTGCAGGTGCACCCAATGGGTGCTCAAGTCAATTTTTAGGATAATTGACTCGAGACTCCAAAAATGAATCATGTTTTTTTTTATTGTTTTATGCTTTTGAGTGCAATTTTGTTCCGCCTTTGCATCCATTGGGTGTAGCCCCCGAGCTTCAAGTTGACTTGAGAAACAATCAGCTGAAAGGTTTGAGCCCCCGAGTTGACGAGGCGGTGGCGTAGCCTCCTAGAGTCGACAAAGCAGCAAGTTGGCGAGACAGGCGATGACCCAGCCTCGAGCCGATGAAGTAGAGAGTCGGCGATGCGCGCCGCCGTGCAGCCCCCAAGGCGATGGAGTAGAGAGCCTATGAGGCACACAATAGTGCAGCCCCCGAGCTGGTGAAGCAGCAAGTCAACGAGGCACATGGTGGTGCAGCCCTTGAGGCGACGAAGTAATGACTCGGTGAGGCGGGCGATAGCCCAACCCCCAAGCTAGAGAAGCAACGAGTCGGCGAGGCGGGCAGTGGCCCAACCCCCGAGCCGGTGAAGCAGCGAGTCAGCGTGGCAGGCGATGGCCTAGCCCACGAGCCGACGAAGCAGCGAGTCAGCGAGGCGCACGGCGATGCAGCCCTCGAGGCGACAAAGTAACGAGTCAGCGAGGTGCACGATGGTGCAGCCACCGAGGTGACAAAGTAATGACTCGGCGAGGCGGGTGACAGCGTAGCCCCCTAGCCGGAGAAGCGACGAGTCGACGAGGCGAGCAGCGTCCTAGCCACTGGGCCAGCGAATCAGCGAGGCGCACGACGATGTAGCCCTCGAGGCGACGAAGTAATGAGTCAGTGAGGCGCACGGCGGTGCAGCCCCCGAGGCAACAAAGCAAATACTCGGTGTGGTGGGTGATGGCCTAGCCCCAAAGCCGGAGAAGCGACGAGTTGGCGAGGTGAGCAGAGGCCTAGCCCTCGAGCTGTCGAAATTGGCGAGGCGGGCAACATCCTAGCCCCCGAGTTGTCGGAGTGGTCGGCAAGCTTGATGTTTGATCATGTAACTTTGAGTATTAAACTTTGAAGACCCTATTAAAACTTACTTGTAACATGCATGTTAGCTAAGGATATTTTGATGGCATGAAAGAAAATGTTGGAAAATTGCTATGCGTGAAGGAGATTTGTTCAAGTTATCTATGTCATGAAGTAAGAATTGTGATGTCGAGGTGCAGTGAGAGTGCATAACATTGTTCATGGATTAGAATGCAACCTTTAGTGTTTGCCTTCGTAAAGTAGGGCTTGAGTGCACCCTGAGTCAAGCGGGGCATGTAGCACCGAACAAGAGTCGGACTTCACCGACCGAGCAAATTGCCTTATGTAAGGGCTTAGAGGTCACCCACAAGTCAAGTGAGGCTTGTAGCACCAAACTAGGGTTGGACTTCGCCACCCGAGCCGATTGCCTTGTGTAAGTAAGGGCATAGAGGACACCCACGAGTCAAGCGAGGCATGTAGCACCGAACTGGGGTCGAACTTCACCGCACGCATCGATTGCCTCGTGTAAGTAAGGGCTTAGAGGTCACCCACGAGTTAATCGAGGCCTGTAGCACCGAATTGTTGTCGGACTTTGCTGCCCGAGCCGATTTCCTTGTGTGGAGGGTTTGAGGTACCCTGTAAGAGTTGTCGAGGCATGTAGCGTCAGTGGACCAAACCGACTGCCCCATGTTTGCAGCGGCCATATAGAGTTCATGACGTCAGTTACTTGAGATGGTGCAGAGATGATCTGAGTATGTGTTAATAACCTAGAAAGATGATGCAGAAGTAGTATGGGTGTTACACATTCTAGCGTCCTGAACCTGTATAAACCCTTGTGTGATCCGACGTGTATCTGCATGTACCATCGAGTCGCAATCAACGACGTCGTCCTGCTAAAAAACATCATGTGGGGAACCCCGTGGTGCGCAGTCGGGTCATAAACACTGAAACCTCTGGACCTGCTTTTAGCGGCTTTTGGATGAAACTATGCATATATATATGGAAGAACTTTTAGCGGTTTTTAGCGTCTTTCACCAATTTTTTTTTTGCTTTTTTACATCTCATACCCCACATCATCTTTTTTCACAGCTCACAACCCACAACAGATTTTTCATAGCCACAAGCCAACCAAATAGACCCTCAGTCTCCATCGCGCTAATCTTTGGCGAAGTTGGAAAGGCAAAGCAAAGCCCCTATAGTTGTTGCCTTCATAGGGACCCCACCGTATCACTTGACATATATAAAATATAGAACCCTGAGAAATATATAAATTAATACCAAGATACATATATGTGCCAAGTAAACTTAAACATCTTGCAATATCATACTAGTCATTTTTATTTTCACTGAAGTTCATTAAATGAACTAGGTGTCTTAACATTAATCCTACATATTAAGATAATTAATATCTTAAATCTGTTTTTACTAAAAATCCATATTAATATTTGTGTGTTAATGTTTGTCTTGGCACATGATTTATTTTAATTGGTGGTTAAATCTCATCGAGAACTACTTATTCATGTAAGTTATTGAAAAAATACTGACCTATAAGCATAACAAAAATCTAGAAACCAATAATGTTTAGGGTTATGTACATATGGAGTATAAATAAAAAACTCCATCATAATTCTTAATTAGAAAACATAAATTTCTTTATGTCCAAACCATGAAATGATGTACATTATATTAGAATGAAGTTGCTAACTTCTAGAACATAGAATAGATTGAGGAATGAATTTTTCACAAATGAACCGAGAGCAATAACATGATCATCCAAGAGCTAGAATAGAGGAAGAGAATAGAGAGCTTCAATAATTGTTTTGGATGGCTTGGTCTGGTGGATGATAAAATGTGAATATATAGATAAACATTTAGTCCTGATTGCTAGGCTAGTTCTAGACTAAAGGTGAATCTTTAATATTAGTTGAAGTGACCAAACAAAATTAAAGGATCATGAGACCTTTATTCACTACCGAAATAGAGTTATTTGTCGAAGCTTGCCTCGATAACACTTGAGCACTCGACAAACGCTTTGCTGAGTGTACCCCTCGACAAAGAGGTCTCGATGAACAGTTTATTGGCAACGACCTCTTTGCCGAGTACTTTATATTGGGCACTCGACAAAGTCTTTGCCGAGTGTCAGCTAGCAATCAACAAAGAAAAGTCGTTGTGACGGCGCCAAGCGACGGGGACATAGCCTTTGTTGAGTGCCAGGCCAGCAGGCACTCGACAAAGCGAGCTCCAGTGGGACCCACACCAATTTCTATGCCGAGTGTTTAAAATGGCACTCAGCAAAAATGAGCCTATTAGATTTAGTTCGTTTAATTGAATTTCTTCAGATAATTCAAATTTGAACCGCAAATCACTCAAAAATGGAAAAATGAATGCAAAATTGAACATGTAGTTTTAGAGACTATTTGAACACAATAGAAAATGCTTGGGGAAAAAAGAAAAAACAAATAAACTTTGTTGAGTGTCAAGAAAAGACACTTGGCAAAAGAGTTCTTTGCCGAGTGTCTGAGAGAGACACTCGACAAAGACATAACTTTGTCGAGTGTCCTCCCTAAGCACTTGGCATAGTTAACGACCGTTAGCTGTAGGCGCTTTGTCGAGTGCCATGTGGTGCCGAGAGCCAGACACTCGACAAAGCCGCCTATGCCGAGCGTCATTGTATGCCTAATGTTTTGCACTCGGCAAAGGTGGTCTTTGTTGATTATCATTTTTGTCGAAAGTGGCACTCGACAAAGTATTATTTGTCGAGTGCCCGGAATTTTGCACTCGGCAAAACTTTGAGCACTTGGCAATGAACACGTTTTCGATAGTGATTCTTGGTCGGTGACACCAACTAGGATTAAAGAGTGACTTTTAATCCATGATGGACACATCAATCGACACTATAGGCTTCTTCTACTCTCGACGGCGGCGTTAGCCGTTGGACCCTGGACTAAAGGGGGCAATAGTGTCAACTACCAGAATCCGGCTCTTTGCCGAGTGCCAAATGATTTGTCGATTGTTTTTTCAGGCACTTGGCAAATAAGTTTTTTGCCGACTACCAGACAAAAAACACTCGGTAAAAAAACACTCGGCAAAGGGTTTCTTTGCCGAGTGTTTTATTTTTGACACTCGGTGAAGAGCTTCTGTGCCGAGTGTTTTTTTTCAACACTAGGCAAAGATAATTTAAAAATCGCATTTCGAAGTAGTAAATAAATTCGAATGAAGAAGTTTTCAACTACAAATTTATATAACTCATCAAGATGTACAATTTATATTATGGTAATTTCTTCATATGACAAAATAAAATAAAATTTGTTAATAAAAACTATCTCTTTCGTAGTTTATAAAACTAAAACAGAGATGTATAAGATTTGTGAATAATGTTAGAACTAACATGTGAGATGAATAAATGACCAAACAACCAAAATAAACTTTGTAGATCATAAGTTATAGAATGTTGGCAACTTTTTGATTTGAAGTCATCTTGTCAACGAAAACTACGTCTGAATTTTAAAAATTTAAACTTCGAATTTTCGAAACGAACTCAAATGGAAAAACCACCAAATTGTAAATTGTATGTCTTAAAAAGTTATAAAACTTTATAGTTGACAACATTTTGTTTGAAATCATTTTGTCATGCAAAACTTTGTTTGAATTTTAAAATTTGAATTTTTCAAACGACCTCAGATTAAAAAACTAGCAAAATAAAAGTTGTATGTCTTGAAATGTTATGAAACTTTATAATTGTCAATTTTTGGATTTGAAATCATTTTATCATAGAAAAAATATGTTTGAAGTTTTTTAATTTGAAATTCAAATTTTGTAAATGACCCCGGATGAAGAAACTGTCAATATGAAAGTTGTTGATCTTGAAAAGTTATGCAACTTTACAGTTGACAACATTTTTATTTGAATTCATTTAGTGCCTCAAATAATCAATATACTCTCGGTTTGTTATAATATATGGGGAAGGAAAACGTAATATAGACACAAGTGATATAATGGTGTAGTGGTAGAGGAGGTTGCGCGCGAAAGAGAGGTTGTGAGTTTGAATCTCACCAATAACAAAACACGTGAATTCCATTAAAAATGGTGAAAATGATAGGACAATAGGTAGGGCAGTGGTTATTGTTAGGGCTTAGCGTTTAGGGTGTAATATAAACTCTCGGCTATGGTGATGGTTCCGGGGTTTGTTCCCGTAATTAAAAAATGTTTTTTTTGCAATTCTTTATTTGTCGAGTGTTTTTAACACTCGTCAAAGTCTTTATCGAGTGCCCGAAAAAAGTACTCGGCAAAAAACCATTTATCGATAAAATAATTGCCGAGTGTAACACTCGGCAAAGGGTTGCCGAGTGCAAAAAGGCCCTTAACGAGCGTTTGGGACACTCAGCAAAAAAGACCAGTCCGGTAGTGGTCGGGCCCAACCCTAGGCGAAAGTAAATATAAAAATCGTTGGTCGATTCTCTATCAATGATGTTCGCTTCTTGAGACGAGTTCTTTTTGCATCCTATGATGTCATTAAGATTTCGTATTGGTCAATAATATCGAACTCTATTTTATTTACGTCTTGAATTATACTATGATGGATTAATGCCTCTTATTTGTACTTTCATTTTCTTAAAAAAAAGCATCACACACTTTTCTACTACATATATAGTGTTTTCTTTGCATATAGCAGAATACCGAGAAGAGGAAATCACTACCACAAACGCGTTCTTTGCTGAATGCTAAAACATTTGCCGAGAACAAAATGTTGGGGCAGTTTGTCGAGTGCCGCGCTCGGCAAAACACAACACTCGACAAATAGGTGGTTTGCCGAGTGTGCAGCACTCGACATATCTAGACAGTTGGGAAAGAACATTTTATCTAGTGTTGGACACTCGGCAAAGCTAGCCGCCCGACAAACCTTTTTTGTGACTTTTGTGAACCTACTTGTGACTTTTGTAAACTAATTTGTGAAACATGTGACCTTTGTGATGTTTGTAGACCTACTTATGAGATGTGTGATGTTTGTGAAATATATGTGCTGTTGGTCAAATGTCTGTGTTGTATATGTGATGTTGGTGAAATATATTTTATGTTTGTTTGGATGGAATTAAAAAAACAAATTAAAAAT
The DNA here is from genome assembly GCF_902167145.1 of Zea mays. NCBI lineage: Eukaryota > Viridiplantae > Streptophyta > Magnoliopsida > Poales > Poaceae > Zea > Zea mays. The sequence continues at coordinate 169,823,344 of NC_050100.1, read as the reverse complement.
GTTGTTTTCTGGTTTCACTTTGCTGAGTGTTGCACTCAGCAAATGGTGGCTTTGTCGAGTAGCGTCGGACCTAGCTTTTCTAAATAGGGTGTGCCGTAACAAAATTTTCATATGCAATTTATAATGTCTATATAATTTCATTTAACTTCCAATTGGAAGTAATACAACGCCAATGCAGTCAGGCTAGATCCAATGCCAGATACATTTTAGCAGTCAAAGTCTAGTTGAGAACTTGAGATAAAAAAACAAATTCAAAAATATAGTCCAAATAACGTGAATAGATTTGATAGTTGCAACCACCACCAAACACATGTTTGAACTATAAGGATTAAGAAGACAATATTAAACTAGTTGGATCGATCAATCACCACAAACACATTTGCATTCTATCTACCAAGACCACAGCCAAAGATGTCAAAACTTTGCATCTGAAAATTTCAATGCAGGATGCATTGTCTTGTATACAAAACTTTATAGCTCAATTCATAAACACAAAAAAACAAACAAATTACCCTAGTGTATTTTCCTCCGTCTCATGTGTATGACCAGATCTGAGCTCCATCCCCCACCTAATCGTGCACAATTACAGCAAGACTATCGACAACAGATTAACACTACTTTCGGATCAATGCAAAGGAGAGGAGCAGAGGGTACTCACAAAGTAGTCGTCATGGATGACCTAGAACTTTAGATGTACTTCTTGGAGACCATATAGTCGAAGCAATGGTAGGCGGAGTCCTTGAAGGAGATACAGGACGCCTTGAGCCCAAGTATGCGGTTGATGTCACAAAATAGACTTGATTTGATCGATTGTTGGGGGCTTCAATCGGTCGTAGCCCTTCATCTATATAAAGGGGGAGGTCTTGATCTGCTACAAACTGTTTCCCGAGATAATCCCGCGGTTTTAGGTAACAAATCCCATGAGAAACTAGGAACCCTAACTGAGTATGCGCACGCGCGGACTGTCCGCGCTACCACCGCAGACCGTCCGGCCTCAGGACCGGACCGTCCGTGCTGCCATTTTCTATGTTCAACAGATGCCCCCTACCTTTTGGTGGAGGATGACGAACTAAAAGCATATGAACTAAGTCTGATATAAGTCACCGGCTTTTCAATATGGAGATTATTCAATAAAGCACCAATGTATAAAGGTCGTTTCAGATTGTATCTTTCTCGGCCATGACCATTTGATCAATGGATCAAAAAGAATAGAATGGAGGTGCCCCCAGTCTGGATAGACAAAGGATACATGTACCATGGATTCATCGTCGTACCATTCCATATTTGAACAGGATAATATACTGATGACGAGTAAACGAGTGGAAAGTACCCTGGTCTCATAGGATGAATAGGCGATGCTTGTTGTGTCGCCTTTCGGGCCATTTTGTTTGGTCGTTTTGTTTTAGCAGGTGACCGGGGTTTCTTCGTTGACCGAACACGTAGAACGGTCTTCTTGCTAGCACTCTTGGAGAGCAACTGATCAAAAGTAGGGTCAGCTTTGATCAGCGGACCATATGTGCTTTGTCCTTGCGTCTCTTTCCTTGCTTTGTGTGGAGGCTAACTCCTTTGGTTATAGGCGGACTGTCCGGCTGAGTTAGCCGGACCGTTTGTCTGAGCATCGAACCGTCCGCATGTAGGTGTCGGACCATCCGCGATGCTCAGGTCAGGCTGTCACGCTCGGCTCATTAATCGCGCCTGCCCCCCGGTGCCTCCGAACATTTTAGCCTTCTTGACCGGAGCCTTTCGAGCAATCTCCTTTTGTGATATATTTGACATGCGAGGATCACCAATGATGATGCCCTTGCCTTTGCCTTTATCAGCCGTTTCGGGCCGAACCAAGACCTTTTTGCATGTGAGTTCTATTGTATAACAAAAAATGGTTGTGTGTCCACTTGCACCTCCTGAAAAGCCAACCGGCCCTCATTTATGGCCGATTGTATCTGTCGACGAAAAACATTACAATTATTGGTGGCATGACAGAAAGAATTATGCCACTTACAATAAGCACGCCTCTTTAATTCATCAGGGGAGGAATAGTATGAGTTAATTTAATGTTGCCATTTTATAGTAACTCGTCAAATATTTTATCGCATTTGGAAACATTAAAAGTAAACTTAACTCCTTCTTGTCGATTCTTTTGAATCGACTGTAAAGTAGAACATGCAGAAGGTTAGCCTGTCCTAGCCAAACCAGTTTGGTGGTATATACATCCGTGGATTCATCGTCTGAATTATCGTATCCCACTAGATGCATCTTATGGCTAGCCGATTTTGATGTTTCCTTACTTCGGCTTTCACAGGTCATAGCCCGCTGGTGCAAGTGCACTAGCGAAAAGAATTGGGTGCCATCTAATTTCTCTTTTAAGTAAGGTCGCAACCCATTGAAAGCCAGCCCTGTTAGCCGTTTTTCCGCGACATGGATCTGAAAGCATCAGTTTCTAGTGTCCCGGAACCTCCGGATATAGTTATTAACCGATTCTTCAGGCCCCTGTCGGACTAAAGCTAAGTCAGCCAATTCTAACTCATGTTCTCCTGAGAAGAAGTGTTCATGAAATTTTTTATCTAATTCTTCCCAAGAGTTAATAGAGTTCGGTGGCAAAGCTGCGTACCACGTGAATGCGGTATCGGTAAGGGACAACAAGAATAAACGAACGCTGTAGGCTTCCCCATCAGCCAATTCTCCTAATTGTGCTATGAATTGGCTTATATGTTTGTGCGTGCTTTTCTCACCTTCACCAGAAAATTTAGAGAAGTCTGGTATCCTAATCCCCTGTGGATACGACACGGTGTCGAATCGGTGGCTATAAGGCTTCTGATACGATTGCCCTGTACCTAACACACTAACACCGAGTTTGTCCCTGAACATCTTGGCTACCTCATCTCGGATCCTCTCCGCCATGTCTGGCGACCATCCATTAAGTTTGTGGGTGGAAATCTTAGGTTGCCTGACATCACTCTATCGGCTTTCCTCCCAGGGATGTTTGAGGTGTGTGTTAGGCGTCCTATTAATGTCACCAGCTCCTGCCTTATACCTCTCAGGCTCTCTAGTGGCCGAACAGTATTCAGCCCTATGTCCATGAGTTGGTATGGTATGATTATAATGTGTTGCTGGTGGGGCACCATAAAGTTGTTGCGATGAGTGTGGGAACTGTGTGTATTGTGCAGCTCTCGGTTCTGCATACGCATGCCCGGACGGTCCGACGTAAGGGGCCGGATGGTCCGCGACAGGGCCAAACGGTCCAAAGATATATCTGGACTGTCCAGTCGTATATGGTGCTGTCTAGGTAGTCACGTACCCGGACCGTCCGTCGCAATGGGCTGGACGGTCCACGATCGGGCTGAATGGTCCAAGGTTGTACCCGGACGGTTCGGTCATATATGGCGCGACTTGGATAGTCTGCGCGTGGACTCGTGTAGAGTCGGACGGCTCGACGTAATACGTCGGTCGGTTCATGCCATATCCGGACGATCCGGCGTAAGATATCGGACGGTCCGCGACATATCCGGATGGCCCGACATAAGGTACCGGACGGTCCGCGGCATATCCAGATGGTCCGGCGTAATATACCGGACGGTCCGTGATGGTGCCGAATTGTCCGGGGTTGTACCCGGATGATCCGGTCATGCACGGTGCGACCTGAGCGTTCTGTGTGCGGGCCTACATCGGGTCGGACGGTCCGGCGAAATACGCTGGATGGTCCGCGCTATAATCGGACTGCCTGAGATTATGCTCGGATAGTCCGGCCACGTCCAGAACCTGCCGCGTGCTTAGTGGCGGCGGCTGTGATGGTGACACAAAAGCGTGCATCGGCTACTATATGATGGCTGGGTCAAGGGTGACCCATTTGTAGCCGATGCGCTTGGCGCGGGTGGCTCTGTATTAGACTCTCCCGATGAAAAGCTAGGAGCAGCTGATTTCTCGTATGAACGTAGATGCATTTTTGTCGGCGTTTCGAGACCGGGGGGTCCCCAAGCCGACGAGTGAGTGTGTTGCGTGCCCCAGCCCAGATGGGTCGAGCGCGTGGGCGAGCGCGAAGGGGGGAGAGGCGAGGTGGCCGGAGACGGGCGTGAGAGAGGTGGAAGTCCCGCGGCCTTCGTGTTCGTCCCGCGCCCAGGTCGGGTGCGCTTGCAGTAGGGGGGTTACAAGCGTCCACGCGGGTGAGGGAAGCGAGCGGCCCCAAGAGAGCGCCTGTCCCGTCCTCGGTCCCGCGCGGCCAACCTCCCCTGAGAAGGCCCTGGTCCTTCCTTTTATAGGCGTAAGGAGAGGATCCAGGTGTACAATGCGGGTGTAGCAGAGTGCTACGTGTCTAGCGGAGGGAGAGCTAGCGCCCTAAGTACATGCCAATGTGGCAGCCGGAGAGATCTTGGCACCCTGCTGGTGTGATGTCGTGGCTGTCGGAGGAGCAATGGAGCTTGGCGGAGGGACAGCTGTCGGAGCGGTCGAGTCTTTGCTGACGTCCCCCTGCTTCTGTAAGGGAGCTGAGAGCCGCCGTCGTCACAGGGCACGCGGGGCGCCATCATTGCCTATCTGGCGGAGCTGGCCAGATGGGACACCGGTCTTGTTCTCTGCGGCCCGAGTCGGCTCGGGGTAGAGTGATGATGGCGCTCCCTGTTGACGTGGGCGGGCCCGTGCCCGAGGCCGGGCGACGTGGGCGTTCCTCCAAAGCTGGGGTCGAATCTGTCTTCCGTTGCCGAGGCCGAGCCCGAGCCCCTGGGTCGGGCGAGGCGGAAGTCGTTCGGCAGAGGCCAGGGCGGAGTCCGAGCCCTGGGGTCGGGCGAGGCAGAGTTCGTCGTCTTCCAGGGCCGAGCCCGAGTCCGAGCCCTGGGGTCGGGCGGAGCGGAGTTTGTCGTCTTCCGGGTCTTAGCCCGAGTCTGAGCCCTGGGGTCGGGCGGAGCGGAGTTCGCCGTCTTCCGGGTCTTAGCCCGAGTCCGAGCCCTGGGGTCGGGCGGAGCGGAGTTCGCCGTCCTACGGGTCTTAGCCCGAGTCCGAGCCCTGGGGTCGGGCGGAGCGGAGTTCGCCGTCTTCCGGGTCTTAGCCCGAGTCCGAGCCCTGGGGTCGGGCGGAGCGGAGTTTCCTATGGCGCCTCTGGCGAGGTCTGACTGCCTGTCAGACTCACTCTGTCGAGTGGCACTGCAGTCGGAGTGGCGCAGGCGGCGCTGTCCTTCTGTCAGACCGGTCAGTGGAGCGGCGGAGTGACGGCGGTCACTTCGGCTCTGCCGGGGGGCGCGCGTCAGGATAGAGGTGTCAGGCCACCTTTGCGTTAAATGCTCCTGCAACTTGGTCAGTCGGTGCGGCGATTTAGTCAGGGTTGCTTCTTAGCGAAGCCAAGGCCTCGGGCGAGCCGGAGATGTGTCCGCCGTTAAAAGGGGGGCCTCGGGCGAGACGGAAGTCCCTCGAGGTCGGCTGCCCGAGTCCGAGGCTAGGCTCGGGTGAAGCGTGATCGAGTCACTCGTATGGACTGATCCCTGGCTTAATCGCACCCATCAGGCCTCTGCAGCTTTATGCTGATGGGGGTTACCAGCTGAGAATTAGGCGTCTTGAGGGTACCCCTAACTATGGTCCCCGACAGTAGCCCCCGAGCCTCGAAGGGAGTGTTAGCAATTGCTTGGAGGCTTTCGTCGCACTTTTTTGCAAGGGGACCTGCCTTTCTTGGTTGCATTTTGTGCCGGTGGGTGCGCGTGAGCGCACCCGCCGGGTGTAGCCCCCGAGGCCTCGGAGGAGTGGTTTCACTCCTTCGAGGTCTTAATGCCTTGCGTAACGCTTCGGCTGGTCTGGTCGTTCCCTCATGCGAACTGGCCGTAGCCCGGGTGCACGGTCGGGGCCCAAGCTCTCGGGCTGGTATGTTGACGCTGTCAACGGTTCGGCCGGAGCCGGGTTTGCGAGAGCAGCCCCCGAGCCTCCGCACAGGGCGAGAGGACGATCAGGGACAGACTCGACTTTTTACATACGCCCCTACGTCACCTTTCCGCAAGGAGGAGGGGGGAGTGCGCCATGTTACCCTCGATGGGCACCGAACATGGTGTCTCCGGTGAGCTGCAAGCGGGTAATCCGAGTGGACGTCCGTGCCCCGTTCGTTGGGGGTCGGCTAGGGGCCCAGAGGCACGCCCAAAAGTACCTGCGGGTGATCTGCCGGACCCGGTCCCCTGGCGACGGGGTCCGAGGGCTCGATGCCTCCCTCCGATGGGATTCCGTTACAAGATCGCTCCCGCTGGTCTCGGAAATGTCCTAGGGTACCTCGGGAGCGCAGCCCGAGCCTCGGTTATGTATCGAACGTACCCCTGGTCATCCCTCGCTCGGTGTCTGAGGCGACTGTGAACCCTTCGGGGGCCAGCCTTCGAACCTCTGATCAGTAATGGGCGCGGAGCCCGAGTAGCCTGAGGCGGCCATAGAGCCCTTCGGGGGGCTGGCCTTCGAACCCCTGACCAGTAGTGGGTGTCGGGCCCACGCGATCTGAGGCGACTGTTGAACCCTTCGGAGGGCCAGCCTTCAAACCTCTGATCAGTAGGGGGGCTCGGAGCCCGGTTCCTTCACAGGGAAGGATCCTTTTCGGGGTATCCCCCTTTCCCGGTCCCTGTTGCAAGAGATAGAGAAAGAGGAAAAAAGGAAAAGGATATGAAATCGAACGACGTGGCGTACCTTTTTTGGTGCGGTTATTACGGCGAAGGCGAAGCGTCGTCCGCTTCTCCTGCCGGTAGCGCCGCCTGTCCCGCCGCGGAGTTAATGCGACGGGGCGAGTGGTTGGCGGGGCGGTCGTTGCGCGTGCGCGAGCCGTTCGAGGAACGGATCACGGGCGCACCGTCTTCACGCCGTGGGAGGAGGCTCTCTCGCTGTCCCTGGACGGGACGTGAGCCTGGCTGGCGACGTGACTGCTGCTCCCGCCCGCCTGCCACCGTCATTACTGCCGGCCCACTTTCGGCCGCATTGACCGTCGCGCCAGGCTGGCGCCGCTGGGTCGTGCGCTGGGTCGCCTCGAGTCGCGGCATAGGCTCGGCAACCGAAGAGGCGCGACAGTGGCACAAGTGGTGGCGCGGTTGCTTGCATGCAGCAACTGGCGCGCTGGTTGCGTGACGCGTGGGCCTGGGCCTCCAAGCTGGCGTGTCAGAAGTCGGAGAAGCGCGTCCACCTGGCGCGGTTGCATGCCGCCTGCATGGCTGCCCGCCCCTTCCGCCCGTTGGTCTGGGCAAAAGTGGGGGTCGCTTGTAACCGCTGGGCGGTTGTGCGCACCACGCGCGGCGGTTTGGCTTCTTCTGCTCTGAGCCTGTTTGCATGACATGCGGGACCCACCCCCGAGTCGCAGGGGAGGGCCTTGGAGCATGTTGGAGAAGACTCAGCCCATGGCGTTTGGGGGCGCACGTAGGGAGAGTTGCCTTTAAAAGGAGGGAGACCCCTTTCAGAAGGCAACCATGTCTTCTTCCTCCCTTATGCGTCGTGTCTTTCCATCTTCCAAGCCCCCGGATGGGGGGTATCCGCCGTCTTCCCGCCTCCTCGTTGGAGGAACGCAACTCCGTGGGAGTTGGTACCTTTCAGCCATCGTTCGGCTTCAAGGATTTTCATCAGGCAGCCTGGCCGCACCCCTCCACCGGCGGTCACCCAAGATGGTGACCTCCAGTTCGACGGTGGGGAAAGCGAGCCAGGCTGCGGCCTCTACCCCTCCCTTGGCCTCAAGGATTTTCGTCATCCAGGCCAAGATGGAAGATGAGGCGAGTCGGGGGGCTGCCCCCGCATGGGTCGGCTGCCTTTTTCTTCCCCCCGCGCCTGGGGGAGAATGGCATCCTTGAGTCCCACGGGGACTTCCTCCAGCCATGCTGGGATAGGTAGGGCGCCAGTAGCCCTGGGTCTCCGTCTCCCGGCCTGAATGGCTGGTTCTCGTCTCCTGCGGGTGCGAGCCCTCCTGTCGTAACACCTGCCCCGAAGCTGCTGCCTAAGCCGCTTCGCTGCCCGGGGCGGGGGTGGTTGTCGTCGTAGTCAGAACGGGCGGCGGCGAGCCGTTCGTCAGTCTTCTGTTGCTCCGCAGGCCTTCCCCCTCGGAGTGGGGTTGTTCGTACCTGCGGAGGGGGAACCGGAGTTCCATTTGTAATGGCATTTCGATTGCCAGTGTTTTAGTTCATTGTGGCTGTTGAGGCCTGAACATGTATGTAATTTCGGCACGGAGCCGTGTTTTTTCCTTATTTTCGAGCACTAAGTCTCGCCTGTTGATTATCTGAATCGCTTCACCAAGCGTGAGTCGCCCCGTGTCAAGGTGACGAGTGAGGTATCCGTATCCCGGAGGCGTAGGAATCCCTCGGCTCGATCGGCCTTGTTGTCTGAGGCTCCTCCAGCTTAGTTAAAGAGACCCCTCGGCCGCTCTTCGATGAGCCGAGGCTGGGGGTAGCGATATCAGTACGAACAGAGGCGGAGTTGGCTCGAAAATGGGAACCTGGTTGGCCGGAGCCTAGCCGGGTTGTCCGTCAGCGGAGCCGACGCCGGAGTCGATCAGCCGAGGCCTCGGGTCGGGCTGGCGCCCTTGGAAGATGGTCGGTCGAGGCCCCAGGGGTAACCAGCTGAGCCGCCTGCTCGGGCCGGATTCCCGGAGAAGTCCCCGGATCGCGTCGCCGTCCGAGGCTGGGTCGGACCTTGCTGAAGACGTCATCGATGCCGAGGGTGCTACGGCCCCCTTCAGCGTGAAGACCCGAGCCTGCAGGATCAGATTGTCTTGTAGCGTGTGCCTTCTGCGGCCGCTGAGGCCAGAAAACACACCCTCGCCGCGCTTGTAAAGCTGCGTCTTTTTTCCTCTTATTTCGAGCGTCTGGACTTTTTCGTCGGTAACAGGGATGTTTGTGCGGGCGAGAGTTGCTTCTCGCGGAAGGTGATGAGTGAGGTATCCGTATCCCGGAGGCATAGGAGTCCCTCGGCTCGGTCGGCCTTGCCGCTTACGCGTACTTTCACCCGTCCATGAGGCCCTGTCTCCGACTTAGTCGAGAAAAGCTTGAAGGACCGCTTTGGCAGAAGAGCTTCCGAACGTAAAGACTTGTCCGGTCCACGGAGTCACTTTATCCGAACGCGAGTTACTTATCGCAGAAGGTGATGAGTGAGGTATCCGTATCCCGGAGGCGTAGGAGTCCCTCGGCTCGGTCAGCCTTGGCTGCTTACGTGTACTCCGTCGTTTCCAGGATCCGCTTTTCGAAGTAGTCAAAAAGCACGAAAGAAATTCTGCTAAAAAGAGATCTTTTTTCGAGGAAAAAATTCGACGCAGAGGGGGTCTCCCCCCTTTTAGCCCCCGAGGGAGGGTCGGGCTTTGCCGAGGCGAGGCCGACCCTTCCTTGATGACTAAACTTTGCGTGGGTGCGAGGTATATGAACAACTTGAAAACATCTTAAGGGTAGAAGCGACGTAGCTGTTTGATGTTCCAAGCGTTGATGTAGACCTCGCCTTGATTGTTGGCCAGCTTGTATGTTCCGGGCTTCAGGACTTTGGCGATGACGAATGGCCCCTCCCAGGGGGGCGTGAGCTTGTGCCTCCCTCGGGCGTCTTGCCGCAGCCGAAGCACCAGATCGCCCACCTGGAGGTCTCGGGACCGGACCCCTTGGGCGTGGTAGCGTCGCAGGGACTGCTGGTACCGCGCCGAGTGTAGTAAGGCCTTGTCCCGAGCCTCTTCCAGCTGGTCAGTGATTCTTCTCGGCTAGCTTGGTTGCTTTGATCGTTGTAGGCCCTCGTCCTCGGGGAGCCGTATTCCAGGTCAGTGGGCAAGATGGCCTCGGCCCCGTGGACCAGGAAGAACGGTGTGAAACCCGTGGCCCGGCTTGGCGTTGTCCTCAGGCTCTAGACCACCGAGGGGAGTTCCTTCATCCATCGCTTGCCGAACTTGTTGAGGCCGTTGTAGATCCGAGGCTTGAGCCCTTGTAGAATCATGCCGTTGGCACGCTCTACTTGCCCATTCGACATGGGATGAGCCACGGCGGCCCAGTCCACCCGGATGTGGTGATCCTCGCAAAAATCCAAGAAATTTTTGCCGGTGAACTGGGTACCGTTGTCAGTGATGATGGAGTTTGGGACCCCGAAGCGATGGATGATGTTGGTGAAGAACGCCACCGCCTGCTCGGACCTGATGCTGTTCAGGGGTCGGACCTCGATCCACTTGGAGAATTTGTCGATGGCGACCAGCAGGTGCGTGTAGCCCCCGGGCGCCTTCTGCAAGGGACCGACGAGGTCCAGACCCCATACAGCAAAGGGCCAGGTGATGGGTATCGTCTGCAGAGCCTGAGCGGGCAGGTGGGTCTGCTTCGCATAGAATTGGCACCCTTCGCAGGTGCGGACAATTCTAGTAGCGTCAGCCACCGCCGTTGGCCAGTAGAAGCCTTGCCGGAAAGCATTCTCGACAAGGGCTCGGGGTGCTGCATGATGGCCGCAAGCCCCCGAGTGTATTTCTTGCAGGAGTTCCTGACCTTCGGTGATGGAGATGCATCGCTGGAGGACGCCTGAGGGGCTCCGGTGGTAGAGCTCCTCCTCATCTCCCAGCAGGACGAACGACTTGGCGCGTCGAGCTACCCGCCGAGCCTCGGCTTGGTCGAGGGGTAGCTCTCCCTGGCGGAGATATTGCAGGTACGGGGCCTGCCAATCTTGGTCAGGCGTGGCCCCGCTCTGCCCCTCCTCGATGTCCAGTGCCTCGCCCTCGGGGGCCGAGGGTGCCTCGGGCTGTGCCGAGGGTGCCTCGGGCTGTGCCGAGGGTGCCTCGGGCTGTGCCGAGGGTGCCTCGGGCTCGGGAGCGTCGTCGATCTTGACGGAGGGTTGATGCAGATCCCGGGAGAAGACGTCCGGGGGGACCGTCGTTCGCCCCAAGGCTATTTTAGCCAGCTCATCTGCAGTCTCGTTGTAGCGCCGAGCGATGTGGTTGAGCTCGAGCCCGTAGAACTTGTCTTCTAGGCGCCGAACCTCATCGCAGTAGGCCTCCATCTTCGGGTCGCGGCAGTGGGAGTTCTTCATGACTTGGTCGATGACGAGCTGCGAGTCACCGCGGGCGTCGAGGCGTCTGACCCCTAGCTCGATGGCGATCCGCAACCCGTTGACCAGAGCTTCGTACTCGGCCACATTGTTGGACACCGGGAAATGGAGGCGGAGCACGTAGCGTAGGTGCTTCCCGAGGGGCGTGATGAAGAGCAGGCCCGCGCCGGCTCCCGTCTTCATCAGCGACCCGTCGAAAAACATGGTCCAGAGCTCCGGTTGGATCGGAGCCGTCGGCAGCTGGGTGTCGACCCATTCGGCCACGAAGTCCGCCAACACCTGGGACTTGATGGCCTTTCGAGGGGCAAACGAGATTGTTTCGCCCATGATTTCCACTGCCCACTTTGCGATCCTGCCCGAAGCCTCTCGGCACTGGATGATCTCCCCCAGGGGGAAGGATGACACCACAGTTACCGGATGAGACTCGAAGTAATGTCGTAACTTCCGCCTTGTCAGGATCACAGCATACAGCAGCTTCTGAACTTGTGGGTAGCGGATCTTGGTCTCGGACGGTACTTCGCTGACGAAGTAGACTGGCCTCTGAACGGGCAATGCATGCCCTTCTTCTTGCCTCTCGACTACAATCGCGGCGCTAACCACCTGAGTGGTCGCGGCGACGTAGACCAAGAGGGCTTCTCCATCAGCTGGGGGCACCAAGACAGGCGCCTTTGTAAGGAGCGCCTTCAGGTTCCCAAGGGCTTCCTCGGCCTCAGGGTCCAAGCGAAGCACTCGGCCTTCCTTAAGAGGCGGTACAGAGGCAGGCCTCTTTCGCCGAGGCGTGAGATGAAGCGGCTCAGGGCCGCGAGGCATCCCATGACCCTCTGTACGCCTTTTAAGTCCTTGATGGGTCCCATGCTGGTGATGGCTGCGATCTTCTCCGGGTTGGCTTCGATGCCTCGCTCGGAGACGATGAACCCCAGGAGCATGCCCCGGGGTACCCCGAAGACACACTTCTCAGGATTGAGCTTGACTCCTTTCACCTTGAGACATCGGAATGTCACTTCAAGGTCGGAGAGGAGGTCGGAAGCCTTCCTTGTCTTGACTACGATGTCATCGACGTAGGCCTCGACTGTGCGACCGATGTGTTCGCCGAACACATGGTTCATGCACCGCTGGTACGTCACGCCCGCATTCCTCAAACCGAACGGCATGGTGACATAGCAGTACATGCCGAACGGCGTGATGAAAGAAGTCGCGAGCTGGTCGGACTCTTTCATCCGGATTTGGTGATACCCTGAGTAGGCATCGAGGAAGGACAGGGTTTCGCACCCAGCAGTGGAATCCACGATTTGATCGATGCGAGGCAGAGGGTAGGGAACCTTCGGACATGCTTTGTTGAGACCGGTGTAGTCTACGCACATCCGCCATTTCCCCCCTTTCTTCCTCACAAGCACAAGGTTGGCAAGCCATTCGGGATGGAATACCTCTTTGATGAACCCTGCTGCCATTAGCTTGTGGATCTCCTCGCCTATCGCTCTGCGCTTCTCCTCGTCGAATCGGCGCAGAGGCTGCCTGACGGGTCGGGCTCCGGCCCGAATATCCAGCGAGTGCTCGGCGACATCCCTCGGTATGCCGGGCATGTTCGAGGGACTCCACGCAAAGACGTCGGCGTTTGCACGGAGAAAGTCGACGAGCACTGCTTCCTATTTGGGGTCGAGCCCGGAACCAATCCGGATCTGCTTGGAGGCGTCGCCACTGGGGTCGAGTGGGACGGCCTTAACCGTCTCCGCTGGCTCGAAGTTGCCGGCATGACGCTTCACATCTGGCACCTCTCTGGAGAGGTTCTCCAGGTCGGCGATGAGGGCCTCGGACTCGGCGAGGGCCTCGGCGTACTCCACGCACTCCACGTCGCATTCGAACGCGTGTTTGTACGTGGGGCCGACGGTGATGACCCCGTTGGGGCCCGGCATCTTGAGCTTCAGGTAGGTGTAGTTGGGGACGACCATGAACTTCGCGTAGCATGGCCTTCCCAGTACCGCGTGGTAGGTTCCTCGGAACCCGACCACCTCGAACGTCAAGGTCTCCCTTCGGAAGTTGGAGGGTGTTCCGAAGCAGACGGGGAGGTCGAGCCGTCCGAGGGGCTGGACGCGCTTCCCAGGGATGATCCCGTGGAAGGGCGCAGCGCCTGCTCGGACGGAGGACAGATCGACGCGCAGGAGCTTGAGGGTCTCGGCGTAGATGATGTTGAGGCAGCTGCCCCCATCCATCAGGACCTTGGTGAGCCTGACGTTGCCGATGATGGGGTCGACGACGAGCGGGTATTTCCCCGGGCTCGGCACATGGTCGGGGTGGTCAGCCTGGTCGAAGGTGATGGGCTTGTCGGACCAGTCTAGGTAGACTGGCGCCGCCACCTTCACCGAGCAGACCTCCCGGCGCTCTTGCTTGCGATGCCGAGCCGAGGTATTTGCCGCATGCCCACCGTAGATCATGAAGCAGTCGCGGACCTCGGGGAACTCTCCTGCTTGGTGATCTTCTTTCTTGTCGTCGTCGTGGGCCCTGCCACCCTCCGCGGGTGGCCCGGCCCTGTGGAAGTGGCGCCGAAGCATGACGCACTCCTCGAGAGTGTGCTTGACGGGCCCCTGATGATAGGGGCACGGCTCCTTGAGCATCTTGTCGAAAAGGTTAGCACCTCCGGGGGGCCTCCGAGGGTTCTTGTACTCGGCGGCGGCGACAAGGTCCACGTCAGCGGCGTCGCGTTTCGATTGCGACTTCTTCTTGCCCTTCTTCTTGGCGCCGCGCGGAGTAGACGCCTCGGGAGCCTCTTCCGATGGGCGGCCCTGGGGCTGCTTGTCCTTTCGGAAGATAGCCTCAACCGCCTCCTGGCCAGAGGCGAACTTGGTGGCGATGTCCATCAGCTCGCTCGCCCTGGTGGGGGTCTTGCAACCCAACTTACTCACCAGGTCGCGGCAGGTGGTGCCGGCAAGGAACGCGCCGATGACATCCGAGTCGGTGATGTTGGGCAGCTCGGTGCGCTGCTTCGAGAATTGCCGGATGTAGTCCCGGAGTGACTCTCCCGGCTGTTGCCGGCAGCTTCGAAGGTCCCAGGAATTCCCGGGGCACACGTATGTGCCCTGGAAATTGCCGGCGAAGGCTTGGACCAAGTCGTCCCAGCTGGAGATCTGCCCCGGAGGCAGGTGCTCCAACCAGGCGCGAGCAGTGTCGGAGAGGAACAGGGGGAGGTTTCGGATGATGAGGTTGTCGTCGTCCGTTCCACCCAGTTGGCAGGCCAGGCGGTAGTCCGCGAGCCACAGTTCCGGTCTCGTTTCCCCCGAGTACTTTGTGATAGTAGTCGGGGGTCGGAACCGGGTCGGGAATGGCGCCCGTCGGATGACCCGACTGAAGGCCTGCGGACCGGGTGGTTCGGGCGAGGGACTCCGATCCTCCCCGCTGTCGTAGTGCCCCCCACGCCGGGGGTGGTAGCCTCGGCGCACCCTTTCGTCGAGGTGGGCCCGACGGTCGCGTCGATAGTGCTCGTTGCCGAGGTGGCCCGAGGCCGCAGGCGCGGTGTTGCGCGTGCGCCCGGTGTAGACCGAGGCTTCCCGCATGAATCGGGAAGTCGCGGCATGAGGTTCCGAGGGGTATCCCTGCCTTCGGGAGGCAGTGCTCTCGGCCCATCGGGCCGCAGCGCCTTCCAGGAGATTCTTGAGCTCTCCCTGGACCCACCGACCCTCGGTAGTTGATGGCTCCGGTATCGCGCGGAGGAGCATCGCTGCGGCTGCCAGGTTCTGACCAACCCCGCTGGATGCGGGCGGCGGCCTGACCCTGACATCGTTGGCGACACGGTGCTGGAGACCTTGGGGCAGGTGACGTATTTCTCCGGCCGGGGGTTGGCCCGCCCATACCTGTCCGACGTCCCGACGGATCGGCTCAAGCGCTCCTGTTCCCTCGTTGAGCCTGGCCTGCGCCTCGCGGACTTGCTCGAGTTGTGGGTCGTGACCCCCCGCCGGAACGGGGACCACAGCTAGCTCCCGCGGGATGTCGGCGCGCGGCGCCGGCCTAGGAAGATCACCGTCCTCCGGCATGCCGAGATGGTTGCCTTCGGAGGGATCCCCTAGCTCGATGTGGAAACATTCGCGGCTTGGGCCGCAGCCCTCATCGTCAAGGCTGCGGCTTTCGTCGGAACAGTCGGAGAGGCAGTAGTTACATGCGGTCATGAAGTCCCGCATGGCACTGGGGTTGCCAAGTCCAGAGAAATCCCAACAGATGCTGGGATCGTCTTCTTCCTTGGACCCAGAGGGCCCGTAGGTTGAGACGTCCGTCAACCGGTCCCAAGGCGACCGCATACGAAACCCCAGTGGGGTTGCACTCGCCTCAATGAGAGCGCCCGCCAAAGCAAGGTTGCTAGGCGGGTTGAGGCCGAGTCGAAATGACGTAAGATGGGAATTAGTCAGTACCTTTTGGTCGACGCGGAGCGACGTAGTCATATCGGGGACTGGTTGCGCCGTCGTCTCAGGTACAAGGGCGACGTCCTGCAAGCTCTCCGCGAGCGCGCTGGCGTCGTCTTCTCGCTTGGGGTCAGCGTGTCGCGGGGGGACGGCGCTTGCCTTCGTCCCGAACGCGAGGCCGACGCCCGGCGTGCCTTCCGTCGGGGCGTCGGGGGCGTCAATTCGCTCGACGGCCGACGAAGTGCGGCCTCCCGCTTTGCCTTGGTTGCCCCGCCCCCTCCTCCGTCGGCGGGGGAGAGGACGGAGCGAGCTCGAATGTTGTTCTTCCACCACGCGGGGAAGATGTCATCGATTCCGCCGCCGGCGGGCGGGTTGTCGGCCGCCATTGTCGTTGTCGCACGGCGGTGGAAGGAGTATCATGTCGTAGCTGCCGTCGAAGGACATGAACTCAAGACTCCCAAAACGGAGCACCGTCCCGGGACGGAGAGGTTGCTGGAGACTGCCCATCTGGAGCTTGATGGGAAGCTGTTCGTCAGCACGCAGCAGGCCCCTACCTGGCGCGCCAACTGTCGGCGTTTCGAGACTGGGGGGTCCCCAAGCCGACGAGTGAGTGTGCTGCGTGCCCCAGCCCAGATGGGTCGAGCGCGTGGGCGAGCGCGAAGGGGGGAGAGGCGAGGTGGCTGGAGACGGGCGTGAGAGAGGTGGAAGTCCCGCGGCCTTCGTGTTCGTCCCGCGCCCAGGTCGGGTGCGCTTGCAGTAGGGGGGTTACAAGCGTCCGCGCGGGTGAGGGAAGCGAGCGGCCCCAAGAGAGCGCCTGTCCCGTCCTCGGTCCCGCGCGGCCAACCTCCCCTGAAAAGGCCCTGGTCCTTCCTTTTATAGGCGTAAGGAGAGGATCCAGGTGTACAATGGGGGTGTAGCAGAGTGCTACGTGTCTAGCGGAGGGAGAGCTAGCGCCCTAAGTACATGCCAATGTGGCAGCCGGAGAGATCTTGGCACCCTGCTGGTGTGATGTCGTGGCTGTTGGAGGAGCAATGGAGCTTGGCGGAGGGACAGCTGTCGGAGCGGTCGAGTCTTTGCTGACGTCCCCCTGCTTCCGTAAGGGAGCTGAGAGCCGCCGTCGTCACAGGGCACGCGGGGCGCCATCATTGCCTATCTGGCGGAGCTGGCCAGATGGGACACCGGTCTTGTTCTCTGCGGCCCGAGTCGGCTCGGGGTAGAGTGATGATGGCGCTCCCTGTTGACGTGGGCGGGCCCGCACCCGAGGCCGGGCGACGTGGGCGTTCCTCCGAAGCTGGGGTCGAATCTGTCTTCCGTTGCCGAGGCCGAGCCCGAGCCCCTGGGTCGGGCGAGGCGGAAGTCGTTCGGCAGAGGCCAGGGCGGAGTCCGAGCCCTGGGGTCGGGCGAGGCGGAGTTCGTCGTCTTCCGGGGCCGAGCCCGAGTCCGAGCCCTGGGGTCGGGCGGAGCGGAGTTCGTCGTCTTCCGGGTCTTAGCCCGAGTCCGAGCCCTGGGGTTGGGCGGAGCGGAGTTCGCCGTCTTCCGGGTCTTAGCCCGAGTCCGAGCCCTAGGGTCGGGCGGAGCGAAGTTCGCCGTCTTCCGGGTCTTAGCCCGAGTCCGAGCCCTAGGGTCGGGCGGAGCGGAGTTCCCCGTCCTCCGGGTCTTAGCCCGAGTCCGAGCCCTGGGGTCGGGCGGAGCGGAGTTCGCCGTCTTCCGGGTCTTAGCCCGAGTTCGAGCCCTGGGGTCGGGCGGAGCGGAGTTTCCTATGGCTCCTCTGGCGAGGTCTGACTGCCTGTCAGACTCACTCTGTCGAGTGGCACTGCAGTCGGAGTGGCGCAGGCGGCGCTGTCCTTCTGTCAGACCGGTCAGTGGAGTGGCGGAGTGACGGCGGTCACTTCGGCTCTGCCGGGGGGCGCGCGTCAGGATAGAGGTGTCAGGCCACCTTTGCGTTAAATGCTCCTGCAACTTGGTCAGTCGGTGCGGCGATTTAGTCAGGGTTGCTTCTTAGCGAAGCCAAGGCCTCGGGCGAGCCGGAGATGTGTCCGCCGTTAAAAGGGGGGCCTCGGGCGAGACGGAAGTCCCTCGAGGTCGGCTGCCCGAGTCCGAGGCTAGGCTCGGGTGAAGCGTGATCGAGTCACTCGTATGGACTGATCCCTGGCTTAATCGCACCCATCAGGCCTCTGCAGCTTTATGCTGATGGGGGTTACCAGCTGAGAATTAGGCGTCTTGAGGGTACCCCTAATTATGGTCCCCGACAGTTTTAATATATTCATCTACATCTTGCTTTAACTGATCTCCTCATTGATCCATGAAAAAGTCGCAAGAGATAGATCTGGAGCACTTACAGCAGGACCCTGAAGTGGAGGTAGGAGAGATTCCATATCGATCTCCCCTTGGCGGATGATCTTCTAGTGGCGATCCACCGTGAAGTGTGACAAGTACTTTTCCACCGCCTCTTTGCGTCGTTTGAAGAGTTTATGCAGCAGTTCTGCCTCCTCCTTGTCGTGTTGTTCGTTCCATTGCCGCATCACCTCCTTCTCATCACGCATTACGAGGTCCTCAAAGGGTCTTTGGTCATCAGCATGGAGTGCCTCCTCCATGGCCGGCTTGATGATGTTGGTGGTGGAGATCTTGGTGTGATCCTTAGAACCAGCCATCTATGAGCTGATTTTTAGTAGATCTAGACACCTAGTCCCCAGCGGAGTCGCCAAAAAGTGTGTTGGTGCCGATTTGGGTGTCAATCACTGTGATGACAACCAGCGCGGTGGTGCCCTCTGCAGAGGTGAGGACGGTCCGCGGCCAGGGGTCGGACTGTCCACGACCTCGTACAGGGGCTGGTGTTCCTGCCTAACGGGTCGGACGGTCCGCGCCTATAGACCGGATGGTCCGCGCGTACGTAGGGTCGACGAAGATCACCGGCGGCGGCTGTATCTCGCTCCCGGGAGGGACCCATCGGGGAGGAGAGATCCTAGGTGTTGTCTAGGCTCGGCAGGCCGACCTAAACACCTCTAATCGGTGTAGAGCCGAAGAGAAGCGAAGAATTTAGGGATTAAGAGGCTAAACTAGGGCTAAACTAGAACTACTCCTAATGCATAAGGTAAAAACGAGAAATAGACTTGATTTGATCGATTGTTGGGGGCTTCAATCGGCCGTAGCCCTTCATCTATATAAAGGGGGAGGTCTGGATCCGCTACAAACTGTTTCCCGAGCTAATCCCGCGGTTTAGGTAACAAATCCACGAAAAACTAGGAACCCTAACTGACTCTGCGCACGCGCGGACCGCCCGCGCTACCACCGTGGACCGTCCGCACTGCCATTTTATGTGTTCAACGGGATGGATGCGGCAGGCGCTGAGGACTGGGTGCTAGTAGGCGGCGGGCATTGGTAGCCTGACGCTTATACTAGTACAGAGAAGATCTATACTGGCGGTCTCCAGTGCAAATCGTTTTCAGGAAACATAAAACAGATTTTAAAAATATTAAAAACATTTATTTGTATTAGGACCACCCCACCCGTCCGTCGAAGTCGCAAGTCGCGGTATTTTTCGCGCAAAATTCGCGCGCTACGCGGTTGTTAGTAATCGAACCGTGGACCTCACCCTCGCGCATACCCTCCACTACCACTCCGTCTATGACATGCCTTGTGTCTAGTTTGTAGTTGTTTTCTCCACATATTACAACCATTTGAGTATAAATTGCTTATTTGAGACCCTAAACGAATTCAAATAAAAAAGTTGTCAACTACAAAGATAAATAACTTTTGAAGTTCTACAACTTTTATTTTGACACTTTTTTCATCCGAGGTAGTTTGCAAAATTTGAATTTTAAATTTGACATACTTAGATTCAATTTTTGAGAACCGAAATGAGTTCAAATAAAAAAGTTGTCAACTACAAAGTTTCATAACTTTTAGAAATCTACAGCTTTTATTTTGGTGGTTTTGTCATACGAGGTCGTTTGAAAAACTCGAAAAATTAAGGATAAAAATGATTTGTAGTGGCGGTTCCTTAAGAAAACCGCCACTAGAAATCGTATTTCTACTGGCGGTTCCTTAAGAAAACCGCCACTACAAATCATGGATTTCTACTGGCGGTTTTCTTAAGGAACCGCCACTAGAAATACGATTTCTAGTGGCGGTTTTCTTAAGGAACCGCCACTAGAAATAGCACAGTCGGTGGATAACCAGATCCTTCTGTAAAAATATATGGGTGCCGCAGGCTTTGAGCTCTTTTCTACTAGTGTTAGGGCAGACGGCGCATCGAGGCAAGGGCAGCTCGCTCCGTCGGCTGTCGCTCGGGCAAAGTCAGGGAAGGGATACTGGAAGCATGATCTTGGTGGGCTGCCACAGCCCATCTAAACCCCCTTTGTATCCACCCCTGTTGTCCAGTGCAATAGGCATATCACTCGACAAAGACACCATGACTAGACACCTGAAAACTTGCTTTGTTGAGTGCCAGAGTCAAGGCACTTGTAAAGACACCATGTCTGGCCACGTGGAACTTTGATTTGCTAAGTGCCAAAACTAATAATATGCTCGACAAACCCATCGACTTTGTCGACTGTCATAGCCAGGCACTCAACAAAGAGCTCTCGGTAAAAAATCATTGATAAAGGCTCACTATGATACCCCGTCACAACACCTTTTCTTTAGCGAGTAGAGTACCGATTCAGCACTCAGCAAAAATAATTTGCTGAGTATCCGACACCTTTGCCGATGATTTTTATCCAGAGATCTTTGTCAAGTGCAGTACTCGACAAGAACGTGTCTCGAGTAGTGAATATTAGGAGCTCAAATGTATATCGGTGAACATGTGTACAAACACAACCTCGTTCCGTTGATGTAATCAACGTGCCCCCACAGTTAAGAGTTTTATTGCCAAATGTTGTGGATATTATGGAATAATTAAAAGAAAAATGCCTATATATAATATGCAAACTGGACGGGAGAGACTTCCAAAATTTAGAGAAACCGGACCCTCTCAGAAATGAAAATGGAATAATCTTTATCTTTGTTGGAATGAAACGAAACGGAGAAAAATAGCATTATTGAAGCACATCATGTGATTGGTTAGCTGCACCGTCTCGTCCCGCGTCACTATGTGCGTTGACTTTATCTGAGTTTGTGTTTGGTTGCCTGCACGTATCAAGCGCAGACTGCATACACAGACGCAAAATAAGTTATATTGGCTGCATCCACACGTACGCCCAAAATGACCGTACGCGGTCGGCCAGGCTCGCACGAGATTGTACGCATGAGTGCGGTCATCCAATAAGAGAATTGCATTATACAAGCCGAGATCGACTGGCCTTATTACAAACAAGCACGCACGTACGTGATTAAAATACTGTACACAGCAAGTCAAATACTTGTAGTAGCGAAGAAACAAGCACACCGCAAACACACACTCACCACGCCGGAGGCAATGTAGCCCCCTCCGGCGGGCGCCAAGCCGCCGTTGACCAAAGCAGCAGAGAGACGACCAAACGATAACACTGCACTATATGCGACGACGAAGCATATTAATCAGTAGTAATAGGAAGACGACGATGGCCCGCCGAGCTGGAACCCATCGACCTCATCGGCGGCCGGCATCGGCGAGAACATTGGGCTGTGCACGTACCCTTCCTCGAAGTACATCCCGTGCGACGCGTTGGCCGGCGCCGCCGCCGCATCGTCGCTGTAACCACCGAACAACAGCTCCGACGACGCCTCGCACCACGCTCTGTCGTCGTCACCACCAGAGCCGTTTCCTTCGAAGTACATGCCCATCTCGGGGTTCCCGCCGTAGTCCATTACCGACGCACCCTCGGCAGCGCCGTAGGACGACATCATCTCCACTGGCACGTGGTGGTAGTACTGATAGGCCTCGGTGCCGGCGGCGCCGCCATGTGCGGACTGATCGCACGCCGGCGTTGGCGGCTGATCAGCGGCGGGCGCTACGGGGTCGTTATTGGCGTAATAGTAGTGCTGGAGCTGGTCGGCGGAGAGGTCCGGGGAGAGGTATGGGGTGACGGAGGAGCCCGGCGGCAGGTCGGGGTAGGCGAAGTTGGTGCGGGCGTTTGCGCCGCGGATGTTGCGGGCGGCGCGGTCGTAGGCGATGGCGGCCTCCTCCGCGGTGTCGAACGTGCCGAGCCAGTGCCGCTCCTTGGTGGCCGGGTCCCGGATCTCCGCTGCGTACCGGCCCCACGGTCGCCGCCTCACCCCGAGGTACCTTGTCTCGTTGCTGTTGTTGTCCTGTTGCTGCAGCAGCTGCTGCTGCTGCAGGCGCTTCGATGACTTCTTCTCCGAGGACGACGACGAGAAGAGGTAGGAGAAGTCCATGCACGAGCACAGTAAGACACACACAGAGAAAGAATACAGAGAGTTATTGGTGGCGGTTGTTGATGCGAGAGCTGAGAGACGGAGAGAAAGTGGTTGCTGCTGTTGCATGGAGCGGTTGCATGCAGGAGTATATATAGTGGCGGGAAAGCAAAACTAGGAAGTAAACAAATGACATATATACCGTACTGATACTAATGGCCGATCTTAGTAGGAATGATTGCAGGAGTGATGGAGTGAGGTAGGCATGGATGCGTGGGCTCCACATAAAATTTGAGTCGTTGGTGTGGTGTGGCGGCAAAAGTGGTCAACCAATCATTTGGACTGGTGGTTTGGGCATGGGCACGGTGACTGCACGATGCATGATGGGATCAACGTCACCGACCTCAGGTTGCATTGCATCCAGGGACGGCCTACTCCGAGCATATTATTCATTCTAACACTACCGACACAGGCAGCCTGAAATTAAAAACACCGACGAAAGTTTTACCGTGTGACAATCAACAAATAAGTTTCGGTGAACTGAACATCAATAAAACAAATACCTACACAAAGATAAATCATTTGATGTGATGTATCAAAATGAGAAATGAGCCATTAACTTCTTTACTTGAAGGCATTTCTCCTCGGTCAGGTAGATTGATGACCACTCCATTTTGGTCGTCAGATCAGACCAACCATTACCATACGTTCTAAACCATCTTGTGTGTGTCTGAATCCACACATAACATATTTTATCTGTAATGACATCGTTCGCTTTATAGTGAAACACGTAACGAGCGCCGAGATCATGAGACCCATCTTCAGGAAACATATATATAACGTTTCGACAAAAAGGAGTGTTATATCAAAAGGCCATGACTTAATAGTGAAATGAGATAAAGAACTCAAGAAAAAATAATCATACTCAGAATGCATCCCAAATTAATGCATGTGTATTACCAAACTCTTTACATACACCATAATTGTAGTGCTCTCAAGTCTCAAGTGGTGGCAGGGACGCACTCGCCACTAAGAAAATTGACAACATCGGGCCTGTGGGATAAACAAGATTACCCAGAACATAGATCGTTCACATGCCTATAGTGTCACGTGCTCATGAATGTTTCGTCGATCTAAGCCTTGCAAGCACAACATAGTTTAGAAACAAATCTATAATATCTAAGTCTTGCAAGCACAACACAATTTAAAAATAAATATATACCTTGCAATAACAAAAAAACAAAGAGTACACCACTCACTTTCCAATGGGCTTAATCAAAATCCTGAAAGCCGGTACAAGCTCTCGTGGAGGGATGACAAATGCAGATTCCTTGTTCTCTTTGGTCAGGCTAATCTAGACCCTCTAGTATCATATTCACTAGGCCTATCTACACCATCATTGTCTACCCCTTCCTCCCCTCTCCCTCCATCCACTCCCTCTCCTTCCGGACCTCTCCCTACTTCATGTCCTCTTCCTTGGCCCTATCCCGGCCCTCATGTCTTCTAGTTCATCATCCTTTTAAAAATTAGTATGTTAATAAACTATTGGACTTGTAGTCATCTTATAAATTAAATATTGAATTAATCCAACATGTAATTTACGATGGGTTGCTCATCTAGGGGAAAATGTTATGCCAACGCTCTATTTCTGCTTACGGAGAAACTGATGCCCTAAAACATTGAGTCCTTGCTTCTCGAGCTGCTCCTCATTCTTAGCAAACTCCTCGCTACAGACTTCTTCTTCTTTGACATCTTGTTTTAACAAAATAGTATGAATAAAATACACGTTCGTACTCATCAATCATAATCATAATCATAATCATAATTAGGATCAATTTATTTCTATCGATTCAGTGGATGCTATGTAACTTCCTTATTTCTTGCAACTCTTTTTCTTTTTGGGGGAACTTCTAGATCGTTGCAATCTCCAATTAAGGATTCTTCCAACATCTAAGTGTCTATGTAAAAAGTGCTAGGTAATTCATCATGTTGGAAATCTCAGTGCCCTACCTCAATCTTGATTTGGTTTTCAGAATAACCAGCATCACCAGGAGCATATAATCACTCACGAGGATTCACTTTGTACACTACACACTAATCATTCAAACATCTGGATATGGCATGTAATACAAACTGTCATGGCCACATATTCTGTCCTCGTGTTTGACTTCCACCACGCCACATCAATTTTCTCGTGTTCCATGATAACCAATCACAATCGAAGAACACCATTTTTTAGTTCTTTAACCCCAAAAAACCTATACTCAATTATTTATTTAATTATTATATAATAATTAGTCACCTTCCCTTGATCATCGAGCAATTCACATCATAACTAGAAAAACTTCTGATAGTTATGGCTCCAAGGGATAGTTGTGGCAAGTCTGGGTGTATATTAGTGGTTTTATCGCACTATAATTGATATGGATGAGTAAGATGTTCGAAATATAGTTGTAAAGATCTTTGTGAAATAGGTGAAGATATTTACATACTCACAAAATGTCACACCCGGGTTTCGGGGCACCAAGACCCGGGCGCGAACATAATCACCAGGTGTGCTGGGACCAAGTCTCACACATATGATGAATCATGGCACAGGATCGAATGTCACATCTTTACTACATAACAGGAGTTTTGTACAAAAATAAATAAATAATTACATTATAAGGAGACAACGGTCCAGCAACCCAAAGTTGACTGGGAGACGACGGCCTAGACCTCTCACGAACACATCGCAGCATCCTCCATGCGCCTCATCCTGCGGTACCTGTTCTTGACCTGTGGGGGGTGTGAGACAGCAAGAGTGAGCTCACATACGTTCATCGCTCAACAAGTTGTGGGGAATAATGTGAATGAACTCGCCAAAGGTGGGAGTTCATGTGAAGTGTAAGGCTTACCAAAGTGGATGGTTAGAGCTGAGCATTGCTTTTAAAGTTGGTCAAAATTTTATTAGCAATTACTAAGTATAAGTAAATATCAACCCAATTAAGTAGTAGAACAAAAGTAACAACATCACCTGCGATGCAATGCATATGACAAATTGAATTTAGTTCCATATATTAATCATGTGAGGGTCCGAGCTGCTCATGACCGTGAGCACGACTAGTATACCAGTTTTACACTCTGCAGAGGTTGCGCATCTTTACCCACAAGTCATGTTACCCATCTGCCAAGGGATCGCGACTTCCCATACACCTCTACCGAGGAGGCAAGGCAGGGTAACACTAGGAGGCCTTTACAAAGTTCCACTAGCTTCAGAAAACCCGCTACAGTTTATAGGAAGCTCCAATGCAGGGTTCTTGCCTGACCGCCATCGCAGCAAAACCAACCAAGGACCTCCCTACACTGACCACTCCCCTACTGCCCTTGCCCCTTTCGGGTAAGGTAGTCCTCCACTAGCTTTCCTAATTAATCAGCCAAGGGCGTCCATAAACCCTTGTGGTAGCACTGTTTTCCCGGGTGGTCGCTCCATGTTCCAATTAACATAATGATCTTATCATGAACAGTGATAATAAACAGATAATAAAAGTGTGATCATGAATAATGTATCTTCATACCCAAAACCACATAAAAGCTCTAGCAAGTACTACCCAAAAAGTTCAGTGGTAAACAAGGTATAAAGATAATCAAACTAGGGTAACCTATTGGGTCCCATCAAAATTAACCTATGCAGATCATTATAATTAATCAGAACATGAGTAGGTAAAAAGAAGTGATAAAGGGCACAACTTGCCTAGCACTTGAGATTCCAGTTACCAGGGTAATTCTTCAGATCCTCGAAACCTCGCGCTAGTCATAGCAATACAAACATACATGGTATAGATAAAATTAACATCACACCAAACATAAGTACAAACTGAATAATAATGATCTACGCGTCGCTACGAGATCGTGGGAACGAGAATCACTAAGATCGGAGTTACAATTAAGGGGTTATGATTTTATGGAAGATCTGTGTGATTAAACTATGAAACTATATTATAATTTGACCAGTACACATCATATGAGAGAATATCTTACAAATAATTAATTCAACTTTAATCTAAGTCCTTACTTGGTCATATTTTAGGCCAAAGATAACCATAGGATCAGGATACTATATTAATATTAGGAAAGCTAATCCAGAAAACATAAATTAATCAAATTAGTTACCTAGTTATAAAAGTATGGGATATCATATACTCAAGGTTGTTATTACGTAGTAAATATCCATACGAAGCTAACACAACTTGGATGGATCGAATCGGAATTAAAATGAAGAAGTTATGAATTTCCAAGGGTTTTATGTATTTGATATAAGATTAATTAGGAAATAAATTTTAATACCATTTTCATGTTAAAACAGAGACACAGAGTGATAAACAACATTATTACAAAATTATAGAGACTGAAATGGGTCGATTTGGACTAAGTATGCATTTTCTATACATTAAACAAGTTCTGGCATTTATTTTTACACTAAAAATCAATTTCTAAATGATTTTATAGGTTTTTCTTCCCTGCCTGGGCTGCGCGCACTATTTACAGAGAACCCAGGGGTCTCGGGGAAAGATTCCCAAGACACAGAAAATCCTGGACTGGACCGCGGGTTAGTATCCTAAATCCAGAGGGGCTCTTTAGCAAAATACTACGGCCGAAGGGGTACGGAGGGATTTGGGCCATTGGATCATACATCCACGGATCAGAATAGATCGGCCGTGGAATGAAGCGGTACGCACTGCTGACCCTACGATCTGAGATCTACGGTCCGGATCTAAACCCACCAACGCGACATGTTTTCAGAATCCTGGCCGACTGAGCGGAGATCAATGGTTAGAACTAGTCGATTCCCAACTTCTAATCGCAGCCGCTCAAATCGAATCCCATGGTCCACATGCTTTCTTCCCTATCACCGACGCCCAGCCACCGTAGCGGCATACTCACCACGGTGACGCCATCACCTGAGATGCGCGCCCTAATGCCCGGTCACCCAATCATGCATGCACGAGGCTCTTCACAATGCTGGTACCGAAGGGAACGTATGGAGGGAGGACATACCGGAGCTTTTGCGGGTAATGCACTAGCCACAGTGTACGGCGGAGAGCCAACACCGGTGATGAATTCTGGCGATTCCCGTCGATTTCAGACCTCAATGGTACCGCGCACGCAACCCGTACGTCCCGGCGAAGCCCCCCGACCACAGTCGAAGTTCTAGCACTGGCACAAAAGGGGAAACAGCACACGGCGGATTTCTCCTTCCTTCCGCCCCCTTCTGAAGCTCCAATTCTCTTCCCTGGCAATGGCGCTCTGCTAGTTGGCGGGGTTGTAGATGTGGAGAGGTAGGGAGATGGCCCCGGCTTTTATCCCCCGGCCACGAATCCACCGAGATGGGCGGCGGCGGTCGTTACGCGAGGCCGCTACGTACATCCGGCCACGGACTCGGGTTCTGTTACATGGGGAGAGGGAAAGAGCTGATGCGC
The DNA here is from genome assembly GCF_902167145.1 of Zea mays. Taxonomy (NCBI): domain Eukaryota; kingdom Viridiplantae; phylum Streptophyta; class Magnoliopsida; order Poales; family Poaceae; genus Zea; species Zea mays. The sequence goes on along the minus strand of NC_050100.1, from coordinate 169,796,229 downwards.
GGGCCCCTACTGGCAGCGACCTCGACACATGTGCATGCGTGGACGGAAAGGAAAGAGACGTGAGCAGGGAGGGTCCCACGATGCAGTGACCCAGGCGAGCAGCGCGCGTGAGTGGAAATGGGCCGGGTGTAGCAGTTTCGGCCCAAGTGCTGAGATGAGAGATTTTTTTTTGCATTCTAATTTATTTTCAGTTTTCAAGTTCAAATTCAAACATGAGTTTCATATTATTTTCTAAATGCAACATCCACCATATCGACATGAATGTAGATTATATATTTTTATAAAACTTTATATTTATATTAATTATTTTATTCTCTTGTTTAGTTAAAGGCTCAAAATGTGACATCCACTCATTTTATTTTATTTTATTTTAGGAAATAGTTACTTTTGAGTATTGGATCAACTTTCAAGTTAACTAAAACTAATATCCATTACCATAGTCATTTAATAATGTATTCTCTTTTACCAAGAGTCACTTAATCTTTAATATATATATATTTTAAGAGCATTCTTTTAAATTTCATGAGGAGAATATCTTATCCTACTAGATTGAAGATTTTTTTTATCACTCAATTTCTTAGTGTTACTTCTTATAAAAGACATAGAAGAAATACATGAACTCCTAACACATTTTAGGGTTTACAAATCCTACCCCCCTTAACAGAAATCTCGTCCACGAGATTTGTAAGAAAAGGATATAGGAAGAGTGGTTTGTAACTTAGCTTTCAGTTTCTAATTATTTCAAAAATCAAGAGCCTCTCTTTTTTTGAGTGATTAGGAAAGCATGGGTATCCATATGTATAGACATTTTATTATGTAGGACGAAAGATGGGTTGGTTAGGGCAAGAATACCCTGGTGTAAGAAAGTTCATGGTGAGAAATAACTCCTTGTTGGGTGGTAATGCATCTGAAGATCGAGTTTGAATTCTCTCCTTCCTTGACGAGGTTGATCTTGTCCTTTTCCAGTCTTGCTCTTTGGTGTCTCCATCCGGGTTTGGGACAAGAGGCTAAGATAGATCTATTATGTAGGTCAAGTTGTTGGGTATGGCCGAGTTGATCTAGGCCACCAGTTTAAGCTTAAGTGGATTTGGAATATGGCTTAGTCCGTTGTACCAGCATTAAGTAACTTACTCTAGATTAGATCATAATAGATTAGATAGAATCTAGATTAGGTTGGTACGACTAGATTAAACTAGTTAAGATCTCATTATTTTGGATTAGGTCCTGGTGGTTACTTTAGGATCAGATAAATATAGTGTTTAGGATAAAACAAATCTTTCATGATAAGATGAATCTATTAGGATAAGAGAGAGTCTTTTGAGATAAGGTGAGTTTCTTTTAAGATAGGATGGATCCATGAGTGTAGGATAGAATCTTTTTAGATGAGATGGATATTGTTAGGCTAGATACTTTAATGAGGGATAATCTAGTTTGTCCAGTTATAAGCATTTTTTATATGTATATGCAGATGTAATTGTGGACATTACTCCCCAACTCATCACACTCAATCAAAGATCCAAATCAGACAAATATCATAAGGACAAGCATTCAAGCATATAGATACTTACAAAAATAGTTTTGTTTTTGTTCCTAATATTAGGTCTCCTATTCCTAAAAGTCACTTTAGGTGCAGGATTTCAAAGTGTGAAATCCAAGTTTGTCTTTAGAAGGAAAAGGTAAGGATAATCAGAGTAAAGCGGAAATAGATGAGGAAAGATAAAAAAAATTCAGAAAAGAATCAGAGTAGCAGAGGTAAGTAAGTATTGGTTGTCCAGTTCTATCTAGGTTTTGTCCTACAGTCAACATTCCTCTGATACCACTTCTGTCACACCCGGGTTTCGGGGCACCAAGACCCGGCGCGAACATAATCACCAGGTGTGCTGGGACCAAGTCTCACACATATGATGAATCATGGCACATGATCGAATGTCACATCTTTACTACATAACAGGAGTTCTGTACAAAAATAAATAAATAATTACATTATAAGGAGACAACGGTCCAGCAACCCAAAGTTGACTGGGAGACGACGGCCTAGACCTCTCACGAACATATCGCAGCATCCTCCATGCGCCTCATCCTACGGTACCTGTTCTTGACCTGTGGGGGTGTGAGACAGCAAGAGTGAGCTCACATACGTTCATCGCTCAACAAGTTGTGGGGAATAATGTGAATGAACTCGCCAAAGGTGGGAGTTCATGTGAAGTGTAAGGCTTACCAAAGTGGATGGTTAGAGCTGAGCATTGCTTTTAAAGTTGGTCAAAATTTTATTAGCAATTACTAAGTATAAGTAAATATCAACCCAATTAAGTAGTAGAACAAAAGTAACAACATCACCTGCGATGCAATGCATATGACAAATTGAATTTAGTTCCATATATTAATCATGTGAGGGTCCGAGCTGCTCATGGCCGTGAGCACGGCTAGTATACCAGTTTTACACTCTACAGAGGTTGCGCATCTTTACCCACAAGTCATGTTACCCATCTTCCAAGGGATCGCGACTTCCCATACACCTCTACCGAGGAGGCGAGGCAGGGTAACACTACGAGGCCTTTACAAAGTTCCACTAGCTTCAGAAAACCCGCTACAGTTTATAGGAAGCTCCAATGCAGGGTTCTTGCCTGACCGCCATCGCAGCAAAACCAACCAAGGACCTCCCTACACTGACCACTCCCCTACTGCCCTTGCCCCTTTCGGGTAAGGTAGTCCTCCACTAGCTTTCCTAATTAATCAACCAATGGCGTCCATAAACCCTTGTGGTAGCACTGTTTTCCCGGGTGGTCGCTCCATGTTCCAATTAAAATAATGATCTTATCATGAATAGTGATAATAAACAGATAATAAAAGTGTGATCATGAATAATCTATCTTCATACCCAAAACCACATAAAGCACTAGCAAGTACTACCCAAAAAGTTCAGTGGTAAACAAGGTATAAAGATAATCAAACTAGGGTAACCTATTGGGTCCCATCAAAATTAACCTATGCAGATCATTATAATTAATCAGAACATGAGTAGGTAAAAAGAAGTGATCAAGGGCACAACTTGCCTAGCACTTGAGATTCCAGTTACCAGGGTAATTCTTCAGATCCTCGAAACCTCGCGCTAGTCGTAGCAATACAAACATACATGGTATAGATAAAATTAACATCACACCAAACATAAGTACAAACTGAATAATAATGATCTACGTGTCGCTACGAGATCGTGGGAACGAGAATCACTAAGATCGGAGTTACAATTAAGGGGTTATGATTTTACGGAAGATCTGTGTGATTAAACTATTAAACTATATTATAATTTGACCAGTACACATCATATGAGAGAATATCTTACAAATAATTAATTCAACTTTAATCTAAGTCCTTACTTGGTCATATTTTAGGCCAAAGATAACCATAGGATCAGGATACTATATTAATATTAGGAAAGTTAATCCAGAAAACATAAATTAATCAAATTAGTTACCTAGTTATAAAAGTATGGGATATCATATAATCAAGGTTGTTATTACGTAGTAAATATCCATACGAAGCTAACACAACTTGGATGGATCGAATCGGAATTAAAATGAAGAAGTTATGAATTTCCAAGGGTTTTATGTATTTGATATAAGATTAATTAGGAAATAAATTTTAATACCATTTTCATGTTAAAACAGAGACACAGAGTGATAAACAACATTATTACAAAATTATAGAGACTGAAATGGGTCGATTTGGACTAAGTATGCATTTTCTATACATTAAACAAGTTCTGGCATTTATCTTTACACTAAAAATCAATTTCTAAATGATTTTATAGGTTTTTCTTCCCTGCCTGGGCTGCGCGCACTATTTATAGAGAACCCAGGGGTCTCGGGGAAAGATTCCCAAGACACAGAAAATCCTGGACTGGACCGCGGGTTAGTATCCTAAATCCAGAGGGGCTCTTTAGCAAAATACTACGGCCGAAGGGGTACGGAGGGATTTGGGCCGTTGGATCATACATCCACGGATCAGAATAGATCGGCCGTGGAATGAAGCGGTACGCACTGCTGACCCTACGATCTGAGATCTACGGTCCGGATCTAGACCCACCAACGCGACATGTTTTCAGAATCCTGGCCGACTGAGCGGAGATCAACGGTTAGAACTAGTCGATTCCCAACTTCTAATCGCAGCCGCTCAAATCGAATCCCATGGTCCACATGCTTTCTTCCCTATCACCGACGCCCAGCCACCGTAGCGGCATACTCACCACGGTGACGCCATCACCTGAGATGCGCGCCCTAATGCCCGGTCACCCAATCATGCACGCACGAGGCTCTTCACAATGCTGGTACCGAAGGGAACGTATGGAGGGAGGACATACCGGAGCTTTTGCGGGTAATGCACTAGCCACAGTGTACGGCGGAGAGCCAACACCGGTGATGAATTCCGGCGATTCCCGTCGATTTCAGACCTCAATGGTACCGCGCACGCAACCCGTACGTCCCGGCGAAGCCCCCCGACCACAGTTGAAGTTCTAGCACTGGCACAAACGGGGAAACAGCACACGGCGGATTTCTCCTTCCTTCCGCCCCCTTCTGAAGCTCCAATTCTCTTCCCTGGCAATGGCGCTCTGCTAGTTGGCGGGGTTGTAGATGTGGAGAGGTAGGGAGATGTCCCCGGCTTTTATCCCCCGGCCACGAATCCACCGAGATGGGGGCGGCGGTCGTTACGCGAGGCCGCTGCGTACAGCCGGCCACGGACTCGAGTTCTGTTACACGGGGAGAGGGAAAGAGCTGACACGCGGGCCCCTACTGGCAGCGACCCCCACACATGTGCATGCGTGGACGGAAAGGAAAGAGACGTGAGCAGGGGGGTCCCACGATGCAGTGACCCAGGCGAGCAGCGCGCGTGAGTGGAAATGGGCCGGGTGTAGCAGTTTCGGCCCAAGTGCTGAGATGAGAGATTTTTATTTTTTTGCATTCTAATTTATTTTCAGTTTTCAAGTTCAAATTCAAACATGAGTTTCAAATTATTTTCTAAATGCAACATCCACCATATCGACATGAATGTAGATTATATACTAAAACTTTATATTTATATTAATTATGTTATTCTCTTGTTTAGTTAAAGGCTCAAAATGTGACATCCACTCATTTTATTTTATTTTATTTTAGGAAATAGTTACTTTTGAGTATGGGATCAACTTTCAAGTTAACTAAAACTAATATCCATTACCCTAGTCATTTAATAATGTATTCTCTTTTACCAAGAGTCACTTAATCTTTAATATATATATATATATATATTAAGAGCATTCTTTTAAATTTCATGAGGAGAATATCTTATCCTACTAGATTGAAGATTTTTTTTATCACTCAATTTCTTAGTGTTACTTCTTATAAAAGACATAGAAGAAATACATGAACTCCTAACACATTTTAGGGTTTACACAAAACCAACATAGAAAATTGGTCTTCCATCTTTTTAGTCTCGACGCATCTGATTCACGTTGCTTCAGTGTTGGTTTACGATCACATATCCAATTTTGAGAATTAAACTCACTATTATGACCAAAAAGTGAACCTATTAGGACAAGTAAAAATGTTTGTAGACAATGATTATGTAGATAACTATAAAATTTACACTTACATGAGGTATTGGTTCATGTCTTCCATGTTGTTATACATATAGAGCAAACGGTCTTCCATTCATCATCGGTGAAACGGTATGTTATTCAGGCACCTACAGTTTTGCCCCTTCATTGAAAAAAATTCAAGATCACTACAAGGGGGATCTATGTTCACATGGTACCGCAATGTAGGCACGTTGACATTGCGTTCCTCTACAACGTACATGACTATGAAGGATGCAATCTCTTTGTATTTGAATTCCTCAACGATGCACACTTCAACTCTTCTCTTATTACCAACCATTGCATGGAGCTTCTTTAGTGTCCTTTCAATGTGATACATCCATATATATTGTATAGGACCACCTACCTTAGCTTCATATGGAAGATGTATAAGTAGATGTTGCATTAGATTGAAGAAACCAAAATAAAATATTTTTCCAAGTTTGCATATCAAAATTGTTATTTGTTGCTCCAGCTTATCCATCATCTCTTTATTTCTTTAGTACAAAGTAGTCTATAAAAGTAGCTTAGCTCCACTATCGCCTTCCACACATCATCTTTCACATATCCACGAAACATAACAGGAACAAGTTTCTATGATTATGTGGTAATCATGACTCTTCAACCTAGTTGATTTCCTGGTCTTCACATTCATAGCTCTTCTAAAGCCCACTTCATAACCATCCATAAATTTTTATTTTTTTTCAACCACCTCATTACTTCCTTCTTTTTTGGTTTTAGACTATAAGGACCATGTGGCTTGGCACCGCTTTCTCCCAGCTTTAGAGTTGGTCGATTACAAATTAAGTCTAAGTCTTTTTCTAGCATTCGAGTTGTCTTTTATTTTGTTAGTTATATTCAAGCAAGTACCAATAAGGCTTTCACCAACATTGTGTTCCTAGGGCATGACATCAATGTTGTGCATCAAAATCAACGACTTCACATAAGGGAGCTCCCACAATCCACATTTGTGAGTCCAATTATGTTTGGTTCTTAAACCTACAAACTGGTTTCTACATTCATTTACCGCTTGATTGGTTCGAAGCACGCTCGTGAACAGGCTCGCGTCGGCCTGCACACCAAGATACCGTCGTTTTGGGCATACGTGTGGGTGCATGTAAATAGCCTCAAAATAATTTATTTTGCATCAGTTCATGCAGTCCATGCCCCCACTTGCAAGCAACCAAACAAACACTTAGGCAAAGTCAATGCAAGCGGTGGTCCAGAACGAGACCATGCGGGTAACCAATCAGAAGGTTAGTTTCAAACCATTAAGCCTAGCGAGAATCTCTAAACCACGCAGACGCTTTGGTGATCTCCTACACAATCATGTCCTTTCTGAAAGTGTTTCTCTGAAACCTGAACTGGTGACCCTCAGGCAAAAAGCATCTATGACAATCGAAGTAAAAAAATCTTTCCACCAAACTTAAGCCGAAAATAATCAATAGCTTTAGCACAGACCAGACAAAGTCAGAATTCCATGCCAAATCCAGCTAGCAAAGACACCATAAGCCATGAAATCATGAATCGACCATAAATACACAACTCTCAGGTTGAATTTCTACTTCTTATAATCGTACACTATGAAACCTTCCCACAATAGTTTCACATCTTAAACCAGGGGTCTCATGATTACATTGATTGGGTTCCAAGATGTTTTGAACCGGCTATGACAAGACATAAGAATATAAGATCATATTTCATGCAAAGAGTCGGCGTAAGGTTGTATAGAATAGAAAACACGAGCCAACATGAATATGATGTCACAGTTACATTGAAAGGCGAGAATTCATATGTTACCAAGCCGATGCGAACATTTCTCACATCTCTAGCAAAACTCGAACCAAAGGCATCTAGTGCCTTCCATGCACCTGTATGAGCTGGGTGCATCATCACATTAGGATTTTCACGTACACCTTATTTGTATCATCTCATGTGTTTGGTTGTATTCATCGAGGCAAACAAACATTTTAATCGAGGTACAAGAAGCATGTAACAAAGCAATCTCCAATGGTACCTCTGTTGTCATGGTCACACCATCCTCATTTACAACATCTACGGATCTCGCCCCGCCACATATTGCACACTTCTTCTCATTTGTGATCTCTTTCTAGAAAAAACATACAATTATTATCACATACATCAATTTCTTCATAGTCCATACCGAGTCCTAAGAGCCATTTCTCGGAGTCGGACTGATACATGTCTTTGGGCATCTTGTGATTCGTCAGAAACACATCACTGATCAAGTTCACGAGCTTCTTGTAACAGTTATTTCAGAATGCAAACTTGGACTTAATATTCATAAGAGGAGTTACGAAAATGAGGACATCACTTTTGTGTGCTTATGCAATGGCTCTTCGGAAGCCTTAAGGAGCTTGAAGAACCTCAACCTCCGACATAGGTGGATCCTCGGGCTTGGGGTCGAGGTGGATTCTCAGAATCATTGGGTATAAGCTCATGTCATACATCCTCAAGCATCTCTTCCATTCTATCATAGTCCTCTCTCTTCATGTAACTAAACTTCTAATACATTCTAACAAGCTAGGTCTTCACTGTGGTGTACCCACACCTCATAGCTAGGCATAAAGCTATTCTTATAAAGATCTATTGACATAGTCCTCCTGTCATATGGAAATAAATGTTTCAACACTTGCTACAAGGGCACCTAACGTCGGTACCAGTATCTTACATACCAAAATCACAGTCAATAAATTCATCGGTCTTGGCAACCACTCTTGTCACTGCAATAATGCGAATGTATCATCCGTTAATATGAACATGTATAACCAATAACGGCGAGTCACCAAGAAACAACGTAGCATCTACTTTCTCAGCAATGCATCGAAACAAAGTTCAAGTTTACCGGTGTGCGCGTGGATGAAATGGAGTACGCGTGTTGGTGGAAAGATCATAGAAATTTAGTGAGCGATTTTGGTATCATGAGATCATCACCTTTATTTGAAGACCTCTTATGATTGCCCTCTGGTGCAAATACACTAAACAACCTCTTCTACGTGATGATTAGAAAGCAGAGGTATATAATGTTATGGACTAAGCCAGAGTTAAGTAATAATTGGATGCACACTTCATACTTGTTACAATATGGGCACAAAGGCACAAGTATCTTAGTTTCACATGATTAGTTGAGCTCAGCTAAATGATTGGCATGTGCCGTCTCTGGATTACCTTTATAACCAAAAGGAAGCTCAAGGATTTGATCGCAAAAGCTATCTAATGATTTGATTCATGGCACTGTACGTACTAAAATATTTGTCGGAATTATATCTTATCATGATATTGTTGTCTTCTTTAAACGAAAGTAGGGTGTCTGATTTTAATTACTCAAGGAGGGTCTAGATATCTCAGTTAGGAGGTTATAATGAAGAAAAAAAGTGTTCTTTACGATGGTGACATTCACTACATCGAAAATATGCCTTTAGTGACGTGTTTTTAAGCTAATTAGTGACGTGTGTAAAAAGAGTCTCATATTTTATATCTCTAATTGAATCTGATCAATGACATGTAAAAACACGTCACTAATAGTAATAGAACCACTTCAGTGAAGTGTTTTTATAAATATGTTTCACTAATTGAACAACCTTAGTGACACGTTATTATAAATGTGTGTCACTAACAGAACTACCAAGACAAAAAATTATACTCTACTAAACAACACTTGTGCAGCTCATGAATCTTGAATTTACAACCTCAACCAAAGACACGAGCTCGTTTACCACTGCATCATCAACTCTTTTGTGTTTGTATTACAATTTACATTTTTATTCACCACTTATTAGAACAAACAAAATGTAAATTGATTATTTGAGGCAATAAATGATTCAAATAAAAACTTGTCAACTATAAAGTTGCATAGTTTTTTAAGATGTATACCTTTTATTTTGGTACTTTCATCATTCGAGATCGTTTACAAAATTTGATTTTCAAATTTGAAAACTTCAAACATATTTTTTCTATGATAAGATGATTTCAAATCAAAACATTGTCAGCTACAAAGTTTCGTAACTTTTCAATACCTATAACTTTTATTTTTGTGGTTTTTTCATCAGAGGTCGTTTGAAAAATCGAATTTCAACTGCGCCGCAAAATGTTGAGGTCAATGACATGTTTATATATACACGTCACTAAACATATATGATGTATTAAGCCAGTGACGTGTTTATATATACGTCACAAATATATATGTATAGTGACGTGTATTTAAATACACATCACTGAACAGATTTGATGTCTAAAACCAATGACAAGTTTTATCAGGGGCGAAGCTAGAGGCCGAAGAATCTGAGTGCACACTTGACATTCAATATACACATGTACTAAAAATCTTCTCTGATTAAAATTAGGATGTGCACAAGTGGTAGAATTTAGTTTTTAATCACTAGAAACTGTTTTTCCTTGGTGCACGTGCAGTCGACAAGGCCTATGTGGCTTCGCCCCTAGTTTCTATATACATGCCACTAAACAGATCACATTAGAGACACATAAAATAAAAAAACATCACCGAGTTATTACCTGATTTTTCTAGTGACACGATTTAAAATAGATGTCATACGTGTACAATTTTTAATGATGCATTTTTAAAAAAGACGTCAATGTGGAAAATCAGTAACGTGTTTTCAACAAGTGTCACAGACCCTCAGATCCCTTTGAGAGATTTTGATGTAGTGATTATTATATATTCAGTCCTTTTGCCCTGCACCTGGAGGGATTTTCTATTTTCCGATGAAGTGGAAAATTATTTTTTGAATCGTTATATAGAAGATCCTCCCGACCTCTGACCTCTGCCATATGGGGAGCACACAACCTTAAGGGCTGATTTGGTGACCCGGGATCACAGGAGGATTGGAGGGGATTGAGGGGGGAATTAGTTCATTTCTCACTCAATCCCCTTCAATCCCCCCGTGATCCCCTTGTCACCAAATCAACAATAAAAAGGAAAACGGAGAGAAAAAAGAACATGCTAGGCATTTTGAATTCGAAGGATAGACTGCTAGCCATACACTCGGGTAAAAATTTCTTGACCACATGTGCCAATGTTTGCAACCAAATTATTTATGTGAGTCTTCTGCAGGATAGTCCATGAATGAAGCTGGTGGATAGCAAAAAAAACATGTAAAGGAGTAGCAACAATTCTTTTTCAATAACCAAGTCATTCCTACATAGTCACATTATAGTCACATTGACTAACAAAAAGATATGGTTGCACAGAGAAAAAATGAATTAAGATTATAAGTAACACCCCCCCATCAGGTCCCAATCATATTGGCGATGTTTGCGGGGTGGTGTTAAACCTAATAAGACATATATGATTGTTCATGCTGCTCGAGTAAAATGACAGTAAAAAACAAGTGGTTAATTATCTCTTTTCTATGGCAAAAACAACATTGTTTGCTGTCGTCTTACCAATTTCGTTTAGCAAGATTATCTTTTTCGTTAAGATGATGCCTTTACGTAGGTACCAGAGGAAAATCTTGAATTTTAGAGATGCTCTCATTTTCCAATTTTTTATTCATAGCTAGATTATATATACTTTAGATCATGTTGTTGCATCACTAGTACAAAATGATTAATAGAAGTGTCTTGTTTTTTATGGCAAGTTGAATTGTTGCAAGTCTCGTAAAAAAAGTTGTGATGGGCCCATGTTTGTGAATCACCCCCTCAAATGTTGTATTTCTAAAGTCTAAAGATGGTTGGCATAATTATCCCTAAAAATGTGGTTTCCAAATAATTTTCCTTTTAGATCACCCAAAAAATGTTTTCTAGAGGTTGTTCAAGGATCCCTTCAAGAAAAAGGCAACAATTATGACTAAACATGCTCAACTTTGTGTATTCAAAGGACAAACCCACTTGATGTTAACATGCCTATGTAGGGGGTGAGAAGTGTTGTTCATTCAATGTTTCTCTATACTCACTGGAGATGTCTGATGGGGTCACTGCCTCACTAGAGACCTCGAAGCTTACAATTGTGATCATTTTCTTGTTGAAAAATAATGCATATGCAATAAATCCCTGTTTCGATCAAAAGGAGCACTAGATCTTGTGTTTAGCGCATTCAACAACGGTAAAAAAACTCAAAGAAGCCACCAGATAGTTCCATTGTGGTCATTATAGTGGCCACCATATGTTAATTCTAGAGAGCATGGTTTTATGACCTTAGGAGCTAACGCTCAGTGGATACCTCTAGTGCCACATCAAAGTGCACATTAGAGTGACAATCTTGATAGGTTGTTTTCGACATTATTGCTTATTGCTTGTATCTTATTCGTTCAATTGCTTGTGTAATGCTTATTGCTTGTATAGTTGTGTAGTGATAGCTCTCGTATTTAGTAGTAGCCAAGATTAGCTAGTTGTTCTTGTTTAGTAGTAACTAGATTGTAGTCACTCTCTACTTCATCTCTTTTGCTTAGTTGTGTAGCTAGTTGCTTGTGGTAAACTGATTAGAATAGAAATCAACTACTACTAGACTAGTGTAAGGGGTTTGCTTGAAGTGAACTAGAGCTAGTGTTTGTAGTTGCTATTTGGGACACTTTTTATACTAAACACTTTGCGCCGACAATTTATGCCTTATAGAAGAAATTTTTTATAGGCTATTTACCCTCCTCTGGCCATCTAGATCCTTACAACTTTGGTGTTGCGTGAGTGTTTATTTTTGTCTTTGCATCCCAAATTCTTTTACTTGATGATTTAACTTTTTGTTTGTCCTCTAGGATCTTCAAATTAGTTCCTCGATCATTTGCTTGAGGTCTTGAGCACATGATCGCCAACATCGTCTCACCTAAGTCGGTCCTTGCATCTATATGACTAAAACCTTATATGTTAGCACATATCATTAGTCCAATCCATAATAACACTTAATCACCAAAATCACCTAATGGCCATAGCTATTTGACATTTTCTTACATAGAAGATTCATCACATTCATTTCATTGTTAGCAACTGTGAACACCTTCAAAAAATTGAACCAACATATATTGAGATCAGCGGAATCACCAAATTTGTATCATTGTCGACGAGTACAGTTGAGATGTGTTGATTTAAAAAGTGATAGTTATTAAGTATTCATGGGTTAGGGATCATTGCAAATATATGAACAATATGTTTGGTCTATCTAGTTAGTTCATATTTTAACATCCTACTCGTATGGATAATATTTTCCTTTTGGTTGTAATAGACTAGTTACTAATTACTATATATACTTTTTCGTTCATATTCACAGTTATTCCTTTCACATTGCACCTCTAAGCATAAAGCATGCTTAGCTTGCGTTTAGTGAAACATAGTTAGAACTATGTTTGACGCGGAAATAAGACATGATCATTTCTAATCAATATACTTATGAATACATTGTGTGAATAGTGACGCGTATTATTCATAATTAGTTTTTCTATATTAACAATGGATAGTTAGTTTCACGTACATTGCTAAGGTTTCTGTATATCATATATGTAGACCTTGTTTAAATAAGACATTTATTGAAACACGATTATATATATACTAGGTATGTGCCCGTGCTTCGCTACGTAAGTTAAAAATTAGTACACTTATTCGGTGATGGTATAAAAGTTGTGACAGCTGCAAATGCTACAATATTTACTTTTTATATAACGTGACGTAGCAGGAGCAGCAGCCGAACGCTAGTCCAGCAACCAAACAACGTGAGTATAAAACATCAATACATAACGACAAATGTCACTATGATATACAAAACCCATAGTAAAATGAGATTCAAATATTCTATGTGACACGTACTAAACATTAGTCTCTGGAACTAAACACCCCTTATCTATGATTAATACCACATCTCTTCACGATTGAAACGAACAGCTAGATCAAGGGTTGGTTCGCTACCAACAGACTCGCCATACAGAACAATGTCTTCTTCCCTGGTTCCATAAACATTCACAAGGCACTTATATGTATGGGTGACAATAGACTCTAAATTTTACACTATAAGATTACACTATAAGATTTTACACTATGTTCTATGTTTTCTTCAGCCCAATTCAAAGATCTTTTGATGCTCCTGTGGCATACTACAAGATATGAAACACTTGTCTTCATTTAAGGTCCTATCTGAATCAGAAGGCATATCTCTTTCCCTTGCAAAAGCAACTGGATCCACGGGTCTAGAGATTACACCAAGCAAGCAGTAAACAACATATAACATAACAACATGATAATAAAAGGCTTCTAATTAATGTGCTCATTTAAACATACATAGTGGAGAAATCCCCAAAATGGCATACCTGGGTGCAAAAGAAAAAGAGATGAACTAACCCATGTGCATTATATCCTGCGATGATAAACAAAGAATCATCCCAAAAAAACCTAAAGCTGCACTTAAAGGTTGATATCTCTAGTTTCAAACAGACGAAGCAGCAAAGGCATGTTTGTTCACTCGTCATTACTGTGATTTTACTTTTATTATATTTGTCAACAATTAACACGCCTTGTTTATCCTGATCTATCTAGTCCTCTATGTTTACCAGAGATAGAGGGGGAGATGGCCAGGATTTTTTGAAATGAAACGACCCAGAAGAGATCCAAAGGTGCAGTTGGTGTGAATCCACACAATTCACGTTAACTCTGCCCTTGACAATAAAGAAATATTGTGGATCGACATATGTAAGCACTCAACTTTCCCATTTCGATCAGAGTACCAGGCAAATCAATTGTAAATATTGCATGCCAAATGAGGAAATTCTAGTGACAACCATACTATAGCAAATTTGGAATTGATCGAGCCATATAAAGGCACCACGATGAGTCACTCACCTAAACCCATGTCAATAGTGTGGCTCATCCAAGGACCTAGCTAGAGTGACAGAGAATGCCTAAAGCCACATTGAATATCGATCAGCAACAAAAGTTCAATGTACAGAATGCCCAACCTTAGAAAATTCTGGAGTAATTGCAAGTCTGGGATACCGTTTTGTCAAGCACAGATAATCCCTATCAACAACCACGAAGCATTCACGCACATAGTCATTTAGTAAAAGCAAAAATGTTGGGTGGGCGCGCGAGAATAGAAATGTCACCACCTGGAAATGGCATGTTCGATCTTCCTCTGTCCTTGTTTGCATTGTCCTTGATGTGCTTTGGCAGCATGACAATCTCCTTCATGTCACTGCCTCCACCAATCGCATTGAAGGCATGTCATCGATCATTAATTGTGCGTTTGGTTTGTGGAGTCACTCTATGCTTAATGAAGTGATGCATCATAAGTTCATTCCATCAATTTTGGTGGAATCAACCCACTCCTCATGTATTATATACATGAGGAATGGGGTGGTGATGGATCAACCCATTCTATTCCACAAACCAAATAAAAAAGTGAGGAGTGAGAAGAAGATGGATCACTTCATTCCTCAAACCAAACACACTATAAATGTGCATAGATGAATCAATAAAAAAACAAAGGAGAGAGCAAATCAGGAGAAAATTGAGCTCACCCCTGGGAGGACTTGCTAGATGTAACCAGCGGTGAAGACCATCCATACATAGGTAAGAAATGAAGCCAGAGGAAAGAAGCGCTATGACGGTCAGAGGAGGGGGTGTTGGGTTACTCTCCACTGCCCCTCTGGTCAACCTTGCTAATGCGTACTGTTGCTAGGCTTCCTGTCGGACTCGTGGTCGGAGTCATCCATGTCGTCGTGCTCCTACCGCATCTTGCCAGAGTCATCCATGTCGTCCAACTTCCAATAGTGTAATGAGGCGCCTTGTTTTCTGGGATGGAGGGAGTATATAGGTACTCATCCGACACCTTTAGAACGTCATGAATTTTGATCCATAATGAGACGGACATCCCAGACCTAGAGAAAGAAAGCATGGGGTGTGTAAGCTGCTATCACTGAACAATGAACATTCAGTAAACAACAAAGCATTATTCATACCACTGAACTTCACTTTACATGACATATTTGACACACTAAGAATGTCCTAGCAGTAATTCATGATATGTGCCTCAAATTCAAATATAGTAGGAATAATGTTAGGAGAAGACATGAACTTGCATCGACGTTTTGAATCACATCTTTCAGGCCTTCACCCAAACTCCCGTGACGCAGCAACCCACCATTTGAGAGTACAATATTTTTGCAGATGCATGATTTAACCACTTGAATTCTTTCATGGTGCCAGCTCATCCCAGGCTACATGATGAAGATGGTACCATGCCTATGCAGAACAGTTATTCAGAAATGTTATAATCTTGAGAAAAGCCATAATGCCTTCTCTAACATAAGCTTGTGAACAAGCTAATGGAACTAAAAACAGACCAGATCAGTAAATGACAGAGTAAAAGCCTTATCTAACATAACTGAGAGAAGAATACATGGTGGATATGCCCATATTTCAGTATGTGTGCAGGCGACTAACACAATATGCCCCTATCTTAGGGTGCGTGGTGGTAGGCAGCTTCTAGAGTTCTGAGAGGCTCCAACGTTCTGCAACAGCGCGATGTGAACGTGCTGACAATCCTCATCGCGAGTTGAGGTGGAGCAGGGCGAGGTCAGCGAGGAGGTCGAGCCTGGGACGAGGAGACCGCATCGTCGTCGTGGTTGAGGTCGACCCCGGTTACAACGAGCGCACGTTCAGTATGGCAGGTGACTTGGGAGCAGAACACGTTTCTTTTCGCGTTTCCCTTTCACACTTTGCTTGCTCCACAAACAAATATCCATAAACATATTCAATTATCAAAAAAAAAGGAAAAGCATACCTCGATAAGAAAATACCCATAATCGTGTTGTCCAGCCACCTTCATCACCTTATCAGGCAAACAAAAATGTTGTCCCTCAGATCAGTAAGGAATTGGCTTCCCAGCAAAAAAGTTCCTGAGACTGCAAGCCATGGTAGCTGAAAGGGAATTAGGCTTACACCTAGTTCCTAAATAATTTTGGTGATTGAATTACCCAACACAAATCTTTGGACTAACTAGTTTGCCCAAGTGTATAGATTATACAGGTGTAAAAGGTTCACACTCAGCCAATAAAAAGACCAAGTTTTGGATTCAACAAAGGAGCAAAGGGGCAACCGAAGGCACCCCAAGTCTGGCGCACCGGACTGTCCGGTGTGCCACCGGACAGTGAACAGTACCTGTCCGGTGCACCAGGGGACTCAGACTCAAACTCTTCACCCTCGGGATTTCTCGGAAGCCGGCGCGCTATAATTCACCGGACTGTCCGGTGTGCACCGGACATGTCCGGTGCTCCAAGGAAGATCGGCCTCCGGAACTCGCCAGCCTCGGGTTCGCGCGGCAGCCGCTCCGCTAAAATTCACCGGACTGTCCGGTGTGCACCGGACTGTCCGGTGAACCACGGAGCAACGGCTACTTCCGCGCCAACGGTCACCTGCAAGCGCATTTAATGCGCGCTCTGCGCGCGCAGTCGGCAGGCGCGCCCATACCGACGCACCGGACAATGAACAGTTCATGTCCGGTGTACACCGGACATCCAGGCGGGGCCACATGTCAGAGCTCCAACGGTCAGAATCCAACGGCAACGATGACGTGGCAGGGGGCACCGGACTGTCCGGTGTGCACCGGACTGTCCGGTGCGCCATCGAACAGAGAGCTCCCAGCAACGGCCACATTTGGTGGTTGGGGCTATAAATACCCCAACCACCCCACATTCATTGCCATCCAAGTTTTCCCACTTCTTAACCACTTACAAGAGCTAGGCATTCAATTCCAGACACATACAAAGAGATCAAATCCTCTCCAATTCCACTCAAGCCTTTAGTGACTAGCGAGAGAGATTTGCCGTGTTCTTTTGAGCTCTTGCGCTTGGATTGCTTCTTTTCTTTCTCACTTGTTCTTGTGATCAAAACTCCATTGTAATCAAGGCAAGAGGCACCAATTGTGTGGTGGCCCTTGCGGGGAAGTTTTGTTCCCGGCTTTGATTTGAGAAGAGAAGCTCACTCGGTCCGAGGGACCGTTTGAGAGAGGGAAGGGTTGAAAGAGACCCGGCCTTTGTGGCCTCCTCAACGGGGAGTAGGTTTGAGAGAACCGAACCTCGGTAAAACAAATCCGTGTGTCACACTTCATTATTTGCTTGCGATTTGTTTTGCGCCCTCTCTCGCGGACTCGCTTATATTTCTAAACGCTAACCCGGCTTGTAGTTGTGTTTATATTTGTAAATTTCAGTTTCGCCCTATTCACCCCCCCTCTAGGCGACTATCAATTGGTATCGGAGCCCGGTGCTTCATTAGAGCCTAACCGCTCGAAGTGATGTCGGGAGATCACGCCAAGAAGGAGATGGAGACCGGCGAAAAGCCCACTACAAGCTACGGGAGCACTTCATCGGAAGAGTCCCGCACCAAAAGGAGGGAGAAGAAGAAGAGCTCCTCCAACAAAGGGAAGGAGAAGAAATCTTCCTCTCACCACAAAGAGAAGAAGGAAAAATCTTCTTCCCACAAGCCGCATCGGAAAGGCGACAAGCACAAGAGGATGAGGAAGGTGGTCTACTACGAGACCGACACTTCATCAACATCGACCTCCGACTCCGATGCGCCCTCCGTCACTTCTAAGCGCCAAGAGCGCAAGAAGTATAGTAAGATCCCCCTACGCTACCCTCGCATTCCAAAACATACACCTTTACTTTCCGTCCCATTAGGCAAACCACCAACTTTTAATGGTGAAGATTATGCTATGTGGAGTAATTTGATGCGATTTCATCTAACCTCTCTCCACAAAAGAATATGGGATGTTGTTGAGTATGGTGTACAGGTACCATCAATAGGGGATGAGGACTATGACACGGACGAAGTGGCCCAAATCGAGCACTTCAACTCCCAAGCCGCAACTATCCTCCTTGCCTCCCTAAGCAAGGAGGAATACAACAAAGTACAAGGATTGAAGAACGCCAAGGAGATTTGGGACCTACTCAAGACGGCGCACGAGGGTGATGAACTCACCAAGATCACCAAGCGGGAAACGATCGAGGGGGAGCTCGGTCGCTTCCGTCTTCGCCAAGGGGAGGAGCCACAAGACATGTACAACCGGCTCAAGACCTTGGTGAACCAAGTGCGCAACCTCGGGAGCACAAAATGGGATGACCACGAAGTGGTTAAGGTTATTCTAAGAGCTCTTATTTTCCTTAACCCCACTCAAGTACAATTAATTCGTGGGAATCCTAGATATCCACTAATGACCCCCAAGGAAGTTATCGGGAATTTTGTGAGTTTTGAATGCATGATTAAGGGCTCCAAGAAGATCAACGAGCTTGACGAGCCTTCCACCTCCGAGGCGCAACCGGTGGCCTTCAAGGCAACGGAGGAGAAGAAGGAGGAGTCTACAAGTAGACAACCAATTGACGCCTCCAAGCTCGACAACGAGGAGATGGCCCTAATCATCAAAAGCTTTCGGCAAATTCTCAAGCAACGGAAGGGGAAGGACTACAAACCCCGTTCCAAGAAGGTTTGCTACAAGTGTGGTAAGCCCGGTCACTTCATTGCAAAATGTCCTATGTCTAGTGACAGTGACAGGGGCGACGACAAGAAGGGAAGAAGAAAGGAGAAGAAGAAATACTACAAGAAGAAGGGCGGCGATGCCCATGTTTGTCGGGAGTGGGACTCCGACGAAAGCTCAAGCGACTCCTCCGACGACGAGGACGCCGCCAACATCGCCGTCACCAAGGGCCTTCTCTTCCCCAACGTCGGCCACAAGTGTCTCATGGCCAAGGACGGCAAAAAGAAGGTAAAATCAAGGTCCTCCACTAAATATGAAACATCTAGTGATGAGGATGATGACAAAAATGAGGAGGATAACTTGCGCATTCTTTTTGCTAACCTTAACATGGAACAAAAGGAAAAATTAAATGAACTAATCAGTGCCATCCATGAAAAGGATGATCTCTTGGACTCCCAAGAGGACTTCCTAATCAAGGAGAATAAGAAACATGTTAAGGTTAAAAATGCTTATGCTCAAGAAGTAGAAAAATGTAACAAATTATCTAGTGAGCTAAGCATGTGCCATGACACTATTGCCAACCTTAGAAGTGAAAATGCTAAATTAATTGCTAAGGTAGATTCTCATGTTTGCATTGATCCTAGAAATGATAATGTTGATTTACTTGCTAGGATTGATGAGTTAAATGTTTCCATTGCTAGCCTTAGAAATGAGAATGAGAAACTAATTGCTAAGGCTAAGGATTTTGATGTTTGCAATGCTACTATTTCCGACCTTAGAACTAAAAATGATATGTTGCATGCTAAGGTTGTTGAACTAAAATCTTGCAAACCCTCTACATCTAATGTTGAGCATATTTCCATTTGTACTAGATGTAGAGATATTAATGTTGATGCTATCCATGATCACCTAGCCTTAATTAAAAAACAAAATGATCACATAGCTCAACTAAATGCTAAGATTAGAGAGCATGACTTAGAAAATGAAAAATTTAAATTGGCTAGAAGCATGCTCTATAATGGGAGACGTCCTGGCATCAAGGATGGCATTGGCTTCCAAAGGGGAGACAATGTCAAACTTAATGCCCCTCCTAAGAACTTGTCTAACTTTGTTAAGGGCAAAGCTCCCATGCCTCAGGATAACGAGGGTTACATTTTATACCCTGCAGGCTATCCTGAGAGCAAAATTAGAAAGATTCATTCTAGGAAGTCTCACTCTGGCCCTAACCATGCTTTCATGTATAAGGGTGAGACATCTAGTTCTAGGCAACCAACCCGTGCCAAGTTGCCTAAGAAGAAAATTCCTAATGCATCAAATGATCATGCCATTTCATTTAAAACTTTTGATGCATCTTATGTGCTTACTAGCAAATCCGGCAAAGTAGTTGCCAAATTTGTTGGGGGCAAACACAAGGATTCCAAGACTTGTGTTTGGGTACCCAAAGTTCTTGTATCTAATGCCAAAGGACCCAAAACAGTTTGGGTACCTAAAGTCAAGAACTAAATTTGTTTTGTAGGTTTATGCATCCGGGGGCTCAAGTTGGATACTCGACAGCGGGTGCACAAACCACATGACCGGGGAGAAAAGGATGTTCTCCTCATATGAGAAAAACAAAGATCCCCAACGAGCTATCACATTTGGGGATGGAAATCAAGGGTTGGTCAAAGGTTTGGGTAAAATTGCTATTTCACATGACCATTCCATTTCCAATGTTTTTCTTGTTGATTCATTAGATTACAACTTGCTTTCTGTTTCCCAATTATGTCAAATGGGCTACAACTGTCTCTTTACTGATATAGGTGTCACTGTCTTTAGAAGAAGTGATGATTCAATAGCATTTAAGGGTGTGTTAGAGGGTCAGCTATACTTAGTAGATTTTGAAAGAGCTGAACTCGACACTTGCTTAGTTGCTAAGACTAACTTGGGTTGGCTTTGGCACCGCCGACTAGCCCATGTTGGAATGAAGAATCTTCACAAGCTTCTAAAGGGAGAGCACATTTTAGGACTAACCAATGTTCATTTTGAGAAAGACAGGATTTGTAGCGCATGCCAAGCAGGGAAGCAAGTTGGCACTCATCATCCACACAAGAACATAATGACGACTGACAGGCCACTGGAGCTCCTACATATGGATCTATTCGGCCCGATCGCTTACATAAGCATCGGCGGGAGTAAGTACTGTCTAGTTATTGTGGATGATTATTCTCGCTTCACTTGGGTATTCTTTTTACAGGAAAAATCTCAAACCCAAGAGACCTTAAAGGGATTCTTGAGACGAGCTCAAAATGAGTTCGGCTTAAGGATCAAGAAAATAAGAAGCGACAATGGGACGGAGTTCAAGAACTCTCAAATTGAAGGCTTCCTTGAGGAGGAGGGCATCAAGCATGAGTTCTCCTCTCCCTACACGCCACAACAAAATGGTGTAGTGGAGAGGAAGAATCGAACTCTATTGGACATGGCAAGAACCATGCTTGATGAGTACAAGACACCGGACCGGTTTTGGGCCGAAGCGGTCAACACCGCCTGCTACGCCATCAACCGGTTATATCTTCACCGAATCCTCAAGAAGACATCATATGAACTCCTAACCGGTAAAAAGCCCAACATTTCATATTTTAGAGTTTTTGGTAGCAAATGCTTCATTCTTATTAAAAGAGGTAGAAAATCTAAATTTGCTCCTAAAACTGTAGAAGGCTTTTTACTTGGTTATGACTCAAACACAAGGGCATATAGGGTCTTTAACAAGTCCACTGGACTAGTTGAAGTCTCTTGTGACGTTGTGTTTGATGAAACTAACGGCTCTCAAGTAGAGCAAGTTGATCTTGATGAGATAGGTGAAGAACAGGCTCCATGCATCGCGCTAAGGAACATGTCCATCGGGGATGTGTGTCCTAAGGAATCCGAAGAGCCTCCAAGTACACAAGATCAACCATCCTCCTCCATGCAAGCATCTCCACCAACTCAAAATGAGGATGAGGCTCAAAATGATGAAGAGCAAAATCAAGAAGACGAGCCACCTCAAGATGATAGCAATGATCAAGGGGGAGATACAAATGATCAAGAAAAGGAGGATGAGGAAGAACCAAGACCGCCACACCCAAGAGTCCACCAAGCAATCCAACGAGATCACCCCGTCGACACCATCCTCGGCGACATTCATAAGGGGGTAACTACTCGATCTCGGGTTGCTCATTTTTGTGAACATTACTCTTTTGTTTCCTCTATTGAGCCACACAGGGTAGAGGAAGCTCTCCAAGATTCGGATTGGGTGGTGGCAATGCAAGAGGAGCTCAACAATTTCACGAGGAATGAGGTCTGGCATTTAGTTCCACGTCCTAACCAAAATGTTGTAGGAACCAAATGGGTCTTCCGCAACAAGCAAGATGAGCATGGTGTGGTGACAAGGAACAAAGCTCGACTCGTAGCCAAAGGGTATTCACAAGTCGAAGGTTTGGATTTCGGTGAAACCTATGCACCCGTAGCTAGGCTTGAGTCAATTCGCATATTATTGGCCTATGCTACTTACCATGGCTTTAAGCTCTATCAAATGGACGTGAAAAGTGCCTTCCTCAATGGACCGATCAAGGAAGAGGTCTATGTTGAGCAACCTCCCGGCTTTGAAGACAGTGAGTATCCAAATCATGTCTATAGGCTCTCTAAGGCGCTTTATGGGCTCAAGCAAGCCCCAAGAGCATGGTATGAATGCCTTAGAGATTTCCTTATTGCTAATGGCTTCAAAGTCGGCAAGGCCGATCCTACACTCTTTACTAAAACTCTTGAAAATGACTTGTTTGTATGCCAAATTTACGTTGATGATATTATATTTGGGTCTACTAACGAGTCTACATGTGAAGAGTTTAGTAGGATCATGACACAGAAATTCGAGATGTCGATGATGGGGGAGTTGAAGTATTTTCTAGGATTCCAAGTCAAGCAACTCCAAGAGGGCACCTTCATTAGCCAAACGAAGTACACTCAAGACATTCTTGCTAAGTTTGGGATGAAGGATGCCAAACCCATCAAGACACCCATGGGAACTAATGGGCATCTCGACCTCGACACGGGAGGTAAGTCCGTGGATCAAAAGGTATACCGGTCGATGATTGGTTCATTGCTTTATTTATGTGCATCTCGACCGGACATTATGCTTTCCGTTTGCATGTGTGCAAGATTTCAAGCCGACCCTAAGGAATCACACCTTACGGCCGTAAAACGAATCTTGAGATATTTGGCTTATACACCTAAGTTTGGGCTTTGGTACCCTCGGGGATCCACATTTGATTTAATTGGTTATTCGGATGCCGATTGGGCGGGGTGCAAAATTAATAGGAAGAGCACATCAGGGACTTGCCAGTTCTTGGGAAGATCCTTGGTGTCTTGGGCTTCAAAGAAGCAAAATTCGGTCGCTCTTTCCACCGCCGAAGCCGAGTACATTGCCGCAGGACATTGTTGCGCGCAATTGCTTTGGATGAGGCAAACCCTGCGGGACTACGGTTACAAATTAACCAAAGTCCCTTTGCTATGTGATAATGAGAGTGCAATCAAAATGGCCGACAATCCCGTCGAGCATAGCCGCACTAAGCACATAGCCATTCGGTATCATTTTCTTAGGGATCACCAACAAAAGGGGGATATCGAGATTTCTTACATTAATACTAAAGATCAATTAGCCGATATCTTTACCAAGCCACTTGATGAACAATCTTTTACCAGACTTAGGCATGAGCTCAATATTCTTGATTCTAGAAATTTCTTTTGCTAAGCTTGCACACATAGCTCTTTTGAATACCTTTGATCATATCTCTTTTATATGCTATGACTAATGTGTTTTCAAGTTTGTTTCAAACCAAGTCATAGGTATATTGAAAGGGAATTGGAGTCTTCGGCGAAGACAAAGGCTTCCACTCCGTAACTCATACTTCGCCACCACTCCGAGCAACTCTCTCTTCTTTGGGGGAGAAATGAGCATCAAGGAAAAGGACTTCATCCTTGGGGGAGAGAGTAAAAGCTCAAACGCAAAAGGACTTCGTCTTTGGTATAATCTTAACTCACTTATTTATGACCAAAGGGGAAGATTGCACTTCAAGGGCTCTAATGATTCCTTTTTTGGCGATTCATGCCAAAAAGGGGGAGAAATGAGCCCAAAGCAAAAGGACCGCACCACCATCACCAAATTCAAAAACTTAGTGCTTTCCAAAAGTATTTATCATTTGGTATCCTATTGTGTTCAAAAGGGGGAGAAAGTAGTATTTCAAAAATGGTATATCAAAACCCTCTTGAACACTAAGAGGTGGATCTCTTTTTAGGGGGAGTTTTGTTTAGTCAAAGGAAAAGCATTTGAAACAGGGGGAGAAAATTTCAAATCTTGAAAATGCTTTGCAAACTCTTATTCATTTACCTTTGACTATTTGCAAAAGAACTTTGAAAAGGATTTACAAAAGAATTTGCAAAAACAAAACTCGTGGTGCAAACGTGGTCCAAAATGCTAAATAAAAAGGAACATTCCATGCATATCTTGTAAGTAGTTATATTGGCTAAATTCCAAGCAACCTTTACACTTACATTATGCAAACTAGTTTAATTATGCACTTCTATATTTGCTTTGGTTTGTGTTGGCATCAATCACCAAAAAGGGGGAGATTGAAAGGGAATTAGGCTTACACCTAGTTCCTAAATAATTTTGGTGATTGAATTACCCAACACAAATCTTTGGACTAACTAGTTTGCCCAAGTGTATAGATTATACAGGTGTAAAAGGTTCACACTCAGCCAATAAAAAGACCAAGTTTTGGATTCAACAAAGGAGCAAAGGGGCAACCGAAGGCACCCCAAGTCTGGCGCACCGGACTGTCCGGTGTGCCACCGGACAGTGAACAGTACCTGTCCGGTGCACCAGGGGACTCAGACTCAAACTCTTCACCCTCGGGATTTCTCGGAAGCCGGCGCGCTATAATTCACCGGACTGTCCGGTGTGCACCGGACATGTCCGGTGCTCCAAGGAAGATCGGCCTCCGGAACTCGCCAGCCTCGGGTTCGCGCGGCAGCCGCTCCGCTAAAATTCACCGGACTGTCCGGTGTGCACCGGACTGTCCGGTGAACCACGGAGCAACGGCTACTTCCGCGCCAACGGTCACCTGCAAGCGCATTTAATGCGCGCTCTGCGCGCGCAGTCGGCAGGCGCGCCCATACCGACGCACCGGACAATGAACAGTTCATGTCCGGTGTACACCGGACATCCAGGCGGGGCCACATGTCAGAGCTCCAACGGTCAGAATCCAACGGCAACGATGACGTGGCAGGGGGCACCGGACTGTCCGGTGTGCACCGGACTGTCCGGTGCGCCATCGAACAGAGAGCTCCCAGCAACGGCCACATTTGGTGGTTGGGGCTATAAATACCCCAACCACCCCACATTCATTGCCATCCAAGTTTTCCCACTTCTTAACCACTTACAAGAGCTAGGCATTCAATTCCAGACACATACAAAGAGATCAAATCCTCTCCAATTCCACTCAAGCCTTTAGTGACTAGCGAGAGAGATTTGCCGTGTTCTTTTGAGCTCTTGCGCTTGGATTGCTTCTTTTCTTTCTCACTTGTTCTTGTGATCAAAACTCCATTGTAATCAAGGCAAGAGGCACCAATTGTGTGGTGGCCCTTGCGGGGAAGTTTTGTTCCCGGCTTTGATTTGAGAAGAGAAGCTCACTCGGTCCGAGGGACCGTTTGAGAGAGGGAAGGGTTGAAAGAGACCCGGCCTTTGTGGCCTCCTCAACGGGGAGTAGGTTTGAGAGAACCGAACCTCGGTAAAACAAATCCATGTGTCACACTTCATTATTTGCTTGCGATTTGTTTTGCGCCCTCTCTCGCGGACTCGCTTATATTTCTAAACGCTAACCCGGCTTGTAGTTGTGTTTATATTTGTAAATTTCAGTTTCGCCCTATTCACCCCCCCTCTAGGCGACTATCAGTAGCGACCATAAAATTAAGACCATCACATTAACAATAAGTATTTGTAACTGAAGAATAAGGTTTACCTTAACAGAGGCATATGTCTTCTCATAAATTTCAACACAAGGAATTGCTTATGGATGGGTGATACAGTTGAACTCTGATGGTAGGAACTTGTGTAAATGGGTGATACAATTAAACTCTGATGGTTCAGACCTTCCAAGGTGCAACAATTAGATTAAGAGATCTCGCCATTTCAATTTTCTCATGGTGACTTGGAACCTTTGGGCTTCACAGAATTGCCACTGAAACAAACAATTATATTCATTTAAATTTGTGACAAGAAAGAGATGAACTAAAATAGACTAATTCATGTTGTCAATAAAAGAAATTCATAGGAACAGGTTGCTAGAAAAGGCAATTGCATTTTTGCGCGGCAATTTTGGTTCTACATTCTCTCTTCACTGGGACTGGCTAATTTTTCTCCTGCCTCTAATGAGTCCACTTTTGCTGACTGGTGGGAGAAGGTGTGTAAGAAAGTGCACAAATCCAAAAGAAGAGGCTTTAATAGTATCATCATCTTGGGGGCTTGGTGTTTATGGCTTCATCGTAATAAGGCGGTTTTTGATGGCGTCAGGCCTTCCATTCATGGAATAAAATCAGTTTTTCTGGATGAGTTTGAGTGTTGGAGGCTTGCCGATGCTAGACATCTTGAGGCTTTGGGTCCTGGTGCTGCAATTTTCAGATCAAGGGTTCTATTGGGGGCTTAGTGAAGAGCAGTTGTGTGGGTGTGTGGCCTGCTAGCACTTGTGCTGCTGTCCTTTTGCGTGCTGCTGTTTCCATGCGCAGAAGGAAGCTGCAGTCCTGTGCGTAGCAGGAATTGGTGGTCTTGTGTTTGGTCAGGATTTGGTGGTCTTGTGTTTGGCCTTTTGTGGCATTGTACTTTGGTCCATTTTGGACTGTTTCTTCTCTTAATTTAATGATGCGCAACTCTCCTGCGCGTTCACGAAAAAATTAAAGACAGAAGAAAAAATCCTAGGCCTACTTAGGTGCTGGATACCGACAATAGAAAAAACCTTTCCCGCCATGAGTCTAGCTGATAGATAACTTTACCTGCATCGAGCAATAGAAAAGACTTGGATTAGAAGAACCAAGAAGCATTATTGTAGCACAAAGGAAAACTAAACCATAATGTCCGTCCCACCAATATACTTCAGTTTGCACCTTTCTTGTTCATCTGAACCTGAGCCCACCAAAGGTAAACTCCAATCAAATTCATCTTCAGGAATAAGTTTACTCTTGAGCATGTCTTGTGTTCTGTATGGCCAAACACCAGCAAGAGATATGAGGTTAACTCCTCCTAGAAGACTAAAGAGATGACTACAAACAGGTGGTGGAAGGGGACCAAGGCATACTTGATCCATTATTGTTTCTACAGCACTAAGTCATGGCCATCTCCTTCTTGGTACCCTTGAGTATCTTCCATTCCTATTGTACTCCTTAAAGACAGAATGCACGGTGGTTTTGAACCCTCTAAAGAAGATGACAGACCTAGCCATCAACAAAATGTAGAATGTGTGATTCAGTAATAGGTCCCATAAGATATAGAGAAGATATAAAATTAGAGAAAATGCATCCATATAAACACGTACACACTTTACCATTCCGAGTCAATTTTTGTGTACAAAATGTGGTAAACTCTACCTTCGAAGAAGACCATTTGATATTCCTTCTTGTGGGATGGAAATGAATAATGTTGTTATTAGCCTGAAAAATATTGTCAAGACAAATTGAAAATTATTAATGGTCTGTTTATATAAACAGAAAATAGAGGCATTAATAATATGGTACATACCCATCAGAATCAGATGCAACGGTGGAGTTATCCACCTTCTCATCGAGCGATAATTGATGCTCTGTGGCTCCAGCAGAATATGGCGCCGCACACGACATGCTAAAGCCCTTAGTCCATGGCTCAACAGCAAAGCTCAACTTCCAACCTGGCCCAACGGCGTTTGTCCAGAATGCCCTGTTCCCCCATGGCTCACACGACTTCAAGCTTGCAACTACCTTCTTACAAGACTCCGTCCCTCTGTACCTAAAAGAGACGTCTGGTGTAGATATTTTGCTCTTCTCTTTGCACAACTTTCTACTGGACTCAGACACCAGATGTTTCTTGTTTTTTCTTTGTTCCCAGAATGGATGAAGCTAGACAGCCATTGTCCAGAAAGATCCCGCTTCCTTCAAGCCAAATCAACCCAGAAAGATCTCGCTTCCTTCCGTTCATCCCGTTTGGCAGGAGCATGATTCCCAAATCCGGTCGACTGCGGCCTCCTCCGCTTGGCTTTGGCTCTCCCAGGGGCGGCGACGATGGCACCACCGATGTCGTGGACGACCATGTACTCGAGAAGGCCCCTCGCCGAGCCCTTCCACCGGCCGAGCGCCCCGAGCTGCGTCGCGGCGACGGCGGGGTTTACCCTGTTGCCCCCGGCACGCGGGCTGGTGGCCAGTGCGGGGAGGTACCCGAGGAGGGCCTCGGCCTGGAGCGCATGCCTGGCGAAAGCCGCGTCCACCGCCGCCCCGGGCGCGCCATCACGGACGCCGGCGTTGGTGGACATGGGGAGAGATCCGACGCGGAGGGAGAGGATGGGAAGAACACGACGCGGAGGGAGAGGATTGGCAGCCGCAAACCGCGCGGAGGGAGAGGATGGGAAGAATCGCGGCGCGGAGGGGGCCACGGCCATGGATGGAAGGATGCAGAGGGAGCGTGACTGCCATGGATGGAAGGGGGTGACGCCATGGAAGGGGGAGTCGTGGGGGAGGCGCGGTTTACGGGCGCGGCTGCCATGGATGCGTGATTTGCGGGCGCGGCTGCCATGGATGAGAAGAATCACGGGATTAAATCTTGTCTGCAGGATTTGGGAAGCAACTTCCCTTGCGCGGGCGCGGGGAGGAGGAAGCGGGTGGATCGGCGATGGCAGAACTGTGCGCCAAAATTGTGGACGCCTACACTGTTGGCTTAAGTAATATATATATATATATATATATATATATATATATATATATATATATATATATATATATATATATATATATATATATATATATATATATATATATAATGGTAAATATGGGTAATCTTGATGAAGATTATGGGCTACTCTTGCTTATTTTTTTTACAGTAGTTGCTATGGTTAATCTGAACATATGCATTTATGAGATATCTAGACTATTTTAATGATGAAAGAGATGTATTTTTTATAAAAAAAAAAAATATATCCAATAGCTAACCGTAGATGGATATAGAGGAAAGCCTTGTGCCACTACGACCATGGCCCATGTTTCATTGTTTTGTATACTATGGTACACTGTTCCACAAAGATCTAATCCATTCAGCAATTGGCCCACGGAGTGGCCCTAGGTGAAGATGACACGAATTTTTGTAATTAATTCTGGGATTTTCTACGATCATCTCTATCTAATAAAAACGTCGTGTTGTGCAAAGGAATTATGTTCTACGGCTGTCTAATAGCCCATCCAGCATCCACCTCATTTTCAGCATTGGTTACAATGTAGTAAGTACATTTAAGGGTATTATTGGCACTTACAGACACAGGACATGGGTAAATTGCCATACCATTTTTCGCATATTACATTTACACCACGGAATATGACACAGCAACCCTCACTAATCGCATTGATCATGCAAGGGCCAAGGGGACAGAATACTACATTAATTATTGGAACAATTGGATTTATACCATTAAAAGATCCAAACTTTACATATATACCATGGACCCCACATGTCATTGACTCATGTGGACCCACATGTAAGTGAGATAGTAATGGTATGGATCCAAAGTGGTGATCTTTTAATGGTATGGATCCAAATTTTCCTTAATTATTTGTCCTAACATCTGAAGCTAGCCAACCAAAACCAAAACCAATGTGGTGGACGGGAAACGCCTGCAAACTGATGTGCTCACTGCTGTTACTGGACCGACGACACTTGCAGGGCATACTGAAGACTCGTGACTAGCTGAGAATCGAACACCAATGTCGTCCATCAATCAGCTAGCACAGCGCCACAGCGCCGTCCGAGGTCGCCTGCAGCATCATGTACATGCCAGCTTGGTCGGTCGTCAGTTCCGCCGTGGCTGCAGCCGCCGCGGCAGCCACCACCGGTTCGAGCACCGGCAGCCTCTCCAGCAGCGCGGTGAGCGCCTCCCGCATCCAGTCGTACCGGCAGAGCTGGTAGGCTTCGGCGGGAGCGACCTGCTCCAATGGTCGTCCATAGCAGAGTCAGCAGGTTAGTGCGTTTTCTGAAGGATTGTAGCCAGGGCAGGCACACGCTGGTTCACTGGCTGACACAGATCATGGGCGGAGCTAGCTACTCACCCACCGCCGGTCGTGCGTGTCCTGCTCCGGCCACGTGTCCAGCTCCTCCGTGACCTCCATGGCGAAGATGTAGCCCTTGCAGGCTCCCGTCGGGCCGGCCCTGCTTTGGCTGCTCTTGCTCTTGAACACCCAGTGCCCCAAGGCAGCTCTCTGGCACACGGCATGCATGCAGATGGGAATGGGAGTAGTGATCAGGGAACCGAACATTGCGAGTCAACACGGTGAACCACACGTACGGACGTAGAATGCACGTTAGTATCTCAGTTGTTATATATGAAACCATTTCATTTGGTAGTCGAATCCATGGACAGAATCTATACTAATAGAATCTAACGTGGGCGCCTAGCGATACTATGTTGCACCCCACGCTCTTCCTGACTGTAATCGTCTCTCCCACCCCACGTCCGTGCGATCGTCTCTCCCACTCTCATACCTCATAAACCTCCGCGCTGCCTGCCCCCGTCCGCCACGCACCCCAACGATGCTCGTCACGGAGAGCCCCTCCCCCTCGCCCCTCGCCTCTGCAGACGCAGCGCGTTGCATACGCCCGCCCCGGCCACGATGACGCCGACGCCATCCCCATCCTCAAACAACACATCCATTGTGGCCTCCGTCGTCATGCCGAGGGAGGCACCTGCCCCTACTGCCGAGGCGGCGTTCCTTCCCCTCCTCGTCGACTTTCATTCTCCACCGTGTTCCCTCCTTTGACTCCTCGCTTCCTCCCGTTTGTGGCCGAAGCCCGAGTGACTTGTCGTCGCTGTTGCGCGCCTCAGAGAAGAGAAGGAGGCGGTCGCTGCACCAACCTCGTGCCGCCCCCGCCTGGTCCCCCCGACACCTATCGGTACAGCCACCTCCCTCGATTTGATTGGTTCGATCTACGGAACCCTGCCCTAGGTTCGATTTGATATGTGAATTTTTATTGGTTCGATCTACAGAACTCTACCCTTGGTTCGATTTGATCTATTGATTTTGGGAATTTTGTTTAGGGTTTGATCGATGTTAATGAAGAGGATCCTAAACAAGTTGAAGGGCCTGCAGAAGGACCCACCCACCTCCTGCATCACAGGTGATTTACACTCTAGCGCTCTGGTTTGTATCCAGATCTTACGAAATTATGGTGTGATGTGTTGCATGTGCACCCGTGGATGTCGCCACACGTCGCACCCCCGCCTCTCCCTCCCACACGAACCAGGTTCCCATCCCACACGCCATCGCGCTTCCCCTGCCGTGGATCTCGGGCGCGAATGTTGCTCCCTGCCCCCGCCTCCAACGTGCCCCTGCCCCTGGCTCCATCATCATGAGAAATCTAGTCATTGCCCCCTTCTCCACATCCTTCCATCTACATCACCGAGATGCCCCTCTCCCCTCTCGCGCCCACTCCCTTCCTCCGTCTCTGCGCTCGGCGCCCTCACCGCCTTCGACATTGATTCAAGTCGCGACAACAGGGATACCATGCCCCTACCCCCGCACGCCTGCGGCTTCCCCGCCCCCCGGAGACAGTCTCCCCGCTCGTGGGCATGCCCACCGTTGTGATAGCCTAAGGCCAACCTTGGGCGGGAGATGCAGTCATGACTCGCCCGAGATCAACCCTGGGCGGGATATGCAGTCACGACTCGCCCGAGGCCAACCCCGAGCGGGAGATGCAGTCATGACTCGCCCGAGGCAACCCCGACTGGGAGACACGATCATGACTCACCCGAGGAAACCCTGACTAGGAGACACGGTCACGACTCACCCGAGGCTAATCTCGGGTGGGAGACAAAGTCACGATGCCCAAGGCCAACCCCGAACAGGAGACACAATCATGACTCACCCGAGGCCCACCCTGGGCGGGAGACGCAGTCACGACACACCCGAGGCCAACCTCGGGCGGGTGACGCAGTCATGGCTCGCCCGAAGACAACACTGGACAAGCAGCACATTTTTTCCTCGCCCGAGGCCAATCCCGAGCGAGAGACGCAGTCACGACTCGCCCGAGGCCATACCTAGGCGGGAAAAGCAGTCACGACTCACTCGAGGCCAACCTTGGGCGGGAGACACAGTCACGACTCGCTCGAGGCTAACCCTTCCGACTCATATAAGGTCATCCCCGGGCGAGAGACACAATCACGACTAGCTCGTGGCCAACCCCAGGCGGGAGATGTAATCACGACTCGCCCGCGGCCAAACTCAGGTGGGGGAGGCATTCACGACTCGCCCGAGGCCAACCTCGGGTGGGAGACGCAATCACGACTCGCCCGAGGCCAATTTTGGGCGGGAGATACAGTCACAGCTCGCTGGAGGCCAACCTTGGACAAGCAGTGTATTTCTGCCTCGCCCGAGGCCAACCCCGGGAGACATAGTCACGACTCTCCTGAGGCCATCCCTGGGCGGGAGACGCAGTCACGACTTGATCGAGGCAACCCCTGATAAGTAGCGCATTTCCGCCTCGCCCGAGGCCAACCCCAGGCAGGAGACGCAGTCACGACTCGCTTGAGGCCAGTCCTGGGAAGAAGACACAATCACGACTCGCTCGAGGCCAGCCTCGGGCGGGAAATGCAGTCACGACTCGCCCGAGGCCAGCCTCGGGCGGGAGACGCAGTCACGACTTGCCCGAAGCCATCCCCGAGCGGGAGATGCAGTCACGACTCGTCCGAGGCTAGTCCTGGCCGGAGACACAGTCACGACTCGCCCGAGGCTAACATCGGGCGGGAAATGCAGTCACGACTCGCCCGAGGCCAGCCTCGGGCGGGAGACACAGTCACGACTTGCCCGAGACCACCCCGGGGCTGGAGACGCAGTCACGACTTGCCCGAAGCCATTCTGGGGCGGGAGACGCAGTCACGACTCGTCCGAGGCCAACCTCGGGCGGAAGACGCAGAGTGAGTGGAGTATGTTCGTTTAATGTTCAAACATACATTCGAGTTACATAATACAAATTTGACATTTTGTTCTCTTGTGTCTTTGTGTGTAAGAATGCAAAGTTTCTTCCAATGAAATTTGTGATTGATCTGTTAAGTTATGAGGATAATTCGTGTCTATATGTCATCCCTGCAAACATACAACAAGGACTTATCGATATCGCTAAAAAGGATTAGATTAGTGTACGGTTGTCGACACATTTGTCTGTCATTAAAAATTCTATATTGACTTTTAGAAATAATTTGTGCGTTATTGATAATGTTTGCCACACGGATTTCATATACCATAATGATGTTTATCGTTTCATATCTACGTTTCATACAAATTTTTTATTCCGTGGCAATGCATGGGCACGTAACTAGTCACGTACGGATGATATAATTGCTGAATCATGCATGTCAGGAACACATGAACAGGAGCGGTCAATGGATGGGTGCAGCTGGGGCACTGTCGGCGTAGGACAAGCAGGAAACACACCACATGCATAGTTGTTTGGGGCTTTGGGCAGCAATGCATGGAGCCGAGATAAAAAGAAATAGTAGCAGCTTATTGAGCAGGATCCAGAAGGAAATCGATTCCAAAATGCTACTGTAGGTCGGTAATGTGGACAAAGGAATGATGAATGCGACGCCTTCTCTGTCCCTTTCCCTGTCGTGCGTGGTCGCTGTCATCGGTGTTCGCCTACGGCATGGAGCTGTCCTCGAGTCTGTTGGTTGCTAGTACTAGGGGTTAACTAGGAGTAAGTTAATTTGTCTGATTGGGGACGTCCACATCACCCTGAAATTAATACTAGCATTCAGGAGCTTTCAAGTGGACAATAATGGCTCCAAACTGCGGCGTTAAATTATGTTTATAACTACTACGAGGGATCACTATTTTCGCACAGAGAAACGACACCGAACCGCTAGGCGTTGCGGACTTGTGGTGATCATCTGCATACTTTTCGGGACAGACCGCGCATTTAATAATTTTCAACGAGCAATGAGCATCTTAGCCACGCACACGTTTCACGGAATTGCTGGGGGGCATAGCATATCATATCAGGTCAGCATCATCGTTTCTAAATCTAGTGCACGGACGGCGTAAGATGGAGGAGAGAAGAGGGTGTGTGGATTGATGGGCAGGCAGCAAGAGCTAAGGCCGTGAGTGAAGGAATGGAAGGGAAGGCATTGGTGACGTACGTGGATGACGCCCTTGACGCCGGCCTCCTCCATGGTCTCGCGGGACGCCGCCTGGTACACGTCCTCGTCGTCCTCCCACCCGCCCTGCCAAATTGAATTATTATTAATCCGATCCAAATCCAACAGGTTAGTGTAAGCGGACGGTGGGCGCTGCTGGCTAGCTGCCGCCGTTCTTCACGCACCTTGGGGAAGACCATGTCGGCCCGGTTAGGCGTGGAGATCATGAGCACCTCCACCTCGGCCGTGCCCGTGTCGTCGCCGAGGCTGCTGCTGCACGGGCTGCCTGCTACCTCGTCGTCGTCCTTCTTATTCACCCGGTACGGCACGCACCTGCCATTCATATATCCAAGGCGTTCATGGCGCACGACGAGTCAAACGCCGCCGCCGACGGCGGAACTAATTAACGACATGACATGCATGACCAATCCAAGACCAACGAAATCGAGCTAGAAGCAGGTGGAGGAGGAGGCGCCGACCCTGCGACGAGGCGGAACTCGTTGTCGTAGCGCTGCTTCAGCCGGCCCTTCCTGGCCTCGGCCACCGCGTCGGACGACATGGCCACCGCGCGCTGCGGCCAGAGAACGCCGGTGGCGGACATGTCAGCGTTTCGGGCACGAGCGCGCGCGAGAGAGAGAGATAGAGACAGAGACAGAAGAGGTCCGGATCGGCCAGAGGTAGAGCTGAAAGAGAAAAGGCGCGACAGGAAAGGGAACCACCACCACTCACCTTTGTTTTACCTTATAAATATGTAGGCAAGCGAGAGATTAACAGGGACGGGGCAACGGATCGAGAGGCAAGGCAGAGCGATTGCATTGCCCCGCCGGTGGCAATGACGCCACGATCTTATCCCCACCCGACCCGAGCGGTAATAAAAGGGAGTTAACAAGCCTCCCAGCTGCTGACGCTGATGCGAGACGGGAAACAGGCGATTGGCAACCAAAGCACTGGAGAGCAGGAGGGCCTATGGCGGGCGCGCGATGCGCGTCTATAAATGGCGCGCTCCGCGTTCACGCCCGATTCGCAGGCGCCAGGAGGAGGGAGAGAGAGTGGCAGGGGAAGTCAATGTGACACAGGACTCCGCAGTCAACACCATTTCTGTGTCGCTGATGGCAATGGGTAAAAACCCCCCGGTATCACTTGCCCAAACCCATACCCATAAAGAAAAAACACGCCCGTTAAAAAACCCATACCCATAACGGGTACAAAATTTTGCCCAAACTCATGCCCATGCGGGTTTTGGGTACCCAATGAGTTTTCTATACCCACTAACATCAACATAAAAAATAATTCATCATGTAAATGATAGTCAATATAGTAATAAGTTAGGATAAAAGAAATAAGTGACAACTAATTTTAGCTTAAACTTTGTTGCATGTAGTTTATTTCACTTAGAACATATTCAATTATTAATACAATGAGACATATTTGTAAGATATGTTGATTTTAAAGCGGGTTTTAAAAACCCGTGGGTTTGCGGGTATGGGTAGTGGAAGAACAAAACCATGCCCACGTACCCGTTGGGTTTCTATTTGAACACATTAATAAACCCATGGGTAGAGAAATTTGCCCAAACCCATACCCTAATAGAGCAAAAACCACTGGGTTTCGGGTAGCGGGTACCCATTGCCATCTCTAGTCACAAATTTAAGGTGCATTTGGTTGTAGGTCGGGACCGGGATGGACGATCTCGTAAATTACGTTGTTTGGTTTGGAGACAGGGTTAAGTGTGGACCATCCTGAGGGGATTATCTCTACTATATTAATTATCAGTTTAAACGGTCGTTCCACGTTATTTTTTATCCATCTCCTCCGCGCAACCAATCTCCATGTCCCAAACCACACCTCCGCATATAGATGGCCAAACGACGCCCCGGCACGGGCCCGCTAGACCCGACACCCGTGGGCCGTAATTCCGGCCTAGGCACAGCACGTCAGATGGCCAAACGACGCCCCGGCACGGGCCCGCTAGACCCGACACCCGTGGGCCGCAGTTCCGGCCTAGGCACAGCAC
Organism: Zea mays; assembly: GCF_902167145.1. Taxonomy (NCBI): domain Eukaryota; kingdom Viridiplantae; phylum Streptophyta; class Magnoliopsida; order Poales; family Poaceae; genus Zea; species Zea mays. The sequence continues at coordinate 169,759,759 of NC_050100.1, read as the reverse complement.
GTCGGCCTGTTGACCGTGCCGGGTCGGCCCATTAGCTCGTCGGGCCATTGGTTAAATCAGCGTAAAATATTAAAAATCGGTGTAATAGGTGGGGTTCTAACCCACGCCTTGATGGAAAAAGGGCAAGAGACACTGGGTGAAACCGTCTAACTAGTAGAACATCATGCTTATGTGTTTTTAATATTGAATATAAATTATACATATGTATATATGATTTTTTGGAAAATAAAAAGATATAATCGTGTCGGGCCGGACCATCACTACGGGCCGAAGCTACGGCCCAAGCACAGCACGACGCTCATGCCGGGATGACCCAGACACTATTAAATGGGTCGTGCCTCGGACCAGCCCGCCAGACACGACCCATTTGGCCATCTATACCTCCGCACGATAATGATGGTCCTCGCCTCAATTGTCGCCACCTCGTTTGTCATCCTGCTTCTTTTCTCTCTCTCTCCTCATGCATCCACCTCCGCGCCACCCCATTCTCAGTAGAGAGCGTGGGAGCAGGCGCCTCATCCACATATTCGTCCGACACCAACCCCGACACCGACTCATGCAGTGGCTATTGCACGTCCACGAGGACGTTTCACAGCATGCATGCACCATTGTTTTCGCTGTCGTCGGATGTCTCGTTCGTCTTCCCGGCCTTCGCCTGTTCTTCCTCCCCAACCTACTACCCCGCCCACGGTTGCAGCCGCGAGCCGACCGATGCTCGCCGACGCGGGTACGGGGCGAGTCGTCCTTGCTCCTGGCCTTTCTCCGTGTGTGCCGCCGAGGACGACACGGTGGCGCCTGCCACGCTTAGGTTATCTTGGCGATGAGGAGTCCAGGTCTGAGATATTGGATAACCAAGGCCCATAGTGCGGCAGCAGTCAACATATGCTATGGAGTTGGTGGTGGTGTTGTGTCGCCTCGGCGGGTCCAGGGCTAGGAAGGCACTCGCATTCTCTCGCTCTTCGTGGACTGATGCCTGGTGCTGGTGCCTCTCGGTTCGGAGCTGCTATGGCTAGGCTTCTTTCTCCGCTTGCATGCTCTCTCACTATATGTATCTAGCGATATACTACCTATGTCACCTCTAGATGCCTAGGTCTTCGTCGTGTCCTTCTCCGGCAACGAACAGGTATGCTCGCCTCTTTCCTTCCCTTCCTGCTCTACGAAACCTTGGAAGCGGGGGAGGCGAGGGATGGGGTCCTGATTGACTACCTATGGTACCAGTTCTATGGCTCGACATCGCCTGTCTACATGGCATTTTCCTTACCACAGTGTCAACTCAATATGCTTCTACCACTTCTATGTACCTGTCACCCATCCTTCTATCATTGCAAAAATTATTGTGTTGTTCATCTATTGTTTTGGGTGTAAGTTTTTTGTTGTGCTAAGGAATGAACATAATTTGGGTGTTTTAGTACTTTATTTATTGTCTGCACATGGTTTTTGTTCTTCTGATGATGGCTCATGTATCCTGCAAAATATGTGTTAGGATTTGGAGATCTATGCGGGCACTACCAAAGGGTGCTCGTCCCTTGTGTTCTTGGCTCTTGCATGCATTAGGTCGTTTCTGAGACCACATTGGCACAATAGACTCCATGGTGTTTGAGGTTGCTGAATTGAATGGAGCATCAATGATTTGTCATGCTAACAGTAAAAGGAAAGGTTATTTGTTGGTTTTAAACATTAGTAATTGCTATGAACTACCATAATTTGTATGGAGCGCATCTAGTTTTTATTGATGCCTGACTTTAGCAACCATTCCATATTTTGATCTATCTTTTTTATAAGTTTGAGTTCACATGACTTATTTTAGAAACTTGAGCTCACAAACTTCCTCTTATTTGGTCTCTGTATGGTGGATGTATGTCATTCTATAATTTTTGTTCGTTCAGTCAGTCATTATGAACTCTCTTCTAATCGCTCCCTTCATTGGTCGTGTTGTACCAAGACATATTGGATGGAGTAAACAACAACATCAATTAGTCAATAAAAAAATATTATGCGGAGAGTGAAGACAATCAATAAAAAATCTTGAGATCTTTTTGGTGGATAGTTTATGTGGGTATTGTTGTGAGCCGTCGCAATGCACGGTCAACCGACTAGTTCTCATTAGATGTTGTCTCCCGTCATCCCTCACATTTGGTCGCACAACGTGGGAAGAGATCGTCATCATACTTGCCTCATCCTCATATCTATCATGGGGTGAACCCCGTTGCGGTGCCCGACCGCCTCTTCAATCCGGTGTTCGTCGTTCTTGGTACCGATGAGCTCCTCAACCAAGGCGCAGTGAGTCCCCTTTCCGCTTTGTTCTTCTCTTCCCCTGTCCTTTTCCCACGGTGAGCTCCTCAACCCAGGCGCGTCGCTTCTATGGAGACACTTCAACGACATCTTTCCGGATTCGCCAGATCCAGCTCGCGCATAGGGAGCTCCTTCTCCTGTTCAGCGAAAACACTCCACCGGATCGGATCTAGCTCGTGCGTTTGATTAGTCTTGTGTTTCGTATCGAAGCAGCTTTGTTGGGTTTGGTTGCTGCTTGCTCCCGTTGAATTTCCAAGACATGGATGCAAACATGGAGAGCTAGGGGCGGGTGACTCTTGTTAGTCTGTGATGCTTTTTCTATTCATTTATCATAGCTGAATTACTTTGGTATTGTAGGTTGTTCTTGTGAATTGAGTCAATTGACCTCCATGTTTTTAACACAGTGGTCGTCAACGAGCACACCGAACATCAGCTAGTGGTGTACATCAGTGATTTATTTATGTATAAAACTGCATCTACTTGATTATTGTTTGCTTGAGATTATTTCCAAAATGTATAAAACTGCATCTACATTGTATTTACCATTGCTTTCATTAGACATATGATGTATTACCAAAGTGTAAAAATGTATTTAGCATTGATTATACACTTGTATATAAATTCTACATGATTGTTGTTTGCTTGAGATTATTTCTCCAAATAATGATGTGATTCCAAATTCATTATGACATGTCATATGTTTCATTTTTGTATTTGATGCTTACATGCAGATGGATAAGAGGAACAAGGTTACTGTTTGTGTTGCTGCCGCGCATAAGTTGTTGTCAATGATGGTTGTGGTTAGAGTCTAGAAAAAGAAAACGAAATGTAAGGAGGATAGGGATTACCTATGCACCACGACATGTAAGGGATAGAATGAGAATTGACTATCTTAACACAAAGATTTGGAGGGATGACACAACCTGCATAAACATGATTAGAATGAAAAGGGCATGTTTCTTTCACCTAACTTCACTTTTTAGAGACTGTGGTTAACTTAAGGACACTATCAATATGTGTGTTGAACAACAAGTGGCCATGTTTATAAATACAGTTGGACATTATAACCTTAGGAATAGGTTGATTGACACCAATTTTGGTAAATCTAGGGAAACAGTTAGTCGCTATTTCAATAAAGTTCTTCATGCAATTGGTGAGCTATGAGAGGAACTAATTAGGACACCTTCATTGGACACTCCAACCAAAATAGCAGGGAACTACAGATGGGATCCTTACTTTAAGGTGTGAAACTCATCACTATTTTGTCTTTTAGGTCTATAATCTTGTTGCACATACGACCCCTAATGCTTCATACTTGTATTGACCTTAAACTAGGATTGTATTGGAGCTATTGATGGTACACATGTAAGAGCCACTTTTCCTACAGATATGGAGCATGCCTTTCATGGTAGGAAGTCCTATGCGACTCAAAATGTAATGGCAGCCGTAGATTTTGATCTACAATTCACTTATGTTTTGGCTGGTTGGGAAGGAACAACTCAGGATGCTAATGTATTATGAGATGCTTTAGAACGTGTGAATGGCCTTCGCGTTCCACAAGGTAATAGTTTAACTAAATCTGTGTGCTTGTAAATGACAATGTTTATGGAATCATGACCATAATATATACATATAAGGTAAATTCTACCTAGTTGATGTGGGATATGGAGCAAAACAGGGATTCTTGCCTCCTTTTCACGGTGTGCGAAACCATTTAAATGAATGGGGCAATAATCCTATACAGAATGAGAAGGAGTTATTTAATATGAGACACTCATCTCTTCATGTCACAATTGAGTGTGCATTTAAGTCATTGAAGAGAAGATTCAAAATTTTAGATGATGCATCTCCTTTCTTCCCTCTTCCAACACAAGTCGATATTGTTGTTGCTTGTTGTATCATTCATAATTGGGTCACACAAGATGGGAGTGATGAGTTTATTATACAAGATGGGAGTGATTCTAATTGGCCTAGTCACAACCATGCTACATCTTTAGCTGGATAAGCAAGTGAGCATGCTGCTATGGTTGCTTTGAGGCAAGGAATTGCAGAGCAGATGTGGATAGACCATCAGAACTACAATGTCAACTAGTATCTTATAATAATTATTTGTAAGGACATATTGGATAATATCTTTTGTAAGGACATATTGGATGGTGTCTATTATTTGTAAGGACATTGGATGTTGTATTTTATGTGTAAGGACATATTGGATGCTATCTTTTATTTGTAAGGACATATTGGATGTTGTCTTTTATTTATAATAACTATTTGTAATGATATATTGTTTGTAGGGGCTGCTATGTTTGTTGCTATGGTTGCTGGTGTACTTGTTACTGATTCTTGTGATGTATTGTTTGCTGATTCTTGTGATGCTAAAACTTGTTACTGATTAGTTTTATATGTTTGTAGCAAGGACATGGAAGCCATTGGGACAACGGAGCACTTGCTACATGTAGATGAAGGACAAGGTGCAACTAATGGCATGCTACATGGACATCAGCAATGTCCTCTTTTATGCTAGCCTACCTATCCAATGTGGTGTAAAGTGGCGCTAGGACATCATCAAGTTTCAAGAAAGTTCACTACACCAATTGTGCAAAATCTATCAATGAAAAGTTCTTAACTACCCTCGATGGCGAGCAGATTAAAAATCATCTAAAAACTGGGTCCAGAAGGTTTGCCAAGATAAATAGGCTAAGAAAAGTGAGTGGTACAGGCTGGGATGAAGATAATTTCATTATTACTCTTAATGAAGAGCACAACAATGGCTTTATTAAGGTACGTAACCAGTTACCTCAAGTGTTATGTTGTAATACTCAAAGTTGTAGACCATAGAAAACAGGGATAACACTATTGTGTATTTTGCTTCTACATACTATCATATGAGAACACTCACTTTTAAAAGAAAATAATCAACAAAAGACACATGAACAACTTATGCATCATGTTGGGTTTTATTTGTTTATGCATTTAACAATAATACCAATAAAAATATAATAATGAGTTGAGGAGTTAAATTAAAACCTAAAGTTAGAATTTGGAAATAAAATGGATGAGGAAAGAGAAGTGAGAAAAGAAAGAGATAAAGAGTATAAAACTTACATAAAATATATATAGAATTATATTTTCAAAGTTAGTACCTTAACTGCCAAATATAATCTGAAGACAAATTGTCACAAGATTTAAATTTAAATTTTAAATGAAGTTGAATTTGGAAAGAAGGGGAAAAGAAAAAAGAATAAAAACGCTACATGGGCCGACTAACTTCAATTCTGGCCCAATTCCGCACAACACCCCACATGGCCCAGGTTCTCTACCGCGCGCGGGTTCACCCTGACGGACGGGTCCACCGCTCAACCTCACACCTCTCTTCGTGCTGTTCAGCGAAGCTGTGGCCGCCACTCATGTCCCACTGTCGGGGGGGACCCCACCTGTCATCCCTTCGAGCTGCCCATCAACAGACAACGCGAGATCCACGGCGAGCTCTTCCCCCCTTTTTCCGTCGACGTTGTTACTGGCGGGTCCACCTCCGCTGGCCATATAGATATAGGTGACGTGTGCCGCCTATCCTCTAGTAACCCTAACCTTCCGAATCCCCTAAACCACGGAGGAGCAAGTGCCTCATCTCGGTTGGCGGCCGTCGTCATTGAAATCCCTGTACACCGCCGTGGAAACCTACTAGCCGTGGTCTGGGCTTCCCCGGTGTCATCGCGTGATTACTCGAGGTCGTTATGGGGCCTGATTGCCAAGCAAGGTACAACAATTGCTCGCCGGCGCTGCCTCTTCGCCGCGGACGCGCACCTCACTGTGGTTGGATCGCCTGCTCGCTCGGTTCACGGTAAGAGTCGTGCACCTGAGTTCGTTACGTCCTCTACATTGTGTGGTCCTCTCGGGGTCGAATTAGGGCACCATTGGGGCATGTCTGCTGTGCGCTGGTGATGGACCGTCGCGCGCAGGGCGGTGCTGCCTCGAGCGGGCACTGGGATGGCTAGTGAATTGGAGTTGTTGATCACAGCGTGGATGGCTAAGATTAGATCGACCTGTACCCCTTCACTAAATTGAATTTGTGCCGTCGATCTTAGATCTAACGGGTCAGGGTGAATCGGGAGAGTTTTAAATCTGCGTCGTTGATCAATGATCAAACGACTATGGTGTCGTACCGTTTCATTATATATATAGAATCTAATTTGGGCCCTCAGTTCTGGATCGAGCGGCTGAGATCCTGGAATACCCCTTGGTTGAGGCGGGTTTGCATATAAGCCCGTGTCAAATAAATGAATCAATTTGCCATCCAACTCGGAATAGTCTGAGTCTTGAGAATTTGATGAGTTAGACCCCCGGGTTCTCTGTTTTTGTGCGCGTAATCCAGAGAACTGAGAAGTTAAATAAATAATTATAGAAATCGATTTTTAATACAAAAATAATTCCAGAAACTGGTATAATTCATATTTAATTCATTTTAGCTCCAAATTGATCCATTCCAGTTGCAATAATTTTGTTTTAATATTTTCCATCATCTAGTACCTCTGTTTAGTCATGAAACTTGAATTAAAATTGTTCACTTGAATTACTCTATTCTAGGTACTAAATAACTTTAGAAATTCATAACTAAATAACTGTAATTCTGAATTTAGTGATTCTTGTTCCTACGATCTTGTTACACAACGTAGATCATTATCATACATTCTATTCTATTGTTTGGTTTGATGTTAATTTTTGCTATACTATATTGTTTGTATTGTTGCGAGTAGACGAGCCAGCCACAGAGGATCCAGGGGTTCAACAGGTGGAGACTGTTGAGCAGGAGCTCGTTGAAGGCAAGTTGTGCCCTTGATCACTTCTTTTTAACGAGTCATGTTCTTATTAATCATAATGATTTGCATAGGTTAATTTTGATGGGACTCTTTAGGTTACCCTAGTTTGACTATCTTTATACCTTGATTCCACTAAACTTTTTTGGTAGTACTTGCTATTGCTTTATGTGGTTTTGGGTATGAAGATACACATTATTCATGATCACACTTTTATTATTAGTTTGTTATTTACTGTTTATGATAAGATCATTATGTTAATTGGAACATGGAGTGACCACCCGGGGAAAAAGTTCTACCACAAGGGTGGTATGGGACGCCCTTGGCTGACTAACTAGGAAAGCTAGTGGAGGACTACCTTACCTGATAGGGGCAAGGGTAGTAGGGGAGTGGTCAGTGTGGGTAGGCCCTTGGTTGATTTTGCTGCAATGGTGGTCTGGCGAGGGGTCCCTGCATTGGAGCTTCCTAGAAACTTTAGCGGGTTTTCTGAAGCTAGTGGAACTTTGTAAAGGCCTCGTAGTGTTACCCTGTCTCGCTTCCTTGGTAGAGGCGTATGGGATTCATGACCCCTTGGCAGATAGGTAACATAACTTGTGGGTAAAGATGTGCAACCTCTGCAGAGTGTAAAACTGGTATATCAGCCGTGCTCATGGTCATGAGCGGCTCGGACCCTCACATGATTAATTTATGGAATTAAATTCAATTTATCATTTGCATCGCTTGGGATTATTTATTATTACTTTGATTTATTATTACTATGGTTTGGTATTTACTTACACTTAGTAACTGCTAATAAAATTTTGACCAACTTATAAAAGCAATGCTCAGCTTCAACCTTTATTTTGTTGATCAGCCTTACACTTCACATGAACTCCCACCTTTGGTGAGTTCATGCACATTATTCCCCACAACTTGTTGAGCTATGATCTTTTGTGAGCTCACTCTTGTGATAAACCCCTCCCCCCACAGGTGAAGAGCAGGTGGTCGAAGAGGAGCCGCACAACAAGGAGTTCGACTTGATCTAGGTGGCGTCTCCCAGTCAGCTTTGTGGCGCCAGGGAAATAATATTTAGTTCATTTTATATTTATCATTTATTTTGTAAGACTTCTGCTATGTAATAAGTACATTTATGATATTTATGACATTTATCTCTATACATTCTGTCATTATATGTGAAGTTCTTCCTTGGCGCACATATGAGACGCACCCGGCTTTATCCTTTAAATCCGGGTGTGACATATGTGCTAGTGCCACCCTTCATGATACTAAGACCTTGTTTATATGTAAATTGATGTCAAAACTATTCTAGTTGAACTCAATTTTCTTTTTAAATAAGATTGATTTGATTTCTTTTTAAATCTAATGGTAGGGATGTAGATGTTCCAGGGTAGTAGTAACTTACGATTTGGAACATAAACAATTAAGATGCATTTCTAGAGCTAATGATTTCATTTCCAATTGTAGGATCATAAGAATGATGTTGATTGTTTAAACAAGCCTCTTGAACACTTTGCTGAGATGCAAACAATATTTCGAAATACCATGGCCACGAGTAAGTTTGCTAAGTATTCAAGTGCAGCTCTAGGCAAAGATGATGAAAACAAAAAGGTTATGCCACATGCTTCCACTAAAAGGCTATTCGCTTGTGATGATAATGCTGCAACATCTTCTTCTACCAAGACCAACATGAAGGCAAAAAATGTCACGGTGAAGATGAGGGATTGATTGATGCATTCAAAAGTGTCGGGGATATGTTATCCAATGCTATTGAGAAGGTTGCCATAGGGGACACTGATGTGCCATATGGTGTTTTTGACAATTTGCTAAACCTTCCAAGTCTGTGCTCTATTCTTAACTTCAGATAACATCTAGATGTTGTCACACACCTTTACATGAATGAACATTTGGGCATGTTGATAACCTCTAGATGAATGAGTAATGATACTTAGCTTCAATTCATGTTGTCCCCAATTACTGGCTAGCTATAGACCTGGATGTGCAAAATATGAATCCTAGAATTAAATGGGCAGCCACTGTAGTGTGCATGGTAGGAGTATTACAAGATCATTTGATTTGACGTAGCGGCTAGCCACCCGAAGCTTTAGCTTGATTAGAGGCATGTTTTTAGTGTGCAATGCACTGGGATTCGGTTTTTAGAGGTTGAGAGGCACATTTGCAAGCCCCAAGGGACACTATTTTGCCCAACATCTAGTGCACCTCTGTTCTTAACTTCCAGGGGACACTGATATTGTCTATGCTTTTGGTGATTTTATAAGCTTGTGAATATATACATATCGTGTATCTATGGCAATTCGTATAACCTAAAACCTGAAATGATTATGCTTCTACATGAACTCTTTTCTCGTAGCCATTGCATACCTTCATCTGTGACCAACATATTTTTTTGACAATTTGCTAAAATTTGTAGGTTTTGAGTAGACCCATATATCTCTGTGTTTCAATTATCTGGTGGCACACCCTCACATTGCTAGAGCCTTCAACAAGCTGTCGTTTGACCACAAGTTAATCTAGTGTCACAATTTCGTCAGTGAGAAGTTCCCAGGAGTGTGAGGGCACTGGGCTCGCAATTTCATTAGTGAGAAGTACCCATGAGTGTGGGGGCAATTAGTATATAGGCTTGGACGGTTCTTTTGGTTGAACCACATTGAACAATGAATTGTGGTCTAAGTAAGTGTGGATTTTGTGGAAGCCTTGAACTTGATATTATGTGTAAGGCTATGACACTTTATTACGTGTGATGTGTTGAGTTAATAATATATGTGTTTTTTTGGACTTAATATTAATCGTAACGTATCCTGAGATGGGGGCAATGGCTGCAAACATTTTTGTTGAATTCCATATTTTTGTTCTCATGGTTGCTCCTTATGGAGTGACGCTGAAAATGGGTTGTTGTTTGTGGAGTTTTTTGTTCTCATGGTTGCTGCTTTGTTCTTATGGCTGTAAATCTGTATCTTTTGCTTAACTAGTTGACATGGGCATTGTTGTCATGGTTGCTGCTTTGTTCAATGTAAAGGATAGGTTTCTGAAAGATTTCAGATTCCAGGTTTGATGCCTCCACAGCTATTCAAAGTTTAGAGTAAGCGAATGCATCCTCGGCTATCTCTCAAACCAAACAAAGGATAGGATCAATCCATCCTTAGTTATCTCTCCAACCAAACGAAGGATAGAACCAATCCATTCCCACTTATCCCTCAAACCAAACAAAAAACAAGGGTCATCCCATCCCACCAACCAAAACCTGGGACCATCCTATCCCGTCCTCATCTGTCCCGCAACCAAACACATCCTTAGGCTATAACTAGTATAGCAAATCCAAGGAGAGGACATAAGGCTACAACATATATAAGGCCTTCTGCTCAACCTACTCTGAATAGATTTATACTTCATCATAACCAAACAAACCGAGGAAAGCGACCAGAGGAAGGCTTAAATGACAGCCAATCATAACGCCTATCAACGAAGAACACAATGGGGGCAATCACTAAGATGGAGAACCAAGCGCAACACAAAAGTAAAAAACTTCCAAAATCCAAGAGAACAAGTCCCAATCCTCAATTGAAATGAAGCAAGCTAGTGTCTACAACCAAACTCACCTAAACCATGGTGGTTACAGATTTGGGTAGGCATGGGCACTTTAAAGCCAAAACCGAATTACCGAACCGAAAATTTGAAAATCGACCCAAAGTTTCGGTTTTTCGGGGTTCGGTGTCGGGTTCGGTTTTAATTCCTGAGAATTTCGGTGCTCGGTGTTGGCCTCGGTTTTAAGCTTACACCGAACCGAAACACCGCCCAGGCCAAGCGTGCTGCAGTCCTGCGTCCGGCGTCCCACTCCCACGGTCCCATGATTCTACCGTGACCGGCCCATAGGCCATAGCCCACTTCTCTTTCTTTCTCTGTGCGATGCGCGCCTGCGCCCAATTCGGCAAGACAAGAATCCAGAAGCCAAGTTCCAAGTTCCAACCGGAGTATCGAGTACGAGTACCGGACCAACCCAGGAAACCCTAATCCATTCGACATCGACAGACCGGCAGACCGGCGGTGGCGGCGACGCTCCCCACTCCCCAGTTCCCCGCTCCGGCGCTCCCTAGTCCCCACGCGCTCCCCAGTCCCCACTCCCTAGTTCCCCGCTCAAGGCCCTCAACCCGGCGTTGATACTGTGGCACGGCAAGTCGGCAAGAGAAGCGGTCGTCGGTCAAGCTGACTGCTGAGGGCACAAGCCCACGACTGACGACTACAGGCTACTGTGGCAGCAAGAGGAGGCGAGTGTGTCTGTGCGACTGTGCGGTGGCCGGTGGGCGACATCAGCCATCAGCTCCAAGTTCTCTGAGCAGTACAACGGCGCCTATAACTGAGCAGTCCTCCAATGTATGTCACCTCTACTCTACTCTACTCATCTCCATTTTTTGTGTAGTGTTGTCAAATGTAAACTATGGTCTTTGAGCTATTAATAGATTTCTGATTTTTTATTTTCAAACTTTATCTTGTAGATGGGGGACACTGATGATGTTGCTGTTAATGAAGTGAACGCAAAAGAACAGATAGCGACAGATGCAGACAAAGGCAAGGAAGAGCAGCCCAATGATGCACCAACAGAGGAGGATGGCAAGAAAAGGAAAGCTATTGCTCCAAGGTCAGATGTATGGGAACATTTCAGCAAAATTAGAACTGAAGGAGGGGAAGACAGAGCCAAGTGTAGGTACTGTGGCAAGCTCTTTCACTGTGACACAAGGACAAATGGTACATCTTCTCTGAAAGGTCATCTAAAGGTTTGCAAGAAGAATCCAAACAAACTAGTAATTGATAATCAAGGTACTTTACAGCTACAACCTTGCTGAAGGAGAGTATCTCCATATGAGATGTGTGGCACATATCATCAACCTGATAGTAATGGAAGGCTTGAAGGAAATTGATATATCAGTGAAACATGTTCGTGAGGTTGTTAAGTTTATCAAGGGTGGGACATCTAGGTTTGCAAGGTTCAAGAAATGTGCCGAATTAGCTAAGGTTCAAACCAAAGCATTTTTAAAACTTGATGTTTGCACTAGGTGGAACTCAACCTACCTTATGCTAAATGTTGCACAACAGTATGAAAAGGCATTTGAGAGGTATAGTGATCAAGACCCATACTATAAGCTAGAATTAGAAGGTGAGGATGGTCCTGGAGTTCCTAATAAAGCTGATTGGCAAAAAGCTAGAAAGATGGCAGAATTTCTTGAGCACTTTTATGAACTAACCCTACGTGTTTCTGCCACAAGTCATCCCACATCTCACACCTGTTTCCATGAGATTGCTGATGTTTTGGTTTTGTTACGAGAATGGTGCAAGTCTGAAGACAAATTGTGCAGTGCAATGGGCAAAAGAATGCTAGTCAAATATTACAAGTATTGGGGAGATAGAGAAAAAGAAAGAGGGGATCAGATGCTCAACTTGGTTATGTTTTTCTGCGTGGCAATTTATCCAAGGTATAAACTTTCTAATTACATTAAGATTGCTATTTTTGTTGTGTTTGGTGACGAATCAGGGAAAAAATGTGGGCAAAAGTGAACTCTTCTTTTCGTGCTTTGTTTGATGAGTATAATGAAATGTATGGTCAAAGTTACAAGACACCACAACATTCTGATTCTCAAGATAAACCGCCATTGAACAAAAGGCTTATGAGGTCTATAATTGCTCAATAGATGAGCAATAATGGGTGTTGCAATAGTACTGTCAAGTCTGAATTAGATAAATATCTTTTAGAGGACAATGAAGAGGACAAAAAAGGTTTTGATATTCTTAAGTATTGGAAGGACAATGCTACTAGGTTGCCAATAATGTCTCGCATGGCCCGTGATCTTTTAGCAATTCCTATCTGAGAGCACCTAGAGGGGGGGGATAGGTGATCCTGTAAAAACTTGAAACTTAAAGCCACAAAACTTGATTAAGTGTTAGCACAATTAATACAAGTGGCTAATGACCGAGCTCTTGTGAAACACAATAGACACAGTAAGAACAAGCACAAGAGACACGACGATTTATCCCGTGGTTCGGCCAAGTACAAAACTTGCCTACTCCACGTTGTGGCGTCCCAACGGACGAGGGTTGCACTCAACCCCTCTCAAGTGATCCAATGATCAACTTGAATACCACATTGTTCTTCTTTCTTTACTCTTTCCCGTTTGCGAGGAATCTCCAAAACTTGGAGTCTCTCGCCCTTACAATAAGAATCAAAGTGAAAGCACTAGAGTAAAGGAGGGAAGCAACACACACAAATCCACAGCAATACGCACACACACACAGCCAAGACTTGAGCTCAAATGAACAACACAAGGTTCACTACTAGAACAGAGCTCAAATCACTAAGAATGCCAATCGAGTGCGCAAAGACGGAGTGTGAATGATCAAGAATGCTTAGAGTATGCTTGGTGTTCTCCTCCATGCGCCTAGGGGACCCTTTTATAGCCCCAAGGCAGCTAGGAGCCGTTGAGAGCAATCCAGGAAGGCTATCCTTGCCTTCTGTCGGGTGGTGCACCACCGGACACTGTCCGGTGCTGATTTCTTTCCTATTTTGGCGTAGCCGACCGTTGAAGGTTTGGAGCCGTTGGCGCACCGGACACTGTCCGGTGCCCCCTTCTGACCGTTGGCTCGGCCACGCGTCACGCGCGGATTGCGCGGCCGACCGTTGGCTCACCGGACAGTCCAGTGCACCACCGGACAGTCCGGTGATTTTTAGCCATACGCCGCCGCCGAGACCCGAGAGCAGGCAGTTCACCAGACGCCAGTCTGGCGCACCGGACACTGTCCGGTGCACCCAGACTGAGCAGAGTCTTGGCTGCTCGAGCCAAGTCTTTTCCATTTGTCTTTTCTCTGATTCTAGCACTTAGACAAATATGTCAGTACACAAAAACCAATGTACTAAGTCTAGAATCATACCTTTGTATTGATTTGCACTTTGTCCACCATTTGGCATAGTTTAACACATAACCATTTGTGTTGGACACTTAATCACCAAAATACTTAGAAATGGCCCAAGGGCACATTTCCCTTTCAATCTCTCCCTTTTTGGTGATTTATGCCAACACAACAAAAAGCAACATATAGAAGTGCAACATCAATGCAAATGAGAACAAGAATTTGTTTTGATTCAAATTTGGCATATTTGGATCATTCTTTGCCACCACTTGGTTTGTTTTTGCAAATCAAACTCAATTTCCTATCTCTAAGTCAAATTCCCTTGTTGAGGCATAGAGAAAGGTATTCCAAGAGAAATTGATCAAAGATTCAAAAACTCCCCCTTTTTCCCATAAACAAACATTCTCCCCACAAGAGACCAACTTTTGACAAGAAGAGACATTAAGAGGATTTTGACAAAACAAAAACTCTATTTTCAAAATTCTCAAGTGGTAGCTGATCCATTTCTTGCTTTGGCCTTATTTTCTCCCCCTTTGGCATCAAGCACCAAAACGGGATCAATCTTGGCCCTTAAACCCCATTGCCTCACCAAAATCTTCAAATAAGAATAAAAGGCAATAAGAGTATGGAGATGAACTTGGAGTAAGTTACCCTCTCATCGGAGTGCAGTGGAAGTCCTTCATGGTCCAAGTCCATCTTTCCCTTTCAATCCACCTTTGTGACTAAATCAAGCAAGCTCAAACACATGGTTAGTCTCAAAGGGTCAAGTTGTAGCACATCTCCCCCTAAATATGTGCATTACTTGCAAATGGACTTGTGAGGTCCGGGGAGTGCTTGTACAACTTGGGCACCACAAATAAACAACAAAATGCATAAGGAACATGATCAAGGCATAAAAACACATGTATGCTATAAATCAATCCAAGTTCCGCGAATCTAAGACATTTAGCTCACTACGCAGCCTGCAAAAGGGCGTCTCATCTAGAGGCTTGGTAAAGATATCAGCTAGCTGGTTCTCGGTGCTAACATAAAATACTTCGATATCTCCCTTTTGCTGGTGGTCTCTCAAAAAGTGATGCTGGATGTCTATGTGCTTAGTGCGGCTGTGTTCAACAGGATTGTCCGCCATGCGGATTGCACTCTCATTGTCACATAGGAGTGGGACTTTGCTCAGATTGTAGCCAAAGTCCCTGAGGGTTTGCCTCATCCAAAGTAGTTGCGCGCAACACTGTCCTGCGGCAACATACTCGGCCTCAGCGGTGGATAGGGCAACAGAAGTTTGTTTCTTAGAACTCCAAGACACCAGGGACCTTCCTAAGAATTGGCACATCCCTGATGTACTCTTCCTATCAACCTTACATCCAGCATAATCGGAGTCTGAATATCCAATCAAGTCAAAGGTAGACCCCTTTGGATACCAGATCCCGAAGCAAGGCGTAGCGACTAAATATCTAAGAATTCGCTTTACGGCCACCAAGTGACACTCCCTTGGATCAGATTGAAATCTAGCACACATGCATACACTAAGCATAATATCCGGCCTACTAGCACATAAGTAAAGCAAGGAACCTATCATAGACCGGTATGCTTTTTGATCAACAGACTTACCTCCTTTGTTGAGGTTGACGTGTCCGTCAGTTCCCATTGGTGTCATTGCGGGCTTGGCGTCCTTCATGCCAAACCGCTTGATCAAGTCTTGTGTGTACTTCGTTTGGGAGATGAAAGTGTCGTCCTTGAGTTGCTTCACTTGGAACCCAAGGAAGTAGTTCAACTCGCCCATCATCGACATCTCAAATTTTTGAGTCATCACCCTGCTAAACTCTTCACAAGACTTTTGGTTAGTAGAACCAAATATTATGTCATCGACATAAATTTGGCATACAAATAAGTCACCATCACATGTCTTAGTGAAAAGAGTTGGATCGGCTTTCCCAACCTTGAAAGCATTAGCAATTAGAAAGTCTCTAAGGCATTCATACCATGCTCTTGGGGCTTGCTTAAGTCCATAGAGCGCCTTAGAGAGCTTACACACATGGTCGGGGTACCGCTCATCTTCAAAGCCAGGGTGTTGCTCTACGTACACCTCCTCCTTGATTGGCCCGTTGAGGAAAGCGCTCTTCACATCCATTTGGAACAACCTGAAAGAATGGTGAGCGGCATAGGCTAACAATATGCGAATTGACTCTAGCCTAGCCACAGGAGCAAAAGTCTCCTCAAAGTCCAAACCTGCGACTTGGGCATAACCTTTTGCCACAAGTCGTGCCTTGTTTCTTGTCACCACCCCGTGCTCGTCCTGTTTGTTGTGGAACACCCACTTGGTTCCCATAACGTTTTGCTTGGGACGTGGCACCAGTGTCCAAACTTCATTTCTCTTGAAATTGTTGAGCTCCTCTTGCATGGCCAACACCCAGTCCGGATCTAGCAAGGCCTCCTTTACCCTGAAAGGCTCAATAGAAGATACAAAAGAGTAATGCTCACAAAAATTAACTAATCTAGAGCGAGTAGTTACTCCCTTGCTAATATCACCCAATATCTGGTCGACGGGATGATTCCTTTGAATCGTCGCTCGAACTTGAGTTGGAGGGGCATGTTGTGCTTCTTCCTCCATAACATGATCATCTTGTGCCCCCCTTGATCACACGCTTCTTCTTGATGAACCTATTCATCGTCTTGAGTTGGGGGTTGCACCATTGTTGAGGAAGAAGGTTGATCTTGCTCCTTTTGTTCCTGTGGCCGCACATCTCCAATTTCCATGGTGCGTATTGCGATCGTTGGAACGTCTTCTTCATCTACATCATCAAGATCAACAACTTGCTCTCTTGGAGAGCCATTAGTCTCATCAAATACAACGTCGCTAGAGACTTCAACCAAACCCGATGATTTGTTGAAGACTCTATACGCCTTTGTATTTGAGTCATAACCTAACAAAAACCCTTAACAGCTTTGGGAGCAAACTTAGAATTTCTACCTTTCTTTACTAGAATATAACATTTGCTCCCAAAAACATGAAAGTATGACACATTGGGTTTGTTACCGGTTAGAAGCTCATATGAAGTCTTCTTGAGGAGGCGATGAAGGTAGACCCGGTTTATGGCGTGGCAAGCCGTGTTCACAGCTTCCGACCAAAACCGCTCGGGCGTCTTGAATTCTCCAAGCATCGTCCTTGCCATGTCTAGAAGAGTCCTGTTCTTCCTCTCTACCACACCGTTTTGTTGTGGTGTGTAGGGAGCGGTGAACTCGTGCTTGATTCCTTCCTCCTCAAGGTACTCCTCCACTTGAAGGTTCTTGAACTCGGACCCGTTGTCGCTCCTTATCTTTTTCACCTTGAGCTCAAATTCATTTTGAGCTCTCCTTAGGAAGCGCTTGAGGGTCCCTTGGGTTTCTGTTTTATCCTGCAAAAAGAATACCCAAGTGAAGCGGGAAAAATCATCAACTATAACAAGACCATACTTACTTCCTCCTATGCTTAGGTAGGCGACGGGTTCGAAGAGGTCCATATGAAGTAACTCCAGAGGTCTTGACGTGGTCATTACATTCTTGCTGTGATGAGCACTTCCCACCTGCTTACCTGCTTGACAAGCTGCACAAGGTCTATCTTTTTCGAAAGTCACATTTGTTAGACCTAACACATATTCTCCCTTTAGAAGTTTGTGAAGGTTCTTCATCCCCACATGTGCTAAACGGCGATGCCACAGCCACCCCATGCTAGTCTTAGCAATTAAGCATGCATCTAGACCGGCCTCCTCTTTTGCAAAATCAACTAAATAAAGTTTGCCGTCTAGTACACCCTTAAAGGCTAATGAACCATCACTTCATCTAAAGACAGACACATCTACATTTGTGAATAAGCAATTATAACCCATATTACAAAGTTGACTAACAGACAACAAGTTATACCCGAGCGACTCAACTAAAAACACATTAGAAATAGAGTGCTCGGATGAAATAGCAATCTTTCCTAGTCCTTTAACCTTGCCTTGATTCTCGTCACCGAATATGATTGAATCTTGAGAATCTTTGTTCTTGACGTAGGAGGTGAACATCTTCTTCTCCCCCGTCATGTGGTTTGTGCATCCGCTGTCGACAATCCATCTTGAGCCCCCGGATGCATAAACCTGTAAGGCAAATTAGGCTTGGGTTTTAGGTACCCAACTCTTGTTGGGTCCTACAAGGTTAGTTATAATAGACTTAGGGACCCAAATGCAAGTTTTGTCTCCCTTGCATTTTGCCCCTAATTTCCTAGCAATCACTTTCTTATTCTTCCTACAAATTGCAAAAGAAGCATTGCAAGCATGGTAAATTGTAGAAGGTTCATTGCTTATTTTCCTAGGTACATGTACAACATTTCTCCTAGGCATATGGTGAATAATACTTTTCCTAGACATATCTCTACCATGCATAAAGGAAGAGCTTGAAGCAAACATGGCATTTGAATCATAAGCATTACAACTCCTATCATGATGAACATTTCTAGAAAATTTCCTATCATAAATGAATGCATGATTCTTTTGAGCACTATTAGCCATAGGGGCCTTCCCTTTCTCCTTGGCGGGAATGGGAGCCTTTTGGCTTGTTAAGTTCTTGGCTTCCCTTTGAAAGCCAAGCCCATCCTTAATAGAGGGGTGTCTACCAATAGTGTAGGCATCCCTTGCAAATTTTAGTTTATCAAATTCATTTTTACTAGTCTTAAGTTGGGCATTAAGACTAGCCACTTCACCATTTAATTTTGCAATAGAGGTAAGGTGCTCAACACATGCATCAACATTAAAATCTTTGCACCTATTCTAAATCACAACATGTTCTACACAAGAGGTTAATTTATTAGCTATTTCTAACTTAGCATTCAAGTCATCATTGATATTCTTTAAGCTAGAAATAGATTCATGGCATGTAGATAATTCACATGAAAGCATCTCATTCCTTTTAACTTCTAAAGCAAGAGAATTTTGCGCACTTACAAATTTATCATGTTCTTCATATAAAAGATCTTCTTGCTTTTCTAAAAGTCTATCCTTTTCGTTTAGAGCATCAATCAATTCATTGATCTTTTCTACTTTTGTTCTATCTAATCCTTTAAACAAGCTAGTGTAATCAATTTCATCATCACTAGAGTCTTCATCACTAGAAGTAGAGTACTTAGGAGTTTCTCTAGTGATTACCTTCTTTTCTTTTGCCATTAGGCACGTGTGGCGCTCATTGGGAAAGAGCGATGATTTGTTGAAGGCCGACGTGGCGAGTCCTTCGTCGTCGGAGTCGGATGACAAACAATCCGAGTCCCACTCTTTGCCGAGGTGTGCCTTGCCCTTCTTGTAGGCCTTCTTCTTTTCCCTCTTCCCGCCTTTCTCTTGTTCCTGGTTGTTAGTGTTGTCGGGACAATTAGCTATAAATTGACCATACTTACCACACTTGAAGCAGGAGCGCTTCCTCTTCGTCTTGTTCTTGTTGGGATGCTCCTTGCGACCCTTTAGCGCCGTCTTGAAGCGCTTGATGATGAGGGCCATTTCTTCTTTGTTAAGCCCGACCGCCTCAACTTGCGCCACCTTGCTAGGTAGCGTCTCCCTGCTACTTGTTGCTTTGAGAGCAACGGTTTGAGGCTCATGGATCGGCATTGGACCATTTAGCGCATCATCAACATATCTCTTCTCCTTGATCATCATTCGCCCGCTTACGAACTTTCCAAGTATTTCCTCGGGCGACATCTTGGTGTACCTAGGATTTTCACGAATAGAGTTTACAAGATGTGGATCAAGGACAGTGAAGGACCTTAGCATAAGTCGGACGACGTCGTGGTCCGTCCATCTTGTGCTTCCATAGCTCCTTATTTTGTTGACCAGGGTCTTGAGCCTGTTGTATGTTTGAGTTGGCTCCTCCCTCCTGATCATTGCGAACCTTCCGAGTTCGCCCTCCACCAACTCCATCTTGGTGAGCATGGTGACATCATTCCCCTCATGCGAGATCTTGAGGGTGTCCCATATCTGCTTGGCGTTATCCAAGCCACTCACTTTATGGTATTCATCCCTGCACAATGATGCTAACAAAACAGTAGTAGCTTGTGCATTTTTGTGAATTTGTTCATTGATAAACATGGGACTATCCGTACTATCAAATTGCATTCCATTCTCTACTATCTCCCATATACTTGGATGGAGAGAGAACAAGTGGCTACGCATTTTGTGACTCCAAAATCCGTAGTCCTCTCCATCAAAGTGTGGAGGTTTACCAAGAGGAATGGAAAGCAAATGAGCATTGGAATTTTGTGGAACACGAGAATAATCAAAGGAAAAGTTCGAATTAACCGATTTCTTTTTCTCCTCGTGTTCGTCGTCCTTTTGGGAAGAAGAAGATTCGTCGCTGTCGTAGTAGACAATCTTCTTGATGTGCCTCTTCTTCTTTCCGTCCTTCTTCTTGTGACTCGAGCCAGAGTCCGCGGGCTTATCGTCTCTTGGCCCGTTGAAGGTGGACTCCTTCTCCTTATCGTTGACCACCATCTCCTTTCCCTTAGGATCCATCTCTTCGGGCGGTTAGTCCCTTATGTGAAGAGAACGGCTCTGATACCAATTGAGAGCACCTAGAGGGGGGTGAATAGGTGATCCTATAAAAACTTGAAACTTAAAGCCACAAAACTTGATTAAGTGTTAGCACAATTAATACAAGTGGCTAATGACCAAGCTCTTGTGAAACACAATAGACACAGTAAGAACAAGCACAAGAGACACGACGATTTATCCCGTGGTTCGGCCAACTACAAAACTTGCCTACTCCACGTTGTGGCGTCCTAACGGATGAGGGTTGCACTCAACCCCTCTCAAGTGATCCAATGATCAACTTGAATGCCACGTTGTTCTTCTTTCTTTACTCTTTCCCGTTTGCGGGGAATCTCCACAACTTGGAGTCTCTCGCCCTTACAATAAGAATCAAAGTGAAAGCACTAGAGTAAGGGAGGAAAGCAACACACACAAATCCACAGCAATACGCACACACACAGCCAAGACTTGAGCTCAAATGAACAACACAAGGTTCACTACTAGAACGGAGCTCAAATCACTAAGAATGCCAATCGAGTGCGCAAAGACGGAGTGTGAATGATCAAGAATGCTTAGAGTATGCTTGGTGTTCTCCTCCATGCGCCTAGGGGACCCTTTTATAGCCCCAAGGCAGCTAGGAGCCGTTGAGAGCAATCCAGGAAGGCTATCCTTGCCTTCTGTCGGGTGGTGCACCGGACAGTCCGGTGCACCACCGGACACTGTCCGGTGCTGATTTCTTTCCTATTTTGGCGCAGCCGACCGTTGAAGGTTTGGAGCCGTTGGCGCACCGGACACTGTCTGGTGCCCCCTTCTGACCGTTGGCTCGGCCACGCGTCACGCGTGGATGGCGCGGCCGACCGTTGGCTCACCGGACAGTCCGGTGATTTTTAGCTGTACGCCGCCGTCGAGACCCGAGAGCAGGCAGTTCACCAGACGCCAGCCTGGCGCACCAGACACTGTTCGGTGCACCACCGGACACTGTCCGGTGCACCCAGACTGAGCAGAGTCTTGGCTGCTCGAGCCAAGTCTTTTCCATTTGTCTTTTCTCTGATTCTAGCACTCAGACAAATATGTTAGTACACAAAAACCAATGTACTAAGTCTAGAATCATACCTTTGTATTGATTTGCACTTTGTCCACCATTTGGCATAGTTTAACACATAACCATTTGTGTTGGACACTTAATCACCAAAATACTTAGAAATGGCCCAAGGGCACATTTCCCTTTCACTATCTCATCAGTTGCTTCTGAGTCAGCCTTTAGCGTAGGGGGGAGAACACTAGATGAGTTTAGGAGTTCACTCACCCTAGCAATGGTTGAGCGCCTTATCTGTACAAATGATTGGATTCGCGGATCTAATTTCATTAGTGTTGAAGAGAACCTAGAATTTTCCAAGCTTGAGGAAGGTAAATTAGTCTGCAGTATATTTTTCATAATTGTTTCTACTATGTTCTTATTGATTTCAGATTTGACTAATTTGTTTACTCCTTACTATTACTTCAGAGTTTTGTGGCCTCACTGTTTCTAAGGAGACAACAACCACCCCTACCAATTCTTGAGCATGAAAATTTGATGAATGGTGAATGGAGAATATGAGGCTATCGAAGTTTAAGCTCAAATATGTGATATGTGATCTCAAACTATCAGTAATTGGAAGTTATGTAATGTATGACTTGAATTTGTGAGGCTATCAGAGTTGAAGTCTGGACTCTGGACCATTTAAATTTGTTGTAATGTTTGTTATTGAATTTGTGACTTGCAGCTTGCTACTAGTTATCTGTGCATGTGTGTTGGTTGGACATTGTCAGATTTGTATCCGGTTTGTTGTTCCAGTCGCCTGCAACTGAAAATAATTTGATTTGTTTCCAGCTGTATCCGGTTTGTTGTAATGTTTCTGTCGGTTGTAATGCTCCATGACTTTGCTTAGCACACTTTGTGAATAATATTTAATATATTTGTTCAGTTAGACATTATGGATTTCGGATGTTCAGTTTAATATATTTGTAGCTCTATTGAATATTTAATATATTTGTTCAGTTTAAACCGAACAACCATACATGTAGCTCTGTTGACTATTTGACTGAGATAGATTTCGGATGTTCAGTTTAAACCGAACTCCGAACCGAAAAACCGAAAACCGAATAGCTCGGTTTTCTTTTGTGAGACACGTAGATCGGTCTGCTCTGTCTGTAAACCAAACATATATAACACCGAAAAAACCGAACCGAAAAAACCGATTACACCGAATGTCCAGACCTAGATTTGGGAAAGTTGCTAGGCAACTCAAAAGTGCCAAGAAAGAATCGCATTGGAACAATAGAAATTTAAAAGAGTAAACTACATTTCCAGTCCTTAGACTTTTAGGGTTGTGCGAATCAGATCCATAAATTTTTAAGTATGTCTCTTCAAGGCTTTATCACTGTTTGGGTCTATATTAGATTCTAATAGACCGAAACAGACCCATTAATTAAAACTGAAACAGACTTGTTCTCCACCACCACCACCAGCACATCACGGCCCTCTCAGCGCAACCGCATGTCGTTCCACCAGCCACCTCCCTTGAACTGGAGTAGCCAGCTCCGTGCGCCTGCGCTGGAGCCTGCAACCAAAGTGCAGGTGGTACGCCGATGGGCTTCCGTCGAGGCACACTGCAGGGCACGTGGGTAGAAAGAAGTTAAACGCTGCAACGGCGGTAGCAGGCAATGTCTAGCCCCACGGAGGCTCCCATGGCGCACGGTGCCACGGTTGCAAGTAGGGCCGGATAACGAGCCAGCTTGGCTTATTTTGGCTCGGCTCGTTCTAGCTCGTTAGTGTAACGAGTCAGCTCGGCTTGGCTCATTATAATAACGACCTAAATGTCCAGCTTGGCTCGGCTCGTTAGCCAGCTCGAGCTGGCTCAATAAGCTCGTGAGCCATACTAACAAAAACATGAATTCATGTATATAACAATATCATACATTGTAAAATAAGAAAATAAATATTTAAACCACTTCCATAATTCATAGTTTAATACTTCCATTCCATATCTCCATGTCTAATCTAGTCAGCACTCCATCAATCCAAAATATTAATATGCAATACAAGTATACAACCACACGTGACATGCCCACATATCGACTTACACATCAAATACAACAATCCATCATATGCTCATAGTCTATGGACTTAAACACATCATTTTCCACTCTCTAGTTAAAAAGGTCACCAAGAGATAATTTTAAAGCTAGCATGAAAATAGACACAAAGACAAAATCTACTTGTCCTCCACTCTAGGTATCCAATGGTACACTCTCTTAAACATGATAGGTAAGCACCAACATCAAATGAGTACCTCTTTAATTGAAATTCAATATACAGTTCTATAATAAACAAGTAAAATGTTGAATACCTACTAGCTACTTGTCACCACACATTGTTTCAACGATGATTTGTTAGGGATCGGGACTCAAGAGCCACAAGGTCGAAGACTCGCAACGCTGTTTTTGCCGCCAACCGTAGAATCACGGTTCACGGACTCACCATTTTGTGGGGTGAAAATGATTTGTACATTTAGATGTCTTAGGGTTTCTTCTTGGGCTTTTTAAGTTGTGTGGGCTATTGAGTTGTTGACTTAGCTCGTCTAGCTCGCGAGCTGCTCACGAGCTAGCTCGTTAACGAACCGAGCTAAAACACTGGCTTAGCTCGTTACAAAATACAAACGAGTCGAGTTGAGCCGAGCCACTAACGAGCCGACTCGAGCGAGTTATCGAGCTTCGAGTTTTTTGTCCAACCCTAGTTGCAAGGGACCTAGGGACGAGTGAGCGGAGCGGAGGCCGCGTCGGATGACTGAGAGGAGGTGAATAAGAAGAGAATGGGGTTCCTCAGGTTCCGGTGGTCGCCTCGGCCCTTATCTTCCTGGCCACCGTGCTCCAACGCCTGCTAAGGCGGTAGTGGTCGTGTACCTCCTAAATCTGGAGGTGTGTAAGTACTTTGGCCTCAAGTGTCACCGCTACTCCGACGACATCGTCGACTTCATGCAGATGGTGTACAACAAGTCCAGTCTGGGCCAGGATATCGACCATCGCGCCGCCCTTCATCTACTCAGGAATGTTCGAGAAGACACTGACATTCGCGATCCAGGAGGTCGAGGAGGGTCTGTTCACCGCCGTGGAGCAGAACCTGGCAAATTCGGATGTGAGACCCAGTGACATCAGCGTCCTAGTGGTGGCGTGCTCCATGTTCTTCTGGTGCCGTGTAGTGCTTAGTGTCGTGTCATGTTTAGTGTCGACCTATTTAGCACGGTCTACCTAACCATTTACACTTTTATGGACTGAACTGACAAAATAACACAAGTTTAAGGACCGGATATACACTTTACTCAAAATAAAAACACTCCAAAGAGCCCAAACTCGCTCATGAAGTTATCATAGCCAACCTCCCATTTTCACTAGCATTTTTTAGAACCAAAAGTAGTAGGGACCAATAGAAATATTTTTTTATATATACAGTTAATTGAGAACCACTAGTAGAAATCGATTTCCACTGATGGTTGAGTAAAGACAACCTCCAATGGCGATTGAGGTAGAAAAACCACCACTACAAATTTTTTAGGCAAAATTCGCGCGCTACACAGCTGGTGGCACTCGAACCCTTGACGTCACCCTCACGTGTAGCCTCCTCTACCACTCCACCAATCACTTACGTGCGTTTGGATTGCAGTTTTGTTGCCCGCATATTAGAACAAACCGAGTATAAATTAATTGTTTGAGGTTTTAAACGACTTCAAATGAAAAAGTTGTCAACTACAAAGTTGAATAACTTTTTAAGTTTTACAAGTTTTATTTTGATACTTTTTCATCTAAAGTTATTTGCAAAATTTACATTTTAAAATTTGTCGAATTCAAATGCAATTTTGATAGCTCAAATGATTTCAAATGAAAAGTTGTTAACAATAAAGTTTCATAACTTTTAGAGATCTAAAACTTTTATTTTGGTGGTTTCATCATTCGAGGTAATTTGAAAAACTCAAAATCGATTTCAAATGATTTATACTGGCGGTTTTTTAAGATAATTACTAGTAGAAATGCATGATTTGTACTGACGATTTTCTTAAGAAAACCACCTATAAAAAATATGATTCTTAAGAAAACCACCTATAAAAATGCACGATTCCCACCGACGGTTTTTTTAGAAAAAATGTTAATGCAAAAGTGTTTCCACTAGCGGTTCTTGAGTTAGGGAGATCAATTTATTTTCACTGCCACTCAACAACCAAAACCGCCTGTAAAAA
The DNA here is from genome assembly GCF_902167145.1 of Zea mays. Taxonomy (NCBI): domain Eukaryota; kingdom Viridiplantae; phylum Streptophyta; class Magnoliopsida; order Poales; family Poaceae; genus Zea; species Zea mays. The sequence goes on along the minus strand of NC_050100.1, from coordinate 169,733,947 downwards.
TGATACCCCATTGTAGGTATATAACTTTTTTGTACTAGTTCCCTAGCCAGCTTATCTAGTTTGCAAGATAGAGTGGAGGCTCAAGTTGACTTTGTTGACTTGTGGCGGAGGAGCCATTATGGCTTAGAGTGTGAAGCGCCCCAGATCCTCTGGGACTCAAATGTGATACAATTACTAGTCCTAGAAGGCTAGTAAACACATTTATACATCAGATAGTTCCAGAACTGCATAAACGAGACAAACCTATAAAGGTGGCGATCAACTTTAAGAGTTGGTCCACAACTCGGGACATATCATCAGAGTGGGGCTGAAGCAGCCCAATATACGCAGCGAAGCAAATCAGCGGTCCAACAGCCACAGGCAAGGTTGGGAACAGTCATAACTCTTACCCGATCTCCTTTTCTAAAAAACAACAAATAAGCAAGGGTGAGTACAAACGTACTCAGCAGCCCACCTTCACCGGCGGAATGGGAAAATCAGATATAATGCATGGAATATGTGGAGCTCAGGATATTTTGTAGAAACAACAATATTTTATGCAGGGTTGTTTTGTAAAATATTTTGTATTTTTCAAAGTGCATCCTCTCCCAAAGGAGCAGGAAGTTTTTTTCAATATGAGAACAAAATCCCCTGGACTAAACCATCCAGGTATCTCAGCAGTTTCCCACTGGTTTTCATTTTCAAAAACAGCTACTGGACTTTCCGTCCACCATAGCTCATGGCTCCACTGCCGGACCTTTTAAAAACCACTTTTCTCAAACGCACCCTTTTTTTGAAAACAAAACACTAATTGCCATACCACACCAGACTCGTCCATTCCTGTGGACACAGACTATTCGAATAGGTTTGAACTCTGTGCAGAGGGTTACACTTTACCCACTAGTCCGGTTTCTGCAATCTCACTGTCGTGAGATCCGAATGCCGAATCTCTCTCTTTCCTCGCACGTCCTTACCTTAACGGTTATACCGGAAGGAGTCAGGCCACCGCCATGTCCAAACCGGACAAAACATTCCCCCTCCTTATCCTCCCGGTGCTTCCCAGCCTTCATAACCCTGGGGTTTGGACCGTACGAGTTCAGATTGAGTGACTGCCCATACAGTCTCGAGTGGTTGTACTTATCATGAGTACAGGTAGTGAAGGATGACAAACTGATCCTTATATGAGGGGACAATCCTTCTGCTCACACCTAAACCAGCTGAGCCATCACCTTAGGCCCTCCCATAAACCAGAGAGTCCCTGATCATCCCTACTCAAAGGTGATAAGGGTGAAAACCCTTCATCATACACATTTTGAAAAGCATTTTCTTTTGAAAACTCACACCTTTTCTCAAATCATTTGTAACAAAATATCAAGGATTGATTGCGGCAAGCGGCTGGGTGGCCATAATAACTTGTCTCAAAATCATATCATGCATAAAATAACAGGCTGAGGGTTGTGGTTGAAAAAATCATAGGTAATTTATGCATCAAAGGGATCCAGTGAGCTTGTCGTGCTTATCCGGCGAAGGGGGAAGGGGAGCTCGTGGAACTGGCTTCTGGCTCCACTGCCTGGCGTAGACTTGCAGATTTGGCCTCCACGAGACGGCACGAACGCTCCGATAGCTATGCAACATGAATAAGCAAACATACAAACCAGCAAGTATACCAACAAATATTTAGTATAGTGGTCAGTATGGTGATATATGAATGGGTAGAGTCTTGAGCAGAATCTGTGTCATGTGGTGTTGTGATATTACTGGTGGTGGAGTGGAGGTGCTTACCAGGAGGGTGGACTGGAGGCAAAGCGACACTATGCGTGTAGCCGGCAGAGCGGGTAACTGAGTGGGTGGGGTGTTTGCCTTGGCTGAGGGTGTTGAGTGTGTGTGGAGAGGGAGAGGGTAGCTGGGTGTATTTATAGCTGGGTGTATGTGGTGTAACATAGTGAAATTCACTGTTGGTGAGAATAGTGACGAATGAATCGTCTGACTTAGTATGAATAGGAGAGCTATAGGCAGAATATGGGACAAGAGTATTTTGAGAGTTTTTTGGAACATGAACCATGCTTAAGGGATGACATGGTTGAATAGAGAATAGTTTGATAAGAATTCAGAAATAAGAATTATTGGAATCTGAGTTTGGAAGCCTCGTTCGAAGGAATCTCAAAGTTAAGCGTGCTCAACTTGGAGAAACTTGGGATGGGTGACCAGATGGGAAGTTCCCTACTGGAAGGAAAATCACAGTCACCGGAGTTCGTATGACTGGAATATGGGTCTAGCTGGTCTTAGGTGGACTGGACAGCATGATGGATGAGTAGTTGAAATTTGGGGTGATCGGATGATCGATGAATAGTAACGATGAATAGTGACGGCAAAAAGTAATTATAGATATCATCGATAAATAGTAACGATGATGAATAGTTGATAGGAATCGGGGCTGATTCCCGGATTGATCGCATGTTGTAGTGGTGGGTGATTGGTGGTCGGGGTTTGAGGCGCGATGCACAGCGGCGGGTTGCCGTGTTCACCGCGCGTGAGAGGAGAGAGGCGCGAGGAAAGGGGCAGCTAGGTCACAGTAATCTCCCGGCTCCCTCTGGGAAGCCGGAACAATCTTGTTTCTGCTTGCTCTATAGAGTGGTGCTTACAATTATTTATACTCCCTTCTAATCCTTATCTAATGAGATAGATCTCCTATTTTCTCTCTAACAAATCTTATCTTCTAATCCTTATCTGCATGCAATCTTATCTTCTAATCCTTATCTGCATGCAATCTTATCTTCTAATCCTTATCTGCATGCTTTATGCTGTTGCCCGGCGCCTATAGTGGCGGCCGGTCATAACATCTCTCCCCGCCTGCGCAAACAGCTCGTCCTCGAGCTGGAAGTCTGGGTAGTGCGCCTGGAACTCGTCGACTGTCTCCCACGTTGCGTCGTCTTCAGGGAGGCCGTGCCACTTGATCAGCACGCGCCAAACGCCCCGGCGCTGCTGCGCCTGAAGGGCGCGCTCCGGCCCCGGAAGGATGCGTCCATCCATGACCGGCGGAAGGGAGGCCGGAGTTGCTGGAGGTTCGCCATGGTGAGGCTTCAGCAGCCCTACGTGGAAAACGTCGTGGATGCGCGCCCCGTCCGGAAGCTGTAGACGGTAGGCGACGCTGCCGATGCGTTCCACCACTTGAAATGGTCCCGCATACCGTGGCCCAAGCTTGCGCTTGGCACGGGGGTCCAAGGACTGCGCTGTTCGGTGCAGCAGGCGTAGCCAAACCCAGTCTCCCACAGCATACTCCACGTTGCGGTGGTTGGCGTCGTAGTATTTCTTGGACATCTGCTGGGCTTGAAGAAGACGTTGACGGACTTCAGCAAGTATCTCGTCCCGACTGCGTAGAAGAGTCTCAGTCGCCTCTGTCTGCGCTGACCCTGGTGTATAGGGCAGGATGGGCGGCGGGGAACGACCGTATACCACCTCAAAGGGGGTGGCTCGCAGAGCGGTGTGGAAGGAGGTGTTGTAGCAGTATTCCGCCCACGCGAGCCAGTCGACCCACGCACGGGGTCGATCGCCTATGACACAGCGTAGGTACATAGCGAGCACCTTGTTGACCACCTCGGACTGGCCGTCCGTCTGTGGATGGAAGGCGGTGCTCATGCGCAGCTTCACGCCTGCCATCCCGAAGAGGTCGCGCCAGACGTGCCCCGTAAAGACGGGGTCTCTGTCGCTGACGATGGAGGAGGGGAAGCCGTGTAGACGAACAATGCCCTCGAAGAACGCTCGAGCGACCGTTGTCGCAGTGTAGGGGTGCCCGAGCGCGATGAAGTGTGCATATTTGGAGAAGCGATCGACGACCGTTAGGATCACTGACTTGCCACCCACCTTGGGCAATCCTTCAATGAAGTCGATGGAGATATCAGCCCAGACTTGCGAGGGCACTTCCAGCGGTTGCAGCAGCCCTGCCGGCTGCGATGTTGCCATTTTATTGCGCTGGCATGTGGTACAGGTGCGCACCAAGTCCCGCACCAATGCCCGGTCGCCGGGGATGTAGAAATCCGCTCGTAGGCGATGTAGAGTCTTCTGGATGCCCTCATGGCCGGCGGAGTGGGCCAGGGAGAGGGCCTGGTGGCGCAGGTCAGCATGGCCCGGCACGTAGATGCGGTTACCATGGAGTAGTAGCCCTTCGTCGATGCGCCATGGGCCCTGCAGCTCGCCCGCCTCGAAGCGCCGACGCACATCCTTAGCATCGTCCGCGTGCGACGTCGCGCGGCGGATGTCGTCGATGAAGGTGAAAGACGGCCCCGAGCGCACGCATAAGGCCGACCCGAAGCTGGTGCTGCCCTCCTCAGTGTCGCGGCGGGACAACGCGTCCGCTACGACGTTGAGGCGTCCTGGACGGTACATGACGTCGAAGTCGTAGCCAAAGAGCTTGCTGATCCATTGGTGCTGAGGCACGGTCGACAAGCGCTGGTCCAGCAAGAACTTCAAGCTGTAATGGTCAGTACGAATAATAAAATGACGCCCCCACAAGTAAGGGCGCCAATGGTGTACTGCCTGCACCAGCCCAATCAGCTCGTGCTCATATGCCACCAGCTTGAGGTGGCGAACGGCGAACGGCCTGCTGAAGAAAGCGAGAGGCTCGGCGCCCTGGTGTAGGACGGCGCCGAACCCCACGACGGAGGCGTCGCAGTCCACCATGAATTCCTTGTCGAAGTCGGGCATCTGGAGGACCGGTCCCGTGGTGAGGGCGCGCTTGAGCGCTTGGAAGGCCTCTGCGGCCTCCTCATCCCATGCGAAGGCGTCTCGGCGCAGAAGACGTGTCAGGGGCGCTGCGATGAGGCCGAAGTCCCGGATGAATTTCCGGTAGTAACCGGCCAAGCCCAGGAAACCACGGAGACCCCGGGCGGAGCGCGGTGTTGGCCACGAGGTGACTGCCGCCACCTTGGCGACATCCATGGCCACACCATCCTTGGAGATGACGTGGCCCAAATAGGCCACCGAAGGTGCCCCGAATGAGCACTCCGAGCGCTTTAGGTGGAGCTGGTGCGCCCGAAGCTCATTCAGGACGATGGCGACTTGCTGCAGATGCTCTGCCCATGACGAGCTGTAGATAAGAATGTCGTCGAAGAAGACGAGCACAAACCTCCTTAGGTACGGCCGTAGGACGTCGTTCATCAAGGCCTGGAATGTCGCCGGGGCATTGGAAAGCCCGAACGGCATCACTAGGAACTCATAGTGGCCATGATGAGTGCGGAACGCCGTCTTGGCGATGTCGTCGACGCACATCCGCACCTGATGATAGCCCGAGCGCAAATCGAGCTTGGTGAAGAAGCGAGCCCCATGGAGCTCGTCGAGAAGCTCGTCCACGACGGGTATGGGAAACTTGTCCTTGGCAGTCTTGGCGTTGAGGGCGAGGTAGTCGATGCAGAAACGCCAGGACTTATCCGCCTTGCGAACAAGGAGTACCGGCGCCGAGAATGGCGAAGTGCTAGGGCGGATAATCCCCTGGGTGAGCATGGCGTCGCACTGGCGCTCCAGCTCATCCTTCTGCAGCTGGGGGTATCGGTATGGTCGCACGGCGACCGGTGCTGTTCCCGGGAGCAGATGGATGCGGTGGTCGTATGGTCGGGCCGGCGGCAGGCCTCGGGGCTCCTCGAATGTGGAGGCATGCTGAAGAAGAAGCCGGTCCAGCATGGGTTGCTGGTCACTTGCGGCTACCACCGCTGCTACGGAGGCTCGAGGGTCGAGGGTCGGCACCCCCGATGCCCCGCCACAATACACGGTGGTCGTCGCGCTGGAATGCCATCGTCATGGCCTCGAGGTCCCAAGTGATGGGCCCTAAGGTCCGCAGGTAGTCGACGCCGAGGATGAAGTCGAAGCAACCCAAGTCGAGGCCGACGCACGTGATGGAGAAGTGCTCGTTCTCGATGGAGATGGGCACATCGCGGGCCACCCCGGCGCAGCGAAGGTTGTCACCATTTGTGACAGTGACCCTGAGGTGCTCCCCTGCGGCGGGTACCAGCCCCAAACGACGCATGGTGGCACTCTGGAGGAAGTTATGCGTGGAGCCGGTGTCCAGCAGAGCCATAAGTCGCTCCCCCTTGACCATCACCGGAAGCACCATGGAGCTCTCTGTGCGAATGCCTGCGAGTGCCTGGAGGGAGACCACAAAAGCAATAGCGGCCTCAGGGTCCTGGACGGACGCAGCCTGCAGTCCTGCGTCATCGGTAGCCGCGGGCGCGCCCTCGTCGACGATGTAGTCCCCGCACTCCAAATAGAAGAGGCGCTGGCACACGTGACCCGGAACATATGGCTCGTCACAGTTGTAGCACAGCCCTTGGCGGCGTCGCTCTTGCATCTCCGCCGGTGTGAGCCGACGAAAGGGGCGCCCCCTGGAGGTGTATGCGCCGCTGCAGGAGGTTGCCCCCCCACTTGCGCACGCGCCGGTGGCTGCTGGGGCGGGCGAGGGGCGTGTCGCGTGGGGCGGGATGTCGGAGCCGGCTGTGCGGCCGCCGTGCATAGCTCAAATGCGCGAGCATAGTACATGGCGGTCTGAAGATCCCGTGGATGGTGCATCTGCACTTGCACCCGTATGTGGTCAGGAAGGCCGCCGACGAAGAGTTCCGCCCGCTGAACCGAGGATACACTGTCAACGTGACACGCAAGCGCTTGGAAGCGCTCGGCGAACTCCTGCACCGTGGACTGAAAGGGAAGCCGACCCAATTCCGCAAGTCGGCTGCCCTGTATTGGCGGCCCGAAACGCAGGTGGCAGAGTTCTCGGAACCGTTCCCACGTCGGCATGCCCTCGTCCTGCTCGAGGGCGTAGTACCACGTCTGGGCCGTGCCCCTCAAGTGGTATGAGGCCAGCCATGTGCTGTCGGAAGCGAGCGTGCGTTGGCCCCGAAAAAACTGCTAACATTGATTGAGCCAATTGACGGGGTCAGTAGCACCGTCGTATGTTGCGAACTCCAGTTTGTAGAATCGTGGAGGCAGGGGATCGGATGTCGCGGGTGCCGTCGGTGCTGCTGCTGGCGGGGACGAGCACTGGCCCCTGGACCCCGGGGGCGGAACGCTGCTGCCGTGGAACAGCGACCCATCCACCCTGCCGTAGAGGACACCGGTCGCCGATGAGCCCCCGTGAGAGGGAACTCCCCCAGCGGCTGGCTGAAACGGTACGTGTGGTTGTATGGCGGCCGATCCGAAGACGGGCGCCGATGTCACGGTCGCCCACGCCGGTAGTGGTGAGGGCGAGGGCGGAAATCGGACCATATGGATGGGGAGGCCCTGGGACGCCTGTGGTGAAGAAGATGAAGCGGAACCTGCCCAGTCCGGCGGCATCCCGTATTGGTACGAGGTCGCCGACGCGGGCGGTTGCTGCGGCAGAGGTAGCTGCGGTGGCGGCGTATAGGGCCCTGCCAGGAAGGCGCGGATCCCGGCCACCGCCTGGCCCAGCTCCAAGATGGCCGCCGTCATCTCATGAGGCGTGAATGCCTGGAGGCGGGAAGAGCCCGCCAGGACGTCGGCTGGCGGCGCAGTGGGCACCAGTGCGGCCGTCGTGTGATCGCCGAGCATGGGGGCGGTCGTCCCCCGGGATGCCGGTGTCTGCAGCTGGGCACCCGGCGGCTGGGACAGCCCCGGAGATGGTGGCGGCTGCGGGTGGTGGGGAGAAGGTGGAGGGTTGGGGCTGGACATGGTGATCGAACCTGAAATTGCTCATACCAGGTTGATAGGAATCGGGGCTGATTCCCGGATTGATCGCAGGTTGTAGTGGTGGGTGATTGGTGGCCGGGGTTTGGGGCACGATGCACAGCGGCGGGTCGCCGTGTTCACCGCGCGTGAGAGGAGAGAGGCGTGAGGAAAGGGGCAGCTAGGTTACAGTAATCTCCCGGCTCCCTCTGGGAAGCCGGAACAATCTTGTTTCTGCTTGCTCTATAGAGTGGTGCTTACAATTATTTATACTCCCTTCTAATCCTTATCTAATGAGATAGATCTCCTATTTTCTCTCTAACAAATCTTATCTTCTAATCCTTATCTGCATGCAATCTTATCTTCTAATCCTTATCTGCA